>NC_077222.1:55594668-55912598 GCF_024763615.1 Phlebotomus papatasi
TCCCACAGTTATAGGAGTTTCAAATCTTCAAAATCCTTGACTTAGCATGTAAAATCTCAGCTTGAAATCGCTTTCCTATAAAGTTGGACATTCCCGACTTAAGGGAAAGCACGCTACCATCGGACGATTTAAGATTCGGACAATTCAATTTTTTTCTACGTTCCTTATGGATTTCATCCATAGCACTTTTTTGAAAATTTAAGGCATTCAACTAGCTATTATAATATAATGGGTTAAATTCATTTATAACGCATTGAAAAAAAATGAATTGTGCGAGGCTTAATACGTTGGAAGGTAGCGCGCTTTCCCCTATTCGTTTTATATTCTGAGTCGTCGATATGTTAATCAATCCTTAAAAAAAAATGTCTCTAAAAATCACAAATTTTTACGAACTTTTGGTTAGATGAATCACAAACATTTCGTAAATTTCCAATAAACTTTACGAACATTTAGGGGAAAGCACGCTACCTTCGAACGTTTTATGCTTCGCACAAATCATTTTTTTTTCAATGTGTTATAAATGAATTTGGCCCATTATAATATAATATTTTAGTAGATAGTCCAATGCCTTAAATTTTCAGAAAAGAGCTATGGGTGAAATCCATAAGGAACATAGAGGAAAAATTGAATTGTCCGAAACTTGAGTCGTCCGAAGGTAGCGCGCTTTCCCCTACATATATTTTAAATGGAAATCCCCGAAAATCACTAACTACTACAATGTCTCTTGCAGGCAAAGCCGTACCATTTGTAGAACTTACCGTTGCTCATGCGAGTGTCCTGACCATCCTAGCCATTTCCTTTGAACGCTACTACGCCATTTGCGAACCCCTGAAAGCAGGCTACGTATGCACCAAGGCTCGAGCTATCCTTATATGTATTGCAGCATGGATAGTTGCTGCACTTTTCACAAGGTAGGACCATTTTGACAAATTCAAACCATTTGCTTCCTTTTTTGCTTAATTTCTGTATCCGTAGTGTTAAATTTCCCTTTCAATTGCTTAATCACTGTGAAAGCTGTGAAATGTTATACAACAGTTGGCAAATAGATGGTGTACTCCCTGGTGGAGGCAAATATTTTGCTCAGCACTTTTATTTTGTTTTTCACGAAAATAAAGAGCAAAAGGGACCAGCATGCATAATTAGAATTTGTATATATAGTGAAGCTTGTTATTACCTCCTTTAGCGTTAGTAAAGTTTTGTGTAAATTGGCTCAAATTCTATTACAATGATTTGTACATTTGGTAAACGTGAAATGAAAATTTCTATATTGATCCCGGAAATATCTGTTGCAGGCAGATAGAGAGTTCTATATAGGGACATTTGGTACATATATAATACAATAGCATAATATTTTAGGTTTGTGTAAAATGTTCCAAATGCTCTTAGTGAAGACTTAGTTGATCTTTTGAAGCTTCAATTCATCTTGAACATAAGTTTCATCATTTTACATTGATTGCATGGTAAGCGTATAGGTATTTCGTGTAGGGAATTTTAGTCGCTCCTATTCTAAATAGTTGTTGAGTTTGTATTTTTTTTTATTCAGGGCATAATTCTCTGGAGACACAGAATTTTCCCAGTCGTGTTCTTATGAAATGAAATGCGTGTAAATATATTTTCCGCTATATGCGTAACTAATGTAGCAAAGTTTTCTGATTTATGTTCCATGAGAAATTTGTGTATCATCGTTTTACTATCTCTAATGTATTGTACAAATAAACTTTTAATATAGTAAGATAGACATCATTGAGAATGAAAAAAGGATTATTAGATGAAATTGTATATAGCATTCTCAGACAAGTCTTCACCTTCAGCACCAAGTGTTTTACAGACAAGAAAGAAAGTTGACGATTTTTATGATTCACCAAATCATATCTACTATTTAGTGCTATAAACTCATGTAAATATCATTCGATGCTATTTCACTTGAATTAATTGCCAATATGCTGGGAATTTTATTAAACACAGTTGGAGATGTTTGAATATAAAATATAAAAGGTCTAATAAGTATACACAAACTTTTTTCAGGCAAAAGTACTCATAAAAACCTTTGATGACGAATTTACATTTTTTCAGCATATGAAAAAAATAGACTTAAATCATTTGGACTTCCCTCCCTGACCTCAAATATTTGATGCCTTTTGAAGTTACAAGACTATGTCATAGCTTGAGTCAAGTTCAATAATTTTCCAACTAATTTATAACCACTAATGAGAATGGTTATTTTATGTATTACATGCATAAACAGAGGGAGGAAATGAACTATTTATATGCTATACATCTCTCTTCTTTCTTTAGTGGAAATTTAGAACAAACCCAAAAGCCTATAATCTTCTCCCAAGCTCCTCTCGAAGTACTTTTCCATCAACCTGCTTCTAAAACATTGACAGAATAAGAGTCCATAAATCTTCTTCAGAAAAAAGAAAACACAGACCTCTGAAAAAAATTCAATATTTAGAAAAGTTTAACCACAATTCCCTCAGATAATATTTTAAAATCTGAAAAAACACGCGATTTGGTGTAACGAAAAAATATGCCTCGTGACATATTTATCATGCAATTTCTTTTTTCAACTTTTACGACAATCTTATCTTTTTAAACATGAATGCCTAAGATGATTTAATAAGCTTTTATATTTGGCTATATTTTGAATTATGGCAAACCAATATTATTTTACAGGCGTGAAGACAATCTGGCAGAGGATATGCTTATAAAAAGGATATTTATCAAAACGAAATTCTATTATGCGTCTTATGCTATTCCCTAATCTATTGACACATTTCATCACTGTTTAGGTCACTTCCTCACTTTATTCATACGGTTTTGCACAAATCAATGAACTTATACCTATATATAGGTTAATTCAATATCCTGACATCAGTCAAAGAAATTTCCTCATTTATGGGATACATAGGAAAATTGCCTTAAACACTATATCCATAAGTTCATCCTTTTTTTGTTTGATGCCTAAACCACGACAAGAAAAAGAGATAAAAATGAACAGAAGAGATAAATTCGTTTAAGGTTTTTATATACCTTCACCATCCGCGCATATCCTACCATTCAATAACATTATGATTTTAGGATGTCAAAACAAACAAATGTATCCATCAACCAGAGAAAAACATTGTGCCAATTTAATTTTGTTGTAATATTGATTTTTTTTCACTGGAAAATCCGCTTAACTTTCACTTTTTTGTCAGTTACTTCAAATTGACCCAAAGTTGACCTCATCACTTGATTGATTCGATAAAAATCGTCAATAATTGATGTCATTTTTAAAAGCGCACACAAGGATTTTGCGGGGATTGTGCGATAAATCCTCTTCAATATTGATGAGTCCTCATGTGATTCTTCTTTCTTTCGTAGTCTAATGATAGTAAGAGGATTGTGTCGGTACTGGAGGAATAATAAAAACATATTTATGCATCGGCTCTCATTTATCATATTTGTCATTGATTATATCGACAATCTCTGGAAAAAAAATATTAAATGCCGCTATTTAATCAACATCTCACACGCTAAACGACATGACAATAAAAGTTCGCGAGCTTGTATAACCCTAAGTGATAAATAGACTTGCTGAAGTATTTTCAATCGATATAATAAATTTTATATGAAATGGACTAATTTTGGATAAACATTCAAAGTGTAAAAATAAAATATATTTCATATTCAGAGTTAAAATCTTAAGGTAAAATATTCCTTTTAAAAACAATCTCAAAATTTTAAGGATTTAAAGGAGGGACAAATGTCGTGAAATTCAGGAGCAAAAATATACAATAGTAAAATGTCAGGTCCATGCCATATTTCAATGTTATTTCTTTCCTTAAGACAACATTATTTTTTGTTGAGCTCCTGTTTATCGAGTAATTTTATGACCATTAAGTCCTAATAGATTTCTTTCAAACTTTTATTGGATATTGGAATATATTTTGTACAAAAAATGAAAAAGTTTTTGTAACTTTACCTATAACATCATATCTTACGAAAAAAGGCGTATGATTTATAATGATACATATAATATAATTTCACGAAGACCTAGAAAAGAATCTTAGAAATATTGTGCAGTAATTTTCAACATCAAAAGGAAATCCTAAAGAGTTTTATATTTTTTACCACTAGTACCTAGAATAAAATTCAAATACGAATTTACAAAATTTATAATACAGATAGGGTAAGTGTGCCAAATTCCGCCCAGCTTGCAATTTCGGCCACCTTTTTTGTTCCTCGAATTTCCATGAATTTTTAGTTTTTACATACTCTAGAGTCTAGAGATTATACAATGCAAAAGAATGACAAAAATGTAGCTTCGACAAACGAAATGACGTGAAAAAGGCATTGGAAGAATTCCTAATGGGCAAGGAACTATGAGAATGGAGGTGGCCGAAATAAGGCACCAAAGCTATGTCTACATTTTTATTCATTTTAAAATGTATTAAGAATGATTTTCAGAGTAAATAAAGACGATAAATTGTCTACAAGGTTCTAAGCAACACTTCTTAAGTAGAAGGAATAAAAAAATCAATTTCTATTTAAGATATTACATTTCAAACTTGAGACTTTGGCGCTTGCATGCAACTATACCGAAATTTGGCACACTTACCCTATAATGTTAATAAGAAAGTCAAGACATTTACATGAAGTTGGTGATAGAAATGAATCTTAGTGCTTTCGCATTAAGTAATTAACTTTCTAACACCAAATTTCTTACTAACTTTTCATTTTTGTCATTTGGTATATAATTTGTTTTCCAACATGCTTTTAAGGGATTACGTGGGTCACACAAACTATAAAAAGAACAGCATATTTCTTTTACAAATACAGAATATTTCAAAATAATGAAAAAATATATTTAATTTAAATTTTAAGTATGTTTTCTGAAATTTTCTTTAAAAATCTTAAATTTTTTTTTTTGAAAACCCATACTTTTCGGTGAACAAAATTTCTCAGTGTATATTCATCTGATGTCAAAAAACTAAATATTTCCTGATAGCTGGATAAAATAAACTCGCACTTGAACGGTATAATTGTTTTTACGCTGATTACAACTTATTTCACAAGACAAAATGTGTTGCAAAATACGTCAAAATTGTATTTCTTTTTAAATCAAAATATACAGTTTAAATTTTGTACTTTTATATGCTTAAGAACTTAAATTAAACCAAAAATTTATTATGTTGAAAAAAATCAGAGAAAATATGGTATTTTCTAGTCTTTTTGACCCACGTAACCTCTTAAAGCTTTTATGCTTTTAAAATTTTTAAATGAAGATTTTTATCAGTCCAATATTATTATAATTACAGTACGACTCCGATAGAGTCAACCCCTGAAAATTTTAAATACCGTGAAAAATTATATAAAATTCCAGGTTTCATGCTAAATTTTTAAACAAATTTTGTTAAGTAAGAATCAGAGACAATTTTTAATGAGTGAAATAGTAACTACAACAATTAATAACTTAAAATATTCCATGAATATAAGAATCAAAACGGCGTTATCACACTTGCACATTAAAATTTTAATGTAATTCACATTAATTGTCGCTTGTGAGCGTCCAAATATGTTATTTGTGTCTTTGAGTCACTTAATATTGCAGGTTTTTCTATTTATTGATAAAGAAGTGGACTTGGCCTGCAAAAATAAGTTTAAATTTACCTAAAGCATAAATATTTTTCACATTCAAAAATTAAAGAGAAAATCGCATTAATTTTTCGCATTAATGCCATAAATTAATTTATTTCATATCAAGTTTTGCGGGCCAAGTCTACCTTTTTATCAACAAATAGATCAAATTTTGAATATAAAATGATTCAAATACACAAATTACACATTTGGACTCTCACCAACGACAATTAATGTGAATCATATTAAAATTTTAATGTGCAATTGTGATAACACAGTAATATAATTTACATGAAAGTTAAGTCCTATTCGCAAAAAATATCAACAATTTAAAAATATTTTAGTTTTGATATTTTCCTAATTTGAAGTAAAACCTTTTTATCAATGGCACATTGATAAAAAAAAGTTCTAGGATTACAAGAATTTTTTACCCAACATTGTTCTTTTATATGTATTTGAAATGTTTATAATCGACAAAAAAAATTTTGTGTTGTAAAACACTTATATAAGATACTTTGCTTTCTGTTGGTTGTGCTATTTTTTGTCTCTACTAAAGAAAGGATTAGATTCTTTCACGAAATTTATTCTAATTTTCGGATTGACTTTAAAAGCTTCAGTATTTAAGTTCTATTACATTGTAATTCTAATTACTTACTAACCATTACTCATTGGTACTAAGAATCTTTAAATAACAATTTCCTCCAAAATTCATCATTAAATTATAATTGTATTCACGTAGATGTGTTAAAGTATCTTCATTATTTTTTGTGTTCTTAAAGCAGTATAATAAAAAATGTCCGGTGTACTTTAATCATTGAAAATCCTACTGACCCAATATTGTTTTACCTAAAAAGCCATGTATTTATGAAAGAACCATTCGGTATTGCTATATAGGAAGCCTGATAGAACTTCAATGGATATACAAATAAAGGAGAAATTTGTTTGCTTTCCGTCTATATGAGTACTTAAGGAAGTAATTTTTTTTCTTCCATCAATTTATGGTGGCACCGTAGTCAAAATATTGAAGCATTCATGCGAGTCTTTGGGTAACTTCTATCGAGTGGATAAATTATCTCATTAATTGATAACGACCTGCATTAAGTATATTTTTATGCATAATCATTTTGGTGTGATTAAATGTACTGAAGTGGCAAGATTTAGCTGGTTTAGTGTTACTTCAGAGCTTACAAGCTCATTTCGCTTGCAACACCAATAATTTTTCATAAAGGGTCTTTATAGGAAAATTTATGTAGTTGTAAAACATAAATATGGATTTTTGTAGATTTTATTGGGTTGTACATAGAGTGACAAGAGGGTGTGAATTATGGCTTATTACAGCGTCATGTCAAGTATAAAATTTGTCAATTGATTTAATAGTAAGTCCCATAATGCTTTTTGTAAGAATAAAAGTTCCTTTTCACATGCAATATCTGTTGACATGCCTTACCATATAAAGTCTCCTCAAACATCCTCCTTATTCTTGTGTTGGGGACAATAGCTGGTGTCTTATTTCTTTGTCACACAAACCCCATCTTCTCCATGTGGAAAGGACGCATTCCACACAAAATGTTTTCGTTTTTACGTTTCATAAAGTTTATGCAATTCTATCTATTGTGTATGGGGCCACGGATGCCGTAATAACTTTGGTCTATGGAGCACCCCAAAAAATATATATATTAGTATTTTGTCCATCTTTTTCAACAAACGGACTATTATCGAAAGCTTATCGCTGTTATAAATTACTTTTGCTATTCTCGGCAGAAAATTTTCTCTCTTCAAGTATTTCTCTATTCAATTCAGATTGAGGAACTTGAAACTTTTTTTTTCTGTTTTGACCATCAGTTCATCTTTTTGCTTTTTCTGCGTCTCTTTGTCTCATGAATTTGAGAACTTTTGTGTCTGGAGGATATACCCTTGATTTTTACTAAACCAGACACAATGTTTCATCAATTTTAAAATTGATTGAAACAGTTAATTCCTTTTGCATGTTTTACAGTAAATTAGGGTTTCTGGTGGACTAAAAATGTCCATTAGAGAATTTAGTGTTCAAATAAATGGTATCATGTTTAATATTCTCATCAATATTGCCGGCGGAAATCAACACGTTCAGAAATATTGATTTGTGTCCAATTTATGCTTAAATTTTTATATCCATTCATATAAAAAACTTTGTGATTCGTTAAAGAATATAGCCGAGAAATATTTCAAGTATTCAATTTCCATCGTCATTTTCATTCACGACAAATAGGGCGATATTTAAGAAGGATGTTTGCCTACAGGAAATTCAGGAATTTATTAAATCGCTCAAGTAGTATAGCAAAAATTGAGAAATTCATGTGTATATAGCAACAATGAGGAAATTTTTGGATAAAATATTACAAGTCGTTGTGTCCAACGTTGCATGTTTCCACATACCGAAAAGTTTTTCCCTACATGGCGACATATAAAAATTTCAGTCAGGTTTTGTAGATCATATGTATGCAGATTGTGATGTAATATTGAGGGTTTTATATATCTTCACATGGTGTTTGGTCTTGTGAAAAATTTGTGTAAATAATTTACTTTGATTTGAATATGAAAAGTCTTTTGATAACTTATGAAGAGGCTGATTTTTTATTGATTTTCCCACCAAAAATAGTAGAGCAAATTTTTCATTAAAACCACCTCCTCCATCTAAGTTAAGCCAAGAAAAGCTATTACAGGGATCTAATACAGACAACGCATAGATGACATCTCAATAGGTTTATTAACTATTTTTATGGACCCGGAAAACAAAGGGAATATAGAGGACATCATTAACTACAAGTCATTCTACATTTTCCCCTCTTGCACATAAAAAAGAATAATGTCCATCTTTCCACTTCACAGGGCTTTTAGGATATACTTCTTGGAAAAAAACCTTCTTAGAAATTGATGTCTTTGATGTCAATTAAGAGACAGAGTGCATTCTTGCGAAAAGCCTTCAGAATGGCGCACATATAGAAATAATAAAAATGCAATAGAAGGATCAATCCTTGATTTATTTCGTCAAGATTATCGTCTTATTTCGCACTAAAATGAAATGCAATGATATTTATAAAGATTATTATTGGCAATAAAGTATCAACTATAACTCGAAATTATTTTGGATGGCTTCATATCTTTGATTGCGCTATATTGACCACACTGACTTTAACGAATTATTACTCAAATAAACAATTTAGTTGAATACACAGCAAAATAGTGTACGCGTGTTTACTAAACGAACATTTGATATTTTAATAAGCGCTTTATAATGCAATTTACCTCGAAATACACTCAAAAAAAGTTTTGGGTAATTAGTGAAAAATATCACAATGTATTCTTACAATTTCCAGAAAAAAAAACAAAGTTTGTACTCGTAAGGAGGTAATTTTGAATTTCTTAATAAGCTCCACCTTCAAAGAATTTTAGCCACACCTTTCGCAACAACGGCGGTATATATTCAATTTTTCAGTTTTTCAACGGTTTTTAAAATGATACTACATCTGTTAAACAAACTAGCTAGCTATAGCTAGCTATAGGAAATAAGAAAAATAATTTTCACTGTAATTCAAAACATTTTAATTTTCCATCAACAATTCCAAAACTCTTAATGGACTTCAAAAAAAATCAAGGAACTTTGGAAATAACAACGGATATTAATGAGTAGGTTATAGTGGACGTATTAAGGGGTTACATAGGTCAAGAAGATTAAAAACCGCAATATTTTTTAAACATTCTTTTCAGCATAACAAAAAGAATATTTATTTCAAGCTCTAAATTAAGCATATAAAAATACAACATTTAAACTATATTTTTTAAAATGTTCCTTTAAAAATCTTAAAAATTCAGCCGCTGGGACCTGATTTTCGGAGACTTATTTTGAAAAAAAAAACATGCATTTCCGTGGACAAGATTTCTCAGAGTGTATTCATCAGAATTAAAAAAAAGATTATATATTTCCTTTTAGCTCATGAGTTAAACTTGTACTTGAACTGTAGAATTTTCTTAATGAAATTCGGATTTTTGGCACAATTTTATACAAAAAAATACAATTTTCTGCGTATTTCACACCAAGTTTAGTCTTGTAAAATAATTTGTGATCAAGGTAAAAAAAATTCTACCGTTCAAATACGAGTTTAACTCATCAGGTGTTAGGAAATGTTTAGTTTTTTGACATCAGTTGAATATACTCTGAGAAATCTTGTCCACCCAAAAAGTATGTTTCTTTTTTTTCAAACCCATCTTCAAAAATCAGGTCCTTACGCCAAAATTTTTAAAATTTTGACATAGAAATTTCATAAAACATAGTTTAAAAGCTTATTTTTTATTTTATTATTATTATTATTTTAAATGTTTATTATCTTGTAAAAAGATGTCAACAAAATATGCTGTTTTTTTAGTCTGCGTGACCCACGTAACTCCTTAACCGATCGTAATGGAATCAACTTTTGTTTCTCTATCAACCACATCCTCTATTAATCCTTTATTTAATATAAATCTTACAAGATACTAATCTATAAATACTTTTGATTGATCTCCACTTGCCCTAAAATTTTACAATTTGCTCATATAGTGCCGTAATCACGAATATCGTACGGTTATACATTGAATATTTAGAATAAATATTCAATTTAAAAAAAAAAATTTCATTCCCGGTTACTCTTAGGGACAATATAAAATAATTTTCTAACATAAACCAGACATTAGTTAGACCCTTTGGAAACCTATACCGAATTGTTAGGGAAAAGGTAATCTATATTTCAGATATGCTTAAGTGGTTTCTCAATATAATCACGTCCAAGCTGTCTCTATAAATCTTTTCTTCTTCCATGTTGCGATATTTGTTTTATCACACTATGTTGTATTTGTTTCTGTTGGTGCACG
Source organism: Phlebotomus papatasi (assembly GCF_024763615.1). Lineage (NCBI taxonomy): Eukaryota > Metazoa > Arthropoda > Insecta > Diptera > Psychodidae > Phlebotomus > Phlebotomus papatasi. Next base: position 55,605,178 of record NC_077222.1, read on the forward strand.
CATAAAAAAACGATAAATTACACATTTTGCAGCCCAATTCTTTTGGTGGCCGAATACAAGAATATGGATTATGTGGATGGAAGTCGCGTGGCAGTATGTCTGACACAGGCATCAAACGTATGGACAATTTCCTTCTTTCTTATGATAATATCCGTGTTTTTCATCGTACCACTCATGGTCCTCATCATACTTTACTCGATTATTGCCAAAAATCTTATATCGAATGACATATCAATGCTAAGGCTGCGACCCACAAAATCCGAATTGAGCCATAAGGCAAGGAAAAAGGTGGTGATGATCATTGCCACGGTGGTGATTGCCCATTTTAGCTGTTTGCTGCCTTTTCGTATTCTCACGCTATGGATCGTGATAGCACCAGATGAACACGTGAAAGGTGTGAGTGCAGAGAGGTACTACAATGTCTTGTTCTTCTCTCGCATAATGCTCTATCTCAACTCAGCCATAAATCCTATTCTGTATAATTTAATGTCGTCCAAGTTTCGCAAGGGGTTCACACGCCTCTGCTACTGGTATTGTCACTGTACAAGTGCCAAAATGTGGTGTACACGCCAGAAGCAGCAGACACCCCTCAATACCACCACAACATCGAGTTTCTTAACGCACAGCGTCAACAGCCGGAAGAGCAGCAGTTGCTACAGGACGACCTTGTCCATGGACGACGTGAGAATACGAAATGGGGGTGCAAACATCTGTAGATGGGGCAATGAGGGGCCAAATGACAATGCTACAAATGATGATGTATACCATGAAAAAAGAGTCACACGACAGTCATCCACTCCCTTTCTCAGTGATGCCGCAGAAGTCAGGGAGACGATTGTGATAAAGAGCATAAGGCATCACGGTACCATGTCCAGAACCAATGACGATGACACGAAAGGACTCAATGGCAAAGTGCATCAAGTGATGCGCAAAAATTATCAATTTATACCACAAGACAATGCTGTGGGTACTTCTGATGCCATGTCAACCAAAGTATCCCAAGACCTTTCTCATCCTACTGTATAAAATTAGGGAAACACCTTATTTTTCTCATTTTCCCTCTAGCTTTTGTGTTCTTCATTAAAAGTTCTCTTACAGGAAATTCGAAACACTAGAGAAAGTTTTTAAGAAATAATTTTCATCTTTGTCAGTTAACACCTTATCAAAATAGCATTTGATGTATCAAAAATTTCACAGCAACACCATTTTCCCGACAAAATCTCGCAGAATTTCTCTGAGTACAAAATTTCATGAAATCTCCATGAAACAGTTTTTTTAAATCATAAAAAATATTTTCAGAAAATTAATGATAAATGTATAACTGATGCAATGCAACTTTTGATATTATTTTATAAAATAAGTTTTGCCATTCGAGCATTCACCTTGGAGTGTTTTCATTTTTATAATTCTTAGTTTATTCACTGTAAATACCATTTAGTTTTTCTTCATTTAGAATTGAAGAATCTGGGGCACCACCGAACACTGCGATTTGTTTTTTTTTTATATATTAGACCTCAGAGGACGAGACCTGTATGAATTCGTAGATGCTAAAGGGATGTTTGTCCACTGGAAGAAATGGTAATGTTAGGTGCTACCCCACGTTCGGTGGTGCCCCAATTTCCCTTAAATTTGTATTTTTTTTTTTCAAAACATTAAAATTGAAAGAAAACATAGGTAAGCTCCACCCATAATGGGCTTCTTCTGGAAAGTTGGGGCATTTTCTTGCACATTAACATTTTTACGACTCTTGGCAAGTCAATTGAAACTGTATTAAATTCAACTATGTTTTATTGTCTGAAAATTATAAAACAAATAATTCAATTCCGTTATTGAGGATCGTTTTCCAGATTTTTCTCTTAAGTATCATTTCCATCAGAATGAAAACTCTTAACTTAAAAAAAAAAAACAATTGATGTGTAAGTGGGTTTTTCAAATTGGAAAAATTTCAATATCCTTCAGTTATTAAGGTTTGCTAAAAGAGGGTTGAAAGGTAATGGCATTTCTGTCCAAAAATAGTAAATATACTATATTATTTTATTTCATAAAATAAAATCTCAAAAGTTGAATGCACCTGTATATTTTCACAAAACATTCTGCACAGTAGATGAATTATTGTGAATTCCCAATGTTTATAAAATTATGGAGTTATCTTGTAAATTGTCAACCTATATTTAGTATCATTTAATTAAACCTGTTTAACCTCTAGTGGAATTGTTAAATAGAAAGTGTATATGTGTAGTATTGGCATTTAATTGTGATAATATACTTGTTATATGCAGTAGATGATAAAGTCTTCTCTTTATCGACTTTTTCTCTTTATTTCTCTGCCGTAGATAACAAGAATTGGTTGATTTGGCAAATTTGCGTTTGGGTCACCAAATAAATTCTGTACACAAGTTGTTAGAGAATCCCTAAAAATGGTGCATGTGATTTCTGTATACATAAAAAATTCCAGTTGCTGTGTATAGAGAAAGAAGTTAAAGGGAGATGCGCTGTAAATATTACATTGAGTCATGTGCTGTGAGATAGAGAAATAAAAAAAAGATATGTAAATATAGGCCAAATACATGGTATTCCAGAGGCGCGTAACACATTTTTGAACATCAGGTAAGTTCTTATTTACATTGCTCACACTTAAAGAAACCAAAATATATTAATAGTTAATGTGTATCTCGATAAAAATATACTTTTTTTTTTCTTTTTGTCAATTTAAATCCAAGCGGTGATAGATACAGACAGTAATTTACGTATAACGAATATGACAATGAGTTCCTTCTCATTTTCGTTTTTGACTATCATAGATGCGGATGACTTTGTTCTCCATGGATGACTTTGACCCCCTACTGTTCGTAAACTTTTCTTTAATTCAAATGTTTAAAAATGGTTCTCACCGATTAGACATGGTATATCAGATCGCTGAAGACCATCATTAAGTGCTAGAATTAAAGAAAAGCTTACGAAGAGGAAGGGGTCAAAGTTACCCACCGAGGACAAATCACCCCGCATCTACGGTATATTTTAAAGATTCTAAATAGAATTTTTTCATAAATTTCAATAACCTAGAACAGAGGTGTGTAAGAAACCGTTGAAACCGAATTAACGTCAAATGAAACATGTACGTCAATGGTCAAAACGCTACTATAACAAACTTATTTTGACGTTAATTCGGTTTCAACGGTTTCTTGCACACCTCTGACCTAGAACTAGTGATTCCTCCAGATTTTACTTATCATAGATGCGAGTGACTTGACCCTGCGGGGATGAATCTGTACCCCTGCTTTTCCTTAATTCTAGCACTTAAGGAGGGTCTTTATGCCCTAGGCACACTCACTACGTAAGCCGAGAGACGACTTATCGTAATTATAATCAAAATAACGATAAGATTCCATTTTCATCAGTTTTTGACAACCCGTCTCTCGACTTAAGTCGAGAAACGGCTTAATTATATGGGAAACTGATGGAAATTTAGTCTAATCATTATTTTGATTATAATTACGTTAAGTCGTCTCTTGGGTTGAGTCGTAAATGTGTCTAGGGCATTACTAATCGGATATAGAAAATCGGATCAGTAAAGACCAACTTTAAATGCTAGAATTAAACTTAACTGCTAGATTATGAAAATCACGGATCTACGGTAGTCTAAAGCATTTTTTAAAACATTTTAAAAATATATTCAACTTAAAAATAATTTTTTCAAGTCAATTTATTTTTCCAATTATTTTTTGATATTTCTATGAATTTACAAAATTTAAGTAAAACTAGTTATGTCTCTCATCACTTTGATTTACTTTGATTGACAATTTCAAAATCAACTTTAAAAGGAATATCACCAAAGTCTCAAATTCAAGTATTTAGCAAAGTCTTATCCAGTTTGTACCTTTTTTTTATTCCAAAGCACATGCTTCTAATATATTCTCATGTTTATCTAATGCACAAGGGAATGTGCGGAAAATTATCACAAGAAGTCAGGTAGGGCTTGTGATTAGGTAAAACATCATGAGATATATTTCTTCAGATAAAGAAAATCTCCCTCTTAGTGATATGCCGAAAGTCAAGAGGAGGTCTATTATGCAAATACAACGAAATGTCGGTTATTCAAATTGCACTAAATGGTTGCAAAATGTTTGTTTTCCTCTTCTATTTGTAATCATTGTTAATAAAGATTATACCATCTGCCATACAATTTGTAATTCTACAATTGTCTTAGGTCTAAACCTAAAAGTATACGGAGAATGGTTCACAGGCTGTATATTTGTAACTCAACAAAATACAAAAAAAAATTATAAGTCCTATTGGTCCTAGAAACCTTTTTACTAAATTTGTACATAAGAGCCAATGCTACATCCGTTTTGTAAATTGTTCTTTTAGAGTATTGCAAGGAAGAAATTGCTAGAGCTTTAAATATTTGAAGACTGATTTAAAAAAAAAACCTGATGCCATTAATACTCTTTGCTTTAAAAAAGTGCTGAGTTAAGAACTAACGGCTTTAAGGATTGCAAAAAATCTAATATCTAATTTTTAAACGTTTTTGAGTGTTCAAAAAAAATTGAAAAAAAATCTTACCTCTTTAAAAGACCTGACCTCCAAACAGTTTTTCAACAAAAAGCAGAATAATTATTTCTACGAGAAATTTGTTTAATTATTATATTTTTAAAATAAATAATTTAATGGTATTTTTCGTCATAATTTTATATAATTTCTTTCTATTTTATGTTTGAAGAAGCAATACTTATTGATTAAAATAATTTACGATATATAGCGGAAGTTCGCGAGACTTTTCTTTAATTCAATCTTGGATTTTTTTCAATTCAAACTATTAACCTGAATGAAATCAAACAACGTACAGGATTCGATCACAATATTTTTAACGATACTATTTTATCAGTATATATTTTTTTACAAATAGTAATTTGTAAAAGTAGTCGAAATGTAGTTAGAGTAATTACTGATGCAAGAGACATAACTTCGAGATTACGCTTCTTATATAGCCCTTGTTAAGCCATTCCTAGATTTGTAAGACATGTAATGCTGTTCATAAAAATAAGGAAAGAATAATCCTTATTTTCAACCTTCTCTATCGCTATGATGGACATTCTGAAAATTTCTCTCAATAAAACTCTCCCAAGAAAGGAAATTATCCCTATTGAAAAGTTTAAGAATATATCCCTTATAATTTAGAGTACTCTTCAAAGATTTTTTTTTCTAAATATGTCCTTTATGTTTAATAATAGGATAGAGGTTCAGGAAGTACCATCCTAATCTACCTTGTATTTCCCCCTTCCAGTCCGATACTTTCCATAGCGACCTATACTAACGAGACGTACGTGGACGGAAGTGACGTGGCCGTATGCGTGACGGCTGCTGACAAGCTGTGGCCAGCCTTCTTCTTCGTCGGTAGCATCGTGCTGTTCTTCGTAGTTCCCTTCCTGATACTTGTGGTACTGTACTCAGTGATTGCTCGCCACCTTATGAATAATCCCGGACTGATATCATATGGCCATCGGCATGTACTCAAGTATCGCAAGCAGGTGATTCTTATGCTGTCCGCCGTGATATTCTCCTTCTTCGTCTGCCTCTCGCCCTTCCGTGCCTTCACACTGTGGATTATTGTGGTGCCTCCTGAGGCCATAATGTCCCTGGGTTTTGAGGCTTACTACAATCTCCTCTACTTCTGCCGAATTATGCTCTACCTCAATTCAGCCATCAATCCTGTCCTCTACAATCTCATGTCATCAAAGTTCCGTCAGGGATTCTTCTCCCTCCTCGGTTGCCATCGATTGGTGCGCAACAAATTGCTGACGAGCGCACGCAAGGGTACTTTTCACACCACCTCTACGAATCTTAGCACTTCAAACAGTGGTGATAAGCACAAGAGACAGCAGACGGAGAAGGAATCCGCCGCGGGAGGTGCGTCTGGGACGGCGGTGGGTGCTAAAGTGGCAACTCTCACAAATTTCGAGGCAAAAGGACAATCGAATTACGGCCAAACGGAGATTGATGTGGATCTATTTAGGTCAGCTGGACCACCCAATGTGGTGACAGTGAATGTGACCACTTCCCAGCACAAACACAGGGTCGATTCGCATGGGAGTGAAGGACAACATGAATGTAGTGGCAACCTGTTGAATAACCATCCCCACGAATCCCGTGTTAAATTTAAAGACGGTCCCCAAGACAAGGATTCCAGTCACGATGCCGAAGAGCGTGAGAAAGAAACCCTCATTCCACAGTGCAACGGAATTGACGAAGCTCAAGTGCAGTTTGACTTTGAAGCACTGCAGAGACTCAAGAAAGAGAGTTTTGTGTAGAGGACCATCATTCACCCCTCTTTCCAAAAATATCGTCAATTACTCCGTGACACTCAATAGTTCTTCTAACTTATTCATCTCTTTCTTCAGTAATCAACTTCAATTAAGGATTTTTTCACACTCTATAATTTATCCCAAAGATTTCACCAGGAATAGTACAATGCATTTAAACAATAAAGTAATGAAGAAGCCAATTGAGGAGAGAATAAAAGAGGACAATAAAAATATTTCGCGCCAAAAATGACTAGAAATATTTAAAAGACGACATAGAGTCTATAGAGAATTTTCCGCTATTGATGATAAGGCAAGCTCATTTGAGACACTATTGTCCTTATAAGTGAATTTATAAAATAAGAAGGGGATGGGGTAACATAAAAGGTAAATTTAGATACAAATAAGGATAAATTCATACATTCTGTATAGAAAGTTAAGTATCAATACTCGTAATAAGCATTTTTGCGTCTGGAGTTCAATAAAATTGTGCACGATTCAAGTTAAGTTTATAAATTTCGGATGAACTAATACGGAAACCCTCAATTTTACTTGCTAAAAATAAACTTGAGAATTCTTCCTTCATTATGTAGTCAATTTTCCCACCACAAAAGAACAAAATTAAGCTCTATAATAACTAAATTAACTTTGTACCAAATTGCGTCTGGTTTCAAAATTGACATAAAAAGAAAATATCTTTATAATCATAAATTTAAATACTTAAAAAATGTAGATATTGATATTAAACTAATTTTCGAAACATCGCAAATTTGTAAGATTTCTGGCAAGAGACATTTAAAATAAAGCACATTTCAGTAAAACAGAGACAAAAATAAATAAAATAGACAGATAATACCTTATTTAGATATTTCATCAACAATATTGATCCCTACAAAACACCTACACATTACTTTGCATCCCTACATGCCCTCATATGGGAATTGGATGCCAAAAGTCAAGTCGTTTTTCATATTTTTCAAATACATAATTAAAAATAAATTTCAAATTTATCCATTGAATGAAATTGAGTAAAAGAAAATCCAATAATGAAAGGCCTAGTAAGGGTCTCGGTCAAAATCCCGGAAGATAAAATCCCGAACAACAAAATCCCGAAAGTCAAAATCCCGAATTCTTAAAAGTGTCATAGGTACTCCCATATGATTGCACCCGCGTTTGCTGGAGGCAAAATGGACATTTTCTGTATCTTGATAAATGATTCTAAACATTATCCTACATATAATTTCATCCCTTTCAGGATTTTGAATATTAATTTTGGTTTTCGGGATTTTAGCGACCTGGTCCAGTAATTTACCTGCATTTTCCATTAACGTGAGGATTAATTTAAGCATCATAAATCAGAAATATTATATTAGGGAGTATTCAAAGGTAGTATTAAATTTTGGGTCTGTAAAATACCTAAATCTCTAGAAAAATCAATCAAATTTATATAATTAACATCAAAGAGATAATTGCAGGTAATACAAGAACATTTTCCTTTTGCCAAAACTTACATTACAATTTTACTGCTCTTTAGAGATGGTAAAATTTCAGAAATTTCACATCAGTCACCAGTCACCACCTACTTTAGGCGGAAATTCATGAAATTTCTTTAAATTTACCAACTCTACTGCTTTTAAAGTTCGAAATTGATTAACTGTTCAAATTTGATTTTTCGCTGACCGATTTTAATTTTTTTTCACTGCTTATTCATCCCTTTAGGGATGAGTGGGTCGCCGTCATTGTGGCCGAAAAATGAAATTTTTCCTACGGCAATTTAAAATTATATTTTGCTCTAAAAAAAGGTAAAAAAATGATTTTTTCTGACCCACAATTTTTGACCTTCTCGTCTTTAAAGGGTTATACAATACCGTGTAAAAAGAACAGATTACACGTAAACACCGTAAACAGATAAACGTTTTCAAGGGGGTAATATGATGTGTTTAAAAGACCGTCTATTAGGATGTTAGAAGGAAATGGACGGAAAATTCATCTTCCTCAATTTTTTCTGTTTTAACACTTCACGGTCCTTCAAGGATTGATTCTGTTATTAGATATTGAATTGAACATGAATAATAAAAAGGATCCCGAACGCCAACATCCCGAACGCCCATAATCCCGAACGCCATAATCCCGAAAGTCAAAATCCCGAATGGGCCAAAATCCCGAATTCTTAAAAGTGTCATAGCTACTCTCACGATTGCACTCCCGCTTGCTGGAGGCAAAGGGAAATCTTCTGTGTCTTAGGAAATTTTTCTAAACATTTTCCTCCATATAATTTCACCCCTTTCAGGATTTTGAAAATTCGGGATTTTGGCTTTCGGGATTTTGGCCTTTTCGGGATTTTGGCGTTCGGGATTTTGGATTTCAGGATTTTGGTTGCCACTGATTAAAAAATAGCATGTACTATCATAATCTACATCAAATTAAGACTAATATTTTTCTGTTTGCATGTATTTTTCAGCCTAATTCAAAACCTAAGATGGAAAAGAGATAAGTCCTTGTAAAGTCGTGTAGGACTGTCAACATTTCTTGTCAATTTTCTACTAAATTTGTTTTAGTCAGTTAGGGGAATGTAGTCAGGCTTCGCACGTGTGAGCTTTCGAACGATGCGAATTTTCTCTTTATTTCCAAAGAGTTGGTTCCGCATTTCTTAGCCATAAGTTAAGTATTTATGAACCTTATCTTAATTATAAAAATAGGCAGCCAAGCCCTTCTTTCCTAGGTGCTAGGATCACAAGTAGAAAATTGGCCTAAAATGGGTAATTTTGATGGCGCACATTTCATTTGATTTCTCATAGTTACACTCATTTCTAAAAAAAATCACTTACACAGTGGATGAAGAGTATACTTGAGATAATATTTACGTAATAATTTTTTGCATCGGAGGGAAATTATTTTCACGGCGGAAAATTCGCAAGTACTACACTGCGTTTGGTTTCAAACACTGAATGTGTGAGCGTTCGCACATCCATCAGACAACTCCAGCGTGAAAATCATAACCTCACTAAAGCCTCATAAGCCACAGTGAGACATTCGTGGTCATTTCCTCTTCGACCAGGCGTATAGTCTCCTTCCCATCTCCATGAGACGACGGTTATTGACAGTGTGAACCGTGTGAACATGTTCATAGTCGATTTTTCGATATTCATTTGGAAGAAAAAAACAGTGCTCCAGAAAATGTGAAAAGGTGTTTTAAAGATCTTCTTTTAGTGCAGTGATAGTTTCCGCGGGTTCATGGGGATACAGTATAACAATCGGAAAATAATTTTTAATTGTAGATAAAATTTATTTCGAGAAAAAAACAATGACGAACCCAAACCCCCATCGTGTGAACGCAGCCCCCCGGGGGCAAGAATCGCACAAATCGTCATATTTTTTTTCATTTTCCTGTCCAGGAAAAACCAACAATTCTGTGATAGTGAACTAGGCATGTACAGAAACCTAAAAGATCAGAGAACTTTTTAGTGTAGTGCGATTCACTGCCCATTTTACAGTTTAGTCAGAAAAAAGTCCTGAATATGTAGCAAGAAAAAATGTTCGAAGGCTGCCTACATTCCCCTATAATTGATAAAAAATTCTACTCTAACCAATTGTAGGTACGTTTCAAACTTAAGAGCTTCTCTCTGAATGAAGCACCTAATCCTATCTTCCATCGATTCAAAAGTAGGTAATTCATAAGAAGTTTTCATTAAAACTTATTTGATGTTTGAAACGTTTGAAACTTAGTCAAATAACCGTGAAAATATGAATAACAATCTGAAAAAGCAGTAAATACAATATTCAATTTTCGAGCTTGATTTTGGGCTATTTATTGATCTGATTTTTCAATGAGTTTGTAACTCAATATTGTTAATGTTATTCAAAGTTTCAAACCTGGTTTACCCATATGGAGGATCTGCTCTAATTCCTTAACAAGCCAAAATTTTGAGAAATATTTTACATAAGATTATACAGTATAACAGCAATTTGATTTATTTTGTTTTTGTTTTGAAATTCAAAACCTTCGGAATTTAGGTATATCTTCAGTCTAAAGACCGCTTTACTCGAATTTACTTGAATGCTTAGAAGTCTAGGCATCTTCAAACCTGAAGTATATAGTCATATATGGTTTAATAAGTTCATTGCGGGTGAAATTATTATAAACAATTGACCAGCGTACAGTTAGGGGAAAGTACTCTCCATTTGAACGTTCATGTCTTCGAATAATGTGAATTTATTTTACTTTTCATAAGAGATTTCCATATGATTTTAACATAATTATCCTAATTATCAATAATTGATAATAAACTAGCTAATATTTAATAGAAATGTTTAAGTCGCTTAGGAAAACTTAAAAATATTCACATTATTCGAAGTTATGAACGTTCGAAGAGAGAGTACTTTCCCCTAAGTGCAATTGGACTTCTTTAATTTTTAATTAGGATCTTTTGATTACTGTTTAGAAATTGAAGATCTTCAGGACCAAGGTTTAAACTTTAGTCTCAACCTTGTATTAATTATCAAAGACGCAGTATTTAAAAAAAATGAGGGTCTTTTTTATATTTCAAAAATTATTTCACGTATCTTAAATTAGCCAAGACATTGAAGTAATCAACCGCCACAGAAATTCTAAATAATGATATAATAGTCTAGATAAAAAATACATGTTTCCAATTGCGGAAAATTATTAAATACTTGTTCAACCGTTCAGGAAAATAGCAAATATTCCATCTCGGAACTGATAATGTTTTTAAATTGCAATAAATAAATATTAATTAGTTCAACGTCAATAACTAGAACAATTAAAAAATATTTTTTAGAAATTGCACAAATAACTTCTTGAACAATTTATTCTTTGAATTGTTCAACACGACAGACGTAAAAATGCATATTACACTGGCAAAAAATATCACTATCAATAATCATGTGTGTCAGTGTACATAAGTTATAACCGTAATAAGGAAACCACTAAAATAATTTTGCAAAATTGAGTAGATAAATCTAATAGAAATATGTGAGAGGAGTAAAAAAATGTAGTTGTAAAGTAGATGACGCCTTATATGAAGACGTCACGGAGTGATAAATGAGCATGAATCAGTATCATATTTTGATTACTATCAATGAGTGCAATAAATTTTTATAAAATTGAATGTTATTGCACGAACAAATGGGTCAACAGCATCACTTCAATTAGGCGGTAATAAAGACATAAAACCACTACATTAAAAAAAAACATCCAAGAGATTCTCAATTGACTATTGAGAATATTTAATTGCAACTGCCGCTAAATTAATATTTAGATAATAAGTTTAAATGAAACTATAACCTAGATAGTGTGTGAACTGTTGTTTTTTTAGAGTAAAAAAAACACGGGGTAATTGCTTCGAATAAAAAAAAGTATACTTGAATCAGGATGAGCTTCATAAAACTGAGTATAGTTAAATTTTGTACCGATATTTGAAAATTATTTTGTATGGGAAGATTTCCAATTTAGAGATATCTGCATTATATCCCACTTAATCTGAAGAGCAATTGTGATCGCCGTCACGCGCTTTATCGTACGTTTTAGCAGTACTTTTTATCATAGAACACTTCCCGCCATATTGAAAATGTCAATCTTCGGTTTTGGCGCTAAGCGACAAAAATCGAAGTTGGCAGCCTTGAGTCGCTCAGTCATTTTATCAGTATGATATATTAGCATATGCTCGCGTCACGATAGATAAATGATTTTACTATTGTAAAAACTATTTTTTCAATAATAAATGAGATAATAGCGATTATTTTAATTATTTTAGGTATACCGTGTAAGATATCTTATGTAATTGGAGTGATTAGGGTAGTAATATTGCAAGCGATTTTTCATTGCAGAAAATTCATTTTACAACCGAAAGAAGACTCTTATAACAATATTTAAAAAAAAAAACTTCTTAAAATTTTCTATTCGAAGTCCAAAAAATAAAAGAATAATTGTTATATATTCAAGGTAAAATATTCCAACGATAATAGTTATAAAATTCAACTTTGCACTAAAAATAAACTTTTTGCTACAAGAATTGTTGGAATTATTACAAACTTGAGGAAAGGAAATAGAATGAAATCGCTAAACAGCTAAACTGCAAAAAAGGGTGTCTTTTACGCCCCTACTAGCAAATAAAAATTTAATTCACATCGTGGAGATTCGGTAATATTCGGACACCATCTGAGCGAAACTGAGCGTCATTTTTATCATACTATGATAAATAACGTGACGGCGATCACAATTGCTCTTCTGGTATACTTAAAAGTCTCAATTAATTGACGACATTTTTTTTTAAATCATTTATTGTGAAGACAGATGTTAAACTACGGATATGAAATAATTTGTGTGTGTATGTAACATAAAGTTTAAAGTTAAGTATTTACCAACCAAATAAAATGAATGTGTTTTGTAATAATTCCAAAGAATAATTATGTCAGACTGCATCCATAAAATTAGTAATGTAATAAACTACAGATCGAACATCTACCATTATGAACCAGAAACCTTTTAATTAATTTTATTTTTAGGCAAAAATAAATAAAATGAAAAATCTCTGGTCTTTCAATTTTTACATATTTTTTTGTTAATGAAAAATTTGTCATTCATTTTTCCCTCATAATATACTACGCATTTTCCATTGAAAAAATAGCAAAATGATTTATCAGAAAATTCTATGGCGTAATTTATAGGAAAAATTCATCACGTGATAATTGATTGTATAGAGTCCAGAACATTAAAAATCACTACAAATTCTTGTCATTAGTATAAATTTCTTGCTCAATGGTGCCTTTAATTCAGTTTGTGATCTTTAAATTACACATATCGATGTTTTGCCATGTACGTATATTTCAAGCAGTAAATTTAGGTGTAAATTGAATATTAAGAGCTTTAGGCTCTGCTCCAATGAAGCGACGACGTGACACGAAAACTTAATTTTTAACTCTTACACGTTAAAGTTTGACTAGTATTTATGGGTACTAATTTATTCTAATTGCATTACCAACGTAGAGACGGTTATTTATTATTAAAAAAATTAGCATTACTCCATAAATCCTCAATTATGCTCTAAAAGAAAAGTTCAAAATCTTAAGCATTTCGTCGGTTGCGTCTACCTCTGTCGCATCTGCATTTGGTACAAGCTACAATATAGACATCCCCTCTTGCGTGAAATGCTGACACAAAAGAAATGCAGATACGACAGAAGTAGACGCAACCGACGATTTATTTTAAAGAAATATGAAATTTGTTAACACACTTTTTGAGTTTTATTAATTCAACAAGTAAAAAATTTACTTAAAGTTCACAACAATATAGTTTGAAGAGTAGGTAATACATTCGCATGGGATTCTTATTAAAATAAAATAAAGATCCTAATTGTGCATGGATTCGATTAATTTCTGTAAACATTTAAGGTTTTTCCTACTTAATTTTTTTTTTTTACAAATTTGCAAAATAAATTTATTTGTTCATGATGAAATAAATAATTATACTAAATATATATAAAAAAAAATTCCTCATCTTGAATATAAAATAAATCACTCCAAATTGTTATCATAAGGGCAGAATCACATTGACAGTAAAATGCTCACCGTCACCGTCAAATCCTCACCGTATTTCGTTAATTTACGCATTTTCATTGTAATTGTTAGGTAAATTCTCAATTACTGTATTACCTTATCTCATACTCGATGGCTCTAGGTGAAAATAATATAAGAAAATTGAATAAATAAAACGATAATAGGATAAACGGTGAGCAAAAAAACTGTACGATTAATTTCTCTCACAGTTTATCGTATTTTCGTTTTATTTCTTCAATTTTCATATAATATTTTCACCTAGTGCCACCGAGTATGAGATAAGGTAATTCGGTAATTCAGAATTTACTTAAGAATTGCAATGAAAATGCGTAAATTAACGAAATACGGTAAGCCTTTGATTGTCAATGTGATTCTGCCCTAAACTTTAAAATAGACCTTTTAAAGTTGAATAGGATTCTTAGTATATATTCTGTCGCACTACTGATAACGTAGGTGTGTGGCTTATTTTTCATTCTGGGGGTGACTTCAGATCTCTGCTTCACTTTCTTTAATTCTAATGCTTAAGAATAGTCTAAAGACCACAAGGGCACTTAACGATATGGGATAGACTATTGTTAAAGCCAAGAATTCAAGAAAATCTTATACGATAAATAGGGGTGCAAAGTCACCCCCATCAACGGTATTCAAAATATTTCTTTTATGAATTCTTTAGATTGTTTTTAATTTCTAAGATGGTCACAAAGACATTTTAAATATTAAGTAAAATATTTTGCTAAGAAATTATAAAATTATTAGAACTCATCAGTGAAAAAATGCAATGTACTGTAATTGGGGGTGGCTTTAACACTCTCCTATTCGTAAGTTTTTCTTTACTTCTAGAAGTTAAGGATGGTCTTTACCGATCCGATCTACCATGTCTGATCGGTGAGAACCGTTCTCAAATATTAGAACGCGGGTGTCAAAGTCACCCCCACTTACAGTACTACTTTTATATTTTGTTATTTTTACGTAACATCCTATTTACGGGTTTATTGAGTAAAGGCCTTTACCTTTCACATTGTGACGAATTATACTTAAAAATTTAGCATCTTGAAGTAAATCGTTTTAAATGCTAAGCTTTGATGTAGAGGCATTAAGGTCGGCAACGTAAAGAAATGCAAATTCGCATACCTGAAATTTTTCTTACTAATTTAAAATTAATTAAATGAATATGATACATCCACCTGAAATTCTTTTCTTGGCTATTTATATATTATATATATTTTTTGTACTTAAATGACGTAAGAACTTCTTAATAATGATATACAGTGGTGGAAATATGTATAATTCCACCACATTATCCTTAAAAAACTCAACAAAAAAGGAAGTCTCGAAAAAAAGTCATACGTAGATCATAACGTCCTTTGATGCCAACTTAAAAAATCAACCTTTTAATTTTAATTACTAAATATTTTTAGAATTAAATTAGAACTTTTTCTCTTTAGGCTGGAAATAATACCACTCAATAAATTTAGCGCTAGGGTATTTATTTTTGACCAATTTATGGTTAATATCATTTAATAATTGTATTTTTATTTGCAATTAATAAATTAAGTTCCATTTCATTGAGTTTTACATAATTTTTTTCGGAAAAAGTGTGGAAAAAATGTTTGATGAACAAAAATATAGGAAAAACTAAAGTATTTATGGCAATGGATCTTAAGAACTAAGAAAAATGACTAGGTCCTATTATATAATTGACAAATTTGAAAATATATCCGTCATACATGCCACTTAAGGTACTCCAAGAGCCGAAAATCTTCTGTTGTTAGAGGCCAAAAGAACTTTTTGCCTCTAACAGTGTTGCTTTTCAGTGGAAAAAAACGACGTCTCCGCCAAAATTTGATTGTAAAACGATAGTTGCCTTAGTTTGTTTTGTCTCAAAATCATATTCGTAAGTTTCCGTGTCTTATATAGTCGCATGAAAACTAAAAATTACCAAAAGAAAACCTTTAAACATTCCCATAAAATTCAAAACTAATAATGCTAATTTATTGAAAATTATTTAGGACAGAGAAGAATTTTCGGTCTAATATTTTCTCTCTCATTAATTGATAAATGAGGCAATCAAGAAATGAACTGCCTGAAATCTACGTGTAATTAAGAGCTTCTTCGGGTATAAATCGGACACCTAGAGGATCTCCCAGAAAGAAAAGACCTTCCAAAAAAATAATAATAATAAAAGAATAATGTCAAATCACAAAGGACACTTCTACAAATTTTAAACTTATGACGTTCTGATCCATATCCAATAAAAGACTGAGTCAAGTCATGAGGAAGTTTGTAATGGGGATCGAAACGATGGCAAAAATAAAAAAAAAGAAAATCAGACCAGTAAGGGGAATTCTGTAATTTTCGTGGCAACATCACGCGTGAGTTCGAAAAATGACAATGCCATTCAAGCTTTTTTGTCATATCATATGAGTTCGAAAATGCAATTCACTGATTATTTTAATGAAATCCCTTTACTTAGTGATGTTATGCAAATACAGTCTGTCTTCGTTGATTTGTTTAACAAAATTCATTGTCATTTGAATTGCCAGGAATCTTAAATATGTGACTTCTGACGTCACGTGAGCTGAAATGAGAATGTCACGGCTACAGAATCACAATATCGAAAAAGCTCTCCTGAGATTCAAACCAAATTTGTCATATGGCATTGCCACAGCGTTACAGAATTCCCCTCCAGAATCCCGCCCCTGTAGAAATATCGTCAGTTAAATCAGCATTTATCGTAACTTAATTTTTGCGATTTTGAGATATAGGGTAAGTGTGCCTAATTCCGGCCAGCTTGCAATTTCGGCCACCTTTTTGTTCCTCGAATTTCCATGGACTTTTAGATTTTACGTACTCTAAAGATTATACAATGCAAAAGAATAACAAAAAATGTAGCTACGACAAACGAGATGACGTGAAAAAGATATTGGAAGAATTCCCGAAGGGCAAGGAACTATGAGAATGAAGGTGGCCGAAATAGGGTACCAAAGCTATGTCTACATTTTTATTCATATTAAAATGTATTAAGAATGATTTTAGAGTAAATAAAGACGGTAAACTCTTTACAAGGTTCCATGCAACACTCTTTCAGAAGAAAGAATAAAAAAATCAATTTGTATTTAAAATATTACATTTCAAACTTGAGACTTTGACGCTTGCATGCAACTATGCCGAAATTTGGCACACTTACCCTATACGTATTTAGACTCGGCGTAATTTTGTTTATTAAACGCATTTGAGAAACAGAAACTTTTATAATTCCAATAAAAATTATTTTAAACAAAAATTATCGTGTTCTTAATTAAGAAAAATTTATCAGAATTTGTCGTAACTTCCATTTTTTGGAAGTTACGACAAATTTCCATACAAAATTTTCAGTAATCAGCATTTGCCGTATCTTCTTTTACTCACTTGCGTGGCTTGTAATTTGCAGCAGAAATGTAATATTTTTCAATAAAACGTTCACAAACTCTACCAAATATCCAAAGACAGTGCGAATAATGCAACAATAAATCATTTTAATTCAATATGATTCATTTGTCATTAATTCAAAACAAAACAAGCGACACGGCGCACAAAATTCATTCAATAAAATTTATGAAATAAAAGCTTTTAGGAACAGGGATAAGAGTTTAATTGTTTAATTTAGTCAAATAAAGACGCTTATTATCACTAGAATAATTCAAATTGATACAATGCATTTTAGAAAATTGTCGTAATTTCCAAGATCTCCATACATTGAAAGTTACGGCTTTATAAACGATAAAAGTTACCATAAAATCTTATTGTGTTTCTCCTAACATAAATCTCAATATCTCAGCTTTTAAATCATTTTATAAAGTTTTTCTCGAGTTAACTTACAGTTTATTAGTGCAACGTTTATTATTTTGACTCAAAAGTATCGCATTCGTGGCTCATTATTAAGAAAAATAAAGCTGAACTGAAAATTTCGTCTCCTGAAATGTTGTTAAAAGGAAGTTACGACAAATGCTGATTTAACTGACGATATAATTAAGCCCTAGACACACTTACGACTTAAGCCAAGAGACGGTTTAACGTATATAATCAAAATAATGATCAGATTACATTTCCATCAGTTTCTGACTAATCCGTCTATCGGCTTAAGCCGAGTAACGGCTTAGTTAGTGGGAACCTGGTGGGAATTTAGTCAAATCATTATTTTGATTATAATTACGTTAATCCGTCTCTTGGCTTAGTCGTAAGTGTGTCTAGGGTATTACATAAGAAATATAGAATATAAACACTTCAACTTCATGGCTGTAAAACCTTTCAAAGTAATTCTCCCGTATTTAAAGAAAAAAGTTCTGAAAAAATATCAGTTTTATACGATAAAAAGCCTTTTTCATCAAATTCTTTGGCAATTTGTAAGGGTAAAAGTTTTTATTGTTGCTATTTGTCGAGTTAAAAATCAAACCACAGAAATAATAAAATCAAGTACACATATATTAAGAAAATACTAAGTACATAATTATTACAGCATTACTGTAATTTGGAGTACATTTTTGATTTTTATTAAAGGGCTAGTGTATATGAATAAGTTCTAAAAAAAAATACCAGTAAAATGGCTGCAAATTGCTACAAAAAAGGATTTAAACATTATAAGCTCTTTTTTCGTGACTTTTCCCATTCCGGAGTATTTATTGGCGGGTTCTTGATACTCACGAATAATTTCTGCCCAGATATGGATGGATATAAACCCTCTTTCTCAATTCATGTGAAAAAGATGTTCCAATTGCATTTCACGACCTCCCAACCGACGAATGCACTTTATAAACTAATTTTGGACGCATATATATTATGTATACCTAAATTGATGCTGGCGCAATGTGCACCGCGATGGAGTTTCGTGAATGAGTCCAAATTAAATCTTCAAGCACTGTAAGTTTGTTTAAACTTATTCTGGACAACCTGATAAGCTGTGATGAGTCTGGAAAATGGATAGAGGCATTAATAATAATGGTGAAAATTGATTTTTTTTTGTGGGAGGGGGAAGATAAAGCAATTTTTACATGTTTTTCTTTTTCTTCTTCTTCTGCAAGTCCTCTTCAGAATCGATCGGCTGTAAAATTTTCGATTCAATGGGAGCAATGACGGTAGAATTGTCTGGATGGCAAAAGAAGGCCATTGAGTGTCTCCCCTTTGAGCTACAGTATTGATCATCTGGCACAACAACACGATGGGGCTATTGGGAAAAGCATAAAATTTCAGAGAATATACCCCCATTCACACTTAAATAGCATTTTTAGGCATGAATAATTCCCCAAACTGCCCTTCCTCAATTATTTTTCTCTGTTTTTTTTTTTTTTTATTTCTTATTCTTTTAACCTACCAAAGCTGGATATTTATTGTCGGTCCACATACTCAGCAATTCTCCCGTGTTGATGAGAATTGATCCAGGTAAATGACCAACACGCTGCCAACGCTCCGTCTGTGGCAATTTACATTCGAGTCCACCTTCGGAATCTTGCGCCAGGAGGGTAAATGTGCCATAATCGCAATGTGCACCACATCGTGTGAAACCGCGATGTTTCTCCAAGCCACTGGCATCATCTTTATCATTGTCATCCTCGTCCACGTCATTCTTATCAGTCAAATTCTCAAGATTTAGCTGATCACTTGCGCACTTTTGATAGCGATAGCTCACATTCCCCTTCACCAATTCACATTTATTGTCATCCTCCACAATTGGCGGATAGTATAGCAATCGGAGTGTTGTCTCATTCTCATTCGTTCCCGACAGCATGTGGGCATGTTTATCCAGGAAATAGTTTATTGGCAACTCTACAAATGGAAATCCATTCAGAGATTTGCAAATGCTTCAGCTATAAAATAACATTCTTCTTGCATTCTTTCACCCAAGTCGAAAGACAAGAGAACAAGATAATTTAGAAGAATTTACTATTTGCTAAAATATATTCTAAAAGTAAAAGAATCGATTGGATTTTGAATATTCCCTTCTTACTGCTTCATCTAATTCTACTTCATTTTAGATAATTCAATGCTCTCTTCTTCTCATCTATAATTTACTAAAACATTTAAATTTTTATTTAATTAGCTAGTGAGTCGCGTTTGTAGCTTGACATCACGACAAATTACGGCAAAGTTTTCGTGAATCATGTGCTTCATAAATTAGTCAAAGAGTAATTCAAAAACAGCAAAATCTGCGTCATATGGACAGAATTTGACACAATTTGAACAATAAACAATAAGCATTTGTTATAGCCTTATAGCAGAACGAAAAAATGTTACAATTCAGGGATTAGGAATTTTTTTTCAAATACACGTAATATTTTTCCATTTCAGTAATACAACAATTAAATTAAAAATAATTGACCGAAAATTCATAATAGATTAAAAAAAATATTCTACTGACCTCCACGGTCACTGAACGCAAATTAATCAAATGATTAGCAATGTAAAAAATTCAGTGTTGAGTGTTAAATTACATTTCAAATAGAAAAAAAATTGTGTTCTGAAAAGACACAATTCAACTGGGCCACTCTATGTATATTATATCCTTATAGGGTAAAGTGGTACAATTTGGACAGGGTTTTTTGTCTTGATGAACTTAGTACTTCATTTTTATTTGTATATTTTTAATGCTTTAGTTTTATAATTTGGTTCCTTGTGTTTAAAAACAAATTTTGTACTGTATTTATCAAGAAAAAAGCCATATCCAACTTGTACCGACGAATTGTCCAACTTGTAACACTAATTCCAAATCACTTTATCCTAATCCTTAAATTATTGGCATTGTTTTAGGGATTTTGCTGTGTAAGCTTTACTTAAAAATAATAATGTTAAGCAATATTTTCCCCAGTATTTTGTACTTCTTAGTTGATACTCTAAAAATCATCCCCTCGAATTGAATTGTGCGAAAAACGAATGAATTATAATTCCTAAAAAATAGGCCACGCCCCGATCAGTTTAGTATCTATTGAGAAACGGAACATCAAATTTTAGGAGCAAGGTAAATGAAAAAGCTTCTGGGTATGTTGAAAATTATTTTAAATAATTTGATGGTATACGAGGAAAAGAAATAAATTTGTATTGCCACGCCCATCACAGAAGTCCCGCCTACTCATGAAAAATGTTTCTAATGAGATGGCAAAGCGTCCCAGCTTTGCAGAGTGCTCAAACTCACAAGAAAGAACTCTCTGTGTATTATTTTTTCGCATGTTTTTTGGGTGCATACCGGTTTACTTCCTATTAAATTGATTCATAAATTTAAAAACTATATTCCAAAATAAACTGAGATTAACAAGATCTCAGATAAAAAATGCTTAAGAAATGCGCATTTGAGAACATTTTAGCATGAGTGGCAAGTAAACGGACAAATAAAAAAGTAAATCCGAGAAAGGTTATATCACTTACGAATACATTATCGTTTCATTACCGATTAAATCCGATGTAGCTGGGTTAGAAATTTCAAGATCTTTCAAAAAAGTATCCCAATTCAAGTAAATCGGTTGAAAAATAGGCCTTCCAATGTGAACTGACCTTCGACAATTCGATATCGAAACGTTTTCGAACATAATAGGTATATCAATAGGGGAATTCTGTAATTTTCTTGGCATTGTCACGCGTGAGTTCGAAACCTGACAATGCTATTCGAGCTTTTTTGTCATATCATATGAGTTCGAAAATTCAATTCATTGAATTTTTAATGAAATCCCTTTACTTGATGATTTTATGAAAATGATTTTAACAAAATTCATTGTCATTTGAATTACCTGAAATCTCAAATATGTGACTTTTGACAATGCCACATGAGCTGAAATGGCAATGTCACGGCTACAGAATCACATTTTCGAAAAAGCTCTCCTAAGATTCGAACCCAATTTGTCATATGGAATTGCCAGGAAGGGAATTCTGTAATTTTCGTGGCATTATCACGCGTGTGTTCGAAACCTGACAATGCCATTCGAGCTTTTTTTTGCTATATCATATGAGTTCGAAAATGCAATTCACTGATTATTTTAATGAAATCCCTTTACTTAGTGATTTTATGAAAATGATTTTAACAAAATTCATTGTCATTTGAATTGCCAGAAATCTCAAATATGTGACTTTTAACAATGCCACGTGAGCTGAAATGGCAATGTCACGGCTACAGAATCGCATTTTCGAAAAAAGCTCTCCTAAGATTCGAACCAAATTTGTCATATGGCATTGCCAGAGCGTTACAGAATTCCCCTCCAAGACGAAATATTCACTTTGACTACCTCCAAAACATATTCGAAAATGAAAAAAAAATCTAGGAGCCGTTTCCAAAATAAAGCAAAAACATGGTTTTGGAAGGAAAGAAGGAGAATAGAGGAAAAAGAAAACAGACTGTCCTGCAAAAAATGTCTTGTTCGATTAATAAACAAAGTTTGATAAAGGCTATTTTTTCATACAGAATATGGAAAAGTTTTGTTAAATCGGCGGCCAAATAAATTTTGTTAAAAATTTGTCAAAAAGAGGTTTTCCATATAAAATGTAAGAAAAGTTTTGTCAAACAGGTTAACAACATCCTTTTGGCAAAATGTGAACAAGATCTATATGCTCGTTTAACAAAAAGAATATAGAGTAAATAACGTTGCCTGGGGGGGGGGGGGGGGTCGACGAAGACCGGAAGTCGATATCTCTTACTGTTTGGCCTCTAACCGTGTCACAAGTTGAAAAAAGTGGATTATATAACTGCTCTCTCAATAAGTTCGAGCAGTAAAATACTTCTAATTTTATCCACTTAAAAACAAAGAATCAAAATTTTCAAAATATTCTGTGAAATATATAAATTACTTCTCGAACTCTACGGAGAGAGCAGTATATTATATATTCCCTCGATTTTTTCACCCCCACTCCCCAATTTCCACCTTCCACCCCCCGGAGACCACTTTTCGCAACAAAAAAGTCGAAAACTAAACCGGTTCCAATCGGTTTTGAACCGGTAATGGACCGATTCATAACCGATAACTAATTTTTATGAAAAAATTAATTTTATTATTTTTAAAACTGTTTTGGGGTATCTTTTGAGTGATTTATGAATCGGTTCAAATCGGTTAAGAACTGGTAAACGGTAAATGATGCGAAAGTTCTTTTGCGGTATAGCATCTAAGTCACGAGTTCGAGCAATTCGCAAAGCCTGGGACGCTTTGCCTCCCCTTTTTTATTTTGTATATAAGGGAAGTGTTTCAAGCTTCACACGCACTCTAGCTTCGACCACTTTATATTTTTCTCATATTTTTTAATGAACGTAATCCATTGTTTCTGGAAATGTGCGACTTCAGACTAGCTATTAAAAAATATTGTCATATAGATAGATAAGTTTTGAAACTAAACTGTGTGCGAAGTTTGAAAGCCTTTCAGTAAGTATTATTAGGGCGTGGTTCAGTTTTTTGTTGGCGCAAGTTTATGTGTATCACCCAAACGCGAAGCACGTAAGAGATCCTTATCAAAAACAAAAAATAAATAAATAAAATAATTAATATTGTTATAACTCTTAAGAAGAGCATCACCAAAATCTATTTTTAACAAAGTTTATCAAGAACTTTAATACTAACTCTCTGAAAAATGTAAATTTTAAAATAATAGGGAATTTAATGTAGTTATTGCAAGTTTTATTCCTCATGCTGAGCTCCTTTTGAAAGCACCAAAAATTTCGTTTTAATTGTATAAATTACATTAAACTCTCGCTCAATCGGCTCTTTTTCAATCGGGCGAAAAATTTTGTTGACAATTTTCACGCTTGATTTTGAAGCAAATTTGCTCAAATTCGCTGTAGTTCCTCTTATTTTATCGTGATTCTTTATAATTCAGCACTTTTTGTGGAATTTACAATGACTTTGACGCCTAAATCACTCGATTCGGATAACATTTTGCCCAAATGTCCAATTGACAGAGAGTCTACTGTACTTGATTCAGTCTTAAGCAAGATTTTAACAGAGAGAATACGCCAAAGCTCTCCCCTTGTACGACTTTTCATTGGAAATAATCTGAATTTTTGATTTTTAAAATTTAAACAACAATAATTTACAATAATGTACAGCCCCATTATTGTACTAATCCTTGTACAGGGACATGAATCAGAAATATATTATTATTATTATTATCATTATTATTAATCTCAGTCTGAATTTTTTCTAAAGGGTAGCTGTTGTTTTCAATTATTTCGAAGGTTATAAATTCCGGAAGTTTCAAGCAGAATTTTTCCTGCATTTCTCTTGTTACAGTTAAATTCACAATAAGAAGTTAATTAAAAAAAACTTCATATAAACTAACGTAAAAATTAAAGATACTTGAGAGTAAATTGAAACACTAATGTCTTAAATATTCCTAATCTCTTAAGTTAAAAGATTGATATTTTTATCAAGAAAAACTTCAATTATGTTCACTTTTCTCAATTGTGATAAGAAATTGCAGATTTTATCTACAAGAAAGACAGCAATAAAATTGAGGAAATAAAAAAGTTAATCAGAAAGAACATTCGGAAATTTTCCTAAGAACATTGCTAATCCCAGAGATAAACGAAACAATGGAACACTAATCTCGTAATTACAGAAATTCAGCACTATCTAAGGAAAGATTGAAGCAAATATTTACCTAGGGCAACAGCCAGAGCCTGTAGGAGTAATGAGGACAAATTCTTAAAGTCCTTAGTGAGATCGGCAATGTGATCCCTGAAACCAGGAAGTGGATCTTCTGGCAGGGATGCACCACTGAGCATACAAATATTGAAAGCATGTCTCAATTCCTTCTTCTTCCCATCAAATTTCTCCTGACCCGGTTTCACATAGCCATGATTGACACCGTCCCTCTTTCGCAAATAAACATCCTTAATCTCTGTCGGTAACTCACAGAATGTATCGAGATACTTCCATGCTGTATTCAGCTACACAAGGAAATGAAAAAGGTTTAATTGAAATGGAATACCTCAAATACCACTAATTGCTGACCCATTTAAAGGGGGAAAAGCATTTTCTCACCTTCTCCTCCGGAATTCCATGATTTACCAGAACGGCCAAGCCACGCTCTGACATTGCTCTGTGAAGTTGACTTGCAACACGGTTCACCACTGATTTAACTGGAACCTCCTCTGTGCCTGGTGGGTCAGTGATTGAATCACACAAGAGAACTACATTAGAATAATTGCTCAACATTATCCATTATAAGAGAGTCAAACAATTATTATTCTTGTCAAGGAAAAATGGCACATTAAAGGTAAGTATAATGGACATTATGATTTAAATGGGAATAAAAGAACAAGTTTATTAATATAATAAAAAGAAGTGTTGGGGTATTTGGATTGAATAGCAAATTGCTAACATTCTTTTTCTATTCATATTCTTGCGCAATTGACCATTTGAAGAATGATGAAGATGTTCAATCAATAACCAAAATCCACTCAACCGTTTAATTTGTCGTTCGATTTGATTGATTGAGAAATATCCTCTTTAAGTAAATATTTATGAAGGATCTCAGAATACAAGAGAATAGGTTTATCGCACAAGTTCACAATTGATGTATCTTCATGAAAAAAATAAATAAAGATATGCCTCCAGAAATATCTCAATAATGGTCAAAAAAATTCCTCAATCTCCTCCATAATAAATATTGTTGCCAGGTTATCAAAACATTTAATACAAAACACATAATCTATCAATTGAAAAGCAATTTGTGTATATTAACATAAACACGTCTGCAATTAAACTTCGTAATACCAATTATAGTTATTGATAAACAACTCTCGTCAATTAATTAAAACTATATGTTGTAATCCAAATGTGATATTTCTATTATAAGTGAAGCGTAAAATTCTTCACAAATAGCACTAAAGACAGTAAATTATGACGTTTGAGATAACTGAGACACACTGGGGCAAAACATAATTTTGTTGTTCAATTTGTAATCTGAAAGAACAAATTAACTATATAAATATTTCACTTTTCTGCTTCTGTATTAAATCGTGTTTACGCTGTCTCCTTATTTTGCTCACAGACAACTTTCAAGATTGGAACAATACCGCCATAGGTTTTAAAAAGAAATATTTAAAACCTGGAATTGGCATAAAATTTAATTGAATTTGCACGATAAAATAATACAGAAATAAGTGACTCAGAAACATTTTATTGCAAACCAATATCATTTAACTGCGAAGTTATTGATAGAAATTTTTGCCTGAAAGGAAATTTTCTGGGAAATTCCACCATATAAAACTTTCTGATAATTTAATACGCTATTCCAAAACTTTCATTAAAAAACACAAAATATAACTTCCAGGTGTAAATATGAAAGTTTAAGAAATTTATTTTATCTTTCTTACAAGGATTTTTTTCTAACAAGAAACTAATAACGAATAGACTTTCAAAATACCATCACTTTATAAAATAAATCTTTTCCACACTGAGAGAAATCCGAAAAAGTTAAAATAACATTCCTGAAATGTTAATTTTACCCTGCAGTATTGATCCGAAATCGGTGTAAATATTACCCTTTTTAGGTGTATTAGGGGTTAAAGTTACCCTTTTTCATGTTAATTTTACTCTTAAAAAGGTGTAAAATTAACATTAAAAAATGTTGATATATTTTTACACCTTAAAAGTGTTAAAGTTATGAGGAAAAAAAGTTAATCGCATCCTCTCTTTTTTCTCAGTGCAGGGAGAAGTGGAGTACTTTTGAATTAAGGCACTTCTAAAACCGGGATTTTTTCTACTATTTTTAAATGGAAGTGAGCCTTATCATGATGTAATTTAAGCTTTACAATTAGTTAGATTAATATCGTAGTAAGATCCAGTTCTATTTAAAAATAGGAGAAAAAAACGATATTTTAAAGGTGCCTAATTCAAAGAAGCTCCATTTCCTCCAATATTACAAATTTTTAGTAGCAATCTTCAGTATTTTTGTTACTGAAAATTTATTTGTAATTTATATTTGTAATTTATTATTTTTACTGAATTATAAAGATATTTGGTTCTAAAAAGTTGTTTGTTTCTAAGACAGTCTCATCTCTTAAAAATGTCTAACTGAGATTAAATAATTACACCATCCGTTCCGAAATAAGTTAGTACGTTTGGAAAAAAATCTTGTTCCGAAATAAGTCATACGTTTGGAAAAAAATCGGAATTGTTGGTAAATGTTTTGTGTATCAACAATTATCTCTTGTAAAGAACTATTGTCAATTTTCAGAACAAAAATTGGGGTCCAGTCTCGAGGGTAAGTTGTGGAACGAACGAATGTCTTAAAAATGTCTTATTTTTTGCGTTTTATTATCAATCTAAATTAGGTGCAAAATGGTTAGAGATTGAGACTTGGGACCTTTGGGTGACCCCCCATAAGTTGACCTGCCCCTCCCCTTCCTCTGAAAAAATCGCACAACATGTTTTCGACCTATCCCAAAAAAAACATGGTTTTGGAGGACAAGGGGAGGGGTGGGGGAAAATGAAGGATATATTAATGGTCCCAGGGTCAATTTATGGGGGGGGGGGGGTCCGCCGAAGGTCCCAAGTTCCTATCTCTAACCACTTAGCACCCAGATATTCGAAATTCGAACACATAAAAAAGGATGTTCTTTTTATTGCTCATTTTGCAAAATTTGAGCAATAAAAAATGTCATATCGGTAATAGCTGTAGAGTTCTACTTATGCATACTAAAAATTTAGAACAAATTCTAGCCTGTAATGTTAATCACAGTCCATTTTTTAGTAATTAACTATCTACCGGAGCTCTTTGAAAAAAAAAACGCAAAAAATGGAGAACTTCAACATATGGATTCCTCAATTTACCATAGACGTAGGATCCCCATATTATTCCTGAACATGGAGGATAGTTCATACATAGGATATCTGCAAATAACAAAAACATGCTCTGAAACTATTCCTTAATACCTAGTTTTTCCCCAAACGTACGACTTATTTCGGAACAGAAGGAGTATAATTTATTTCTCTTTAAAAATACATTGTATCGAATCCCAATACCTATAGAGAAATGGTTTCTATTTGTAAAAAAAGTCTCTTTAAAATAATATAAAATCAATTAAATGGAACAAAATAAGTTTTAATCATTAATTATTTAAATCACACTTCGAGGTTTTAAAATTTCCTTTCCATGCATCTACCGCCGTCTTAGGATTATTTTCAACCTCTGGGACATAACAAAAGATAAGACCCTTTTTCATTTATTTAAAAAACGAATTTCTCAGCCAAAAATGTAATTGAAATTTAGAGATATATTTTCTAAATCGACCATAAAAATACATTTAAAATAAAATAAGAAAATTGGTACAATAATTTAGCTCAAATTGTAACGCAAACCTTCCTTAAGATGTATTTCAATTTAGTATATGATATAAATATTTATAGCACTGCAATATTCTGAACCGGTAATGAACTAGGAGTGACATGATAATTTATTTTCGATACTACCGTATGACGATTCTGAAAAAATTATACGATAGCAGAACTTCCTGTAACGAATACAGATATTTATAAACAGTCACATTCTTTTAAGAATGTCACAATGAATGGCTCAGCAATGCGTAAAAAGTCGACATTCACTTAATCTAACAGATATAGATTTATCGATACTATCGATTCGATAGTGTCGAAAAGTTATCATTCCACCTCAGTTTCTTGCAAGGATTTTTGAAAAGAAAGAAATTTTAAATTTTTGGAGAATTTCATACACAAAAATTCCATTTCTGATGTATTTTACACCACGTTTCGTCTTGTATAATAAGTTGTAATAAAGTAAACGAAGTAAACATTAAATACTTCGTTTAAGGACTAGTTTATATCATCAGCTAACAGGAAATTTTTGGTTTCTGGATTTCAGATGAACCAATTCCGAGAAATATTGTACCCCGAAAAGAATGTTTATTTTTCAAAAAATAATCTCCAAAAATCAGCCCTCAATGGCTGAATTAAAAAAATAAATAAATAAATGGAAATTTCAGAAAATAGTTAAAAACAGGGGCCTCTCGACATTTCATTTTTCCATACGTTTTTGCATAGAGACACTGAAGACTATTGGCAAGTCTTTTCCTAAAGAAAATTGACTTATCAGTCTGATATATTTCGAAATCGTGCATTAAAAGCTATTTAAGAA
Source organism: Phlebotomus papatasi (assembly GCF_024763615.1). Taxonomy (NCBI): domain Eukaryota; kingdom Metazoa; phylum Arthropoda; class Insecta; order Diptera; family Psychodidae; genus Phlebotomus; species Phlebotomus papatasi. The sequence goes on from NC_077222.1 coordinate 55,634,154, forward strand.
TGCATATTTAATAATGTTCATCAAAATAATACAAGAACTACGGACAAATTTGTTTAAGTCGCGGTGCAAATCTGCAAAGCTTTTACAAGGAAAAGTGAAAAATATCTTCACTTTTTATTATGCTTGATGGGCCCCTGGTTTAAATGTTGTAGTTTTGTATGCCTAAAAGCTTGAATTAAATATTTTTTTATGCTGAGAAACAATTTAGAGAAAATACTGTGTTTTTTTCTTAGTCTTATTGACCTACATAACTCCTTAATTGCTCATCAATTAAGACAAAAAATGGCAATAAAAATTATATTCGGTCATTAAAAATTTAAATCTTTACAAAAATGTGTATAATTAATTTATAAAATTACATCTAACATGATTGCAAGCAAATTTAATTTAATTTTATTTTATTTTTATTTTTATTTAATTATATATTGTATTTATTGTTTTTTATTAGTCTTATTAGCAATATTGCACTTTACACGACTTACATTAAATGTTATCTCAATTTGCTTTGGTCTTTTTTCTCATTTGTGGCTTTAACTTTAATCTTCATTCTCATTCATAAGCCTGAATAAAAAAATAATCAACAACATTTTACTAATTAGCATTGAAAAATCTTTTAAAAAAAAAATGCTGAAATATGATTGCATTTAAGAAGCTCTCTTTTAAAATTGTTTATCAGGCAAAGAACTTCAAGTGCACAAACTAGGTGTGTGCACTCCTATCGTTTAATCGATATAAATAGACTTCCGTTTTTGAATATTTATAATTAGATTCTAATCCCTTCGCATAACAACTATTTTTGGGATAGACATTTCGGCCACTTCTTACAAATAATTTAACCTCTTTCTCAATGAAAATGTATAATGTTAGTAAACTTGTCCAGATAACCATTAGGTTGATCATGAAAGTTTGTTATAAAAATTCAGCAACAGAGAAAGTCTTGAATCAACTGAAATTTTAAGCTTTTCCTCTTCAAAGAAGAAAAAAAATGAAAGGAAATTTTAAATACACTAATTGTGGGGTTTTTGTTTACAAATTCCAACGAAATTACAATCGCAAACAAAACATTTACAAAAATCTCAACAATTTACGATCTCAGCTCTCAACTAATCATAATACCTCCTATATTCTCGGGAAATTCACCAAGGGTAAGTAACTGAGATTAGAGTGATATCTCAGGCAAGTTGAGAGCTAAGCAATGCCGAGAATTCCCTACGTCATTCTATACCTCCGATCATCAATCTCTAATCTCCTGGGTGTTTTTCCCCTGTCTCTCAAAGAACAATCCCAGAGCAATTGCTAATTCTAGGCCGGTCAGATCATATTGACTAAATTCCTATTCGTGCGTCTATCGTTTATCAGTTGCGGAATCCGCCAAAAGTTCGATCATGTGATGATCTTGATTGTGACGATCGATCAATTTAGCCATCAAAGTGACTTGGGGAAGATTTTCTGTGAATATCCGCAAGATAATTTACTCACCCATGTGTGCCAAATCAATTATTGGCAACTGCTGGGTCGACAAGAGCGTCGTCAAGTTCGTTTTTTCCTCAAATGATTTGCCTTTTAACATGATTGACACTCTTTTCTCAAATACACTTTTTTTTAGCAATAGATATCGGACACACTAAATGTGAATGAGAATTTACTTGAAATGCAAACACAATACACCGCGATGGCAACAAAAACAAGATATTTTTGCGCAAAATTTTTAAAATTTATTTTTTTTTTGATGGAATCACTGATGATATTCTTTTATCACACCTTTTGTCATTATTTTCATCAACCTTATCATAGGGTATTTATAGTCGCAGACTAGATAACACAAGTGACACCAACTTTGTGAATCACAGCAATCGTCGATAGCAAAATTTTTTCAGCAACTTCTTTCTAACATTCTCCAACACGATCGCCCACTTTTTGCACAAAATTAGGCCAAAATCTGATAGACAAATAATGTTTGCACTAATGTATTATAATAAGAAATACGTAAGAGAATCGGATTTAGTTAAATTTCACAGAAAAGTAGGGCTTTTTCTGAGTTTTTTACAGGCCAAATTTCCAGAAAAGCAGACACGAGACGCGTGAAACAAAACACTGGAGTTGAATGAAGACGATCTCTTTGCAGGCGACAGCAAAATATCGAATAGGATCGTACGAATAGGCCTTTTTTGTTTATGTGTGAAAAGTGCTAGAAAACCGTTAGATAAGTAAGTACACAAAATTCAAAAATTTAGTTTTGATGTAAAATTAATTATTGTCGAGATTAGGTAACTTTGGATCCCAATATTAAAATTTCTTGCGTAATTACAATATAGAAAATACAAAAAGAAATAGTAGTGATTGCCGTGATTGCTCTGATCGCTGCCTTTATTGTCTACTAAACCGCTACCACGTTGCTTACCCAAGAAACATTTTCATTCTGGGGTCCAATTCTTTCTGGTGCGCTTCTAGTCATAACTAGCTCTAATCTCGTTATCAGCTGTACATTTTTAAGATAAATAAGAATATTTCAGTATTTCCAGTACAACAATTACATTTCTTCAAAGTTATATTTTTCAATAGAATTAAATATTACTATTTTTCCTAAAAATGTTTACCAGTGTAGGGATTAACGTACACATTCCGGTTTCGAACACTTCGTATTTTTCTCAAATTCCTTTGATGAATCTTACCTATGGCAATATATTTTTTAAACAGTAGACTCTCGCTAATTCGGCTTCCTTTAACATCGAGCTACTTTTTAATTCGGGCAGCAGTTAAATTTGAAGAAAGTTTGTCGACATTTTTCAAGTTCGATTATGATTATCGAATGAAGCAATATGCTCAAATTTGCCATGCTTTGTCTCAGTTGTGATGTGATTTTGTATTATTGAGGGGCTTTCATGAAATTTAGAATTATTATGAGCATATAAACTTAATATGAGTATGCAAGTGAACAAAAAATCGTTGCATTTCAAAGCCTTTGATGTCCGAATTTCTCTCTAATTCGGGTGACATTTCGGTCACAAATGCCCGAAATTGAGAAAGTCTACTGTAACTAATCTACTAGGATCACAAATTTCCTGAAAAAAATTAAGTCAGAATCATTAAAACAAAACGGGAAAAATAGTAAATTAGTGTTTGAAGCCAGAGTATATGCAAATCCTGAAAGCCTTCCTCTAGTAGTGAAACTAGAATTAGGGGAAAGCGCGCTACCTTCGGACGACTCAAGCTTCGGACAATTCAATTTTTTCTCTATGTTCCTTATGGATTTCACTCATAGCTCTTTTCTGAAAATATGAGGCATTGAATTAGCTATTGAAATATAATATTATAATGGGGCAAATTCATTTATAACACAATGAAAAAAATGATTTGTGCGAAGCACAAATCGTCCGAAGGTAGCGCGCTTTCCCCTACTATTTGTGACTAGAATATAGCTTCAGAATTGAATTTCTGACCATTGTCGTAGAATCTTTGAGATACGGATTTATATTATGTCGATTTTCTCAATTTTTTTAACGTGTCTAATTTACTAACAAACTAGACACGGTAAGAGGTAACTATATATTTATTATTTTGTGTTCATGATTTTACATGTTTTTGAATTTTACATAATGATAAAACACACACAAAAATAGTATACACGAATTTTCTTTTTTGCCAAAAAAAAGATTCCTGACTCCAGATACAAGGTATCAAAGATGGCGTCTCATGCTTCATTTCTCACTTTCGATTTTTGACGAAAATTTTAAAATTGTTGTATCTCAAAAGTGGATTGAGATTTTTTTATTTCTCTTTTATTTGAAAGGAGATTTTATTTTCTTTGAAACGATATATTCGATTTTGGAAATTAATTTTTCGATAATTTTTCAGAAAAACCTCATTCTCAAAAAATTTGAATTTTTTTACTGTCTTTTACTATCATAGCGATCTAAGCGGACAATAATTATTGTCCTATACATCCCAAAGACTCCTCATTCTCCTTCTAAATATTTTTGACTAAGAAAGCCTTCCAGATACTGCATTTAATTTTTGAGCATCAAGTCGCATTATTCCTGGGTACACTTTTATTCGCTGATAATCTACTACTGTAGAACACGGAAAATACTGCCCACTATCCATTACAATTTTCTTCTTTAAGAATAATTTATTAGGGTAAATTAAGCTAATTCAAAACCTGTTTCAAATGGAAATTTTTCGCTACTCCAAATGGAAACATCATTTTTTCCATGACAAATACAGTATTAAAATTTTATTTTGTACTCGTTTTTCTCCCGACAGTCGTTTTTTTTTTTTTTGGAGCCGTCGATTTAGTTAATTTTGCTCCAAATAAAGCAGAAATCCATTCATATTCATAAATTTTAATTTGTTAATTTCTTTAAAAAAAATTAAAAGTGTACCTTTTCATCATCCAATTTTTCATCGATCGACCATGTTTTTCTATGAAAAACACAATAAAGTATGACTGTTGTTTATTCGTTTTTTTCTTACATTTATGTAATATTATTTCTGAATAATTTTAGTTAAATTAAGTGTCAATTTTTTTGGCAACAGTACGTGAAGTTTTCAAATGAAATAATCACCTATTTCGTGAACAAAAAGGGTTTTTCTGAAGTGTCTCCAAATGCTTCAATAAGAAACACTGGAAATACAATTTTTTTTAGAGGTTTTCTTATTATCTCAGATAGGAAAGGAGGAAAGACCAGGAGTAAGAACAAATCCTACACTCAAGAGCAACTCAACAATATTTTGGAAACCTTTCGTCGTGGTTCCACTTACACTGTTTGTCTTCAATTAGAAAATTTCCCTTGCCTCCATTTGGATTAATTTGTTTCCAATAGAAGCATTTTGCACATGTGTATTTGTCTTGTATTTAGGAAGTTTTCAAATTATATTTAAATAATTTTCACTAAACAGTAGCATTCTAGAAGAGCGAAGGAGCAAATTTATGTAATTTTCCTCAGAAAAAATTGAACTTTTGTGTTGAATCTTCTGTCAAAGTTAAAGTGTCTAGAAATGGTTTTGAATTAAGACATTACCGCAAGGTCTTTTATTGTAAACCTTACAACTGAACTGAATACTTTAGAGCTTTAACTCTTTCGCGTCACACTTTTATTCAGCAGATGAATTCATGCAAAATGTAGTTTTTCCTAATGCTTTATGATCAAATATAATAGTTCAGAGAGGAAAAAAAAAATTCCATTGCGTGAAAACTCGGAACACCCCCGGGTCATATATGACCCTATTGTCCTCAAGGGAAGTGTACATACCATTTTTAAAATCTATATTACGGGCTTTTTAAGAGTTTTTTTTTGCTTGAAGTTATTAATTTGGCCAAAACCATGGAAAACTGGATTGTCTTGATGAACACTGTACTCCTGGTGTTCAAGGAATCTTCCTGGTAATCCCTTGAACTGTCACTGTCACAATATTTTGAGTGGTATTTGGCAAAAAAAACTTATCCACATATTTATTCACACCCAATACAATTACACAATATGAGACGCTTGCAGAATACTCTAAATTATTGCAAAATATGTTATAATTCATCAGATATAAGATGAAATGTCCAGGAGCAAGATGTTCCACCTGCATTTTACAAAGAAAAACAATGTCCTAACTACATTTCGCTATAGGTTTGGGACGAAAACACTGTTACCCTTGCCGACAATAGGGTCATACCCGGAAAATTCTACATGCTTTTCTGGAAAATTAAGAATAGTTTATTATATCACAAAATAGAATATCCAAAGATTGTATATTGCATATTTTATTTCTAGAGAACTTTTTGCTGAAAAAAATAAATTAATATAAAAAATTTTGAAAAAGAAAAGTCATTTCACAAAGTTCGAAATTCGTGATTTTTGCTCTCAAATATTTTCTTTTCCTGAATATCTGGAGTCTTGAGAAAATTAGCCAAGAATCTTACATACTTCTATTATGATGTCGTGCACAAACCGATAGATTTCAATTAATGTAAATAGTCAAAAAATTTGTTTTTTCCCCGGGTCATATATGACCCTAATGACGCGAAAGAGTTAAGTTAAAGCATAATATAATAATATGACATAATAATTCTTGGGAAACATGGTCATATGTCCTCGTAATAATCCTTCATAAAATAACATTAAAATCATTTTAAAAAAATATAGCATCGATTGCATCGTCAAATGACTAACATTTCTTTGTTTCTTTGCTTCTTGGGTATAGTATAGTTCTTTTTGAGATTTTTGAGAAAGTAGTAAAATAAAATAGTTAAATTTTATTCATTTAAATATATTGAATGATGTTCTAAGTTCAATATTCAGATACACACTACAAATCCTTATTTTTTTTTTCTTTTTTTTCTTAAATAAAAAAGAAAAATGATATTTCAACTTTCAAAATTTTACAAAATCCGTTAATTTAAAACTGCTAGAAAAATGAAAAAACGCCCATCCAGCCGCTGTAAACAAAAGTTTAAATGTCACAGTGGGAGTAAACGGAGTAAAAAATTTTTTTCCAAAAAAAAAAAGTGCCTTGAAATCCAATTCTTCCGTGAAATATGAGCCACCATTGTCCTATTGATAAAGAGAAGTACCCACTGAGCACCCAGATTCTCAATTATTACTTCAAATATGGTCAGAATAGGAATTTAGAGAAGTATCTCAAACCAGCCCGTTCAAAATCTTCAAGCGAAGGAAGCCTTTCCGTTGCTACAAACAAATACATTAGCCAGTTGACTAAATCTCTGGAGAATCTCAATGTGCTGCACAATTCGAGTGATAAGGAGGATAAGGAGGGTAAGTCTGGAAGTGAGGGTGAAGAGGAAAAAGTCCCAGAGGCAGAGGAGAAGCCCAAAGACAAGGGAGATGAATCGGGACGCAAGAAAGGAAAATATCAATTTGTCATTGATTCCAATGTGAATATCACAATTCCTTTCAATCCCCCTGCCACTGTGGAATCCAAAGAACAGCCAGAACCTCTGCCGAGTACGAGTCGCCAACCAATTGTGAGTGTTCCTATGCAGGAGATGCCATTGGAGAGAAAACAGGCCGTTTCCACGTCACCCACGAGTAGTGTTATTTCCAATAAACAGCGCCTGGAGTGGGATTCCCTGGCGGATGTGGGGTATGAGTTCTGCAATCTGACAGAGGCACAAATGAGTGCACAAGAGAAGGCAGTACTTAGGAAATTCTTCACTGAGAGGGGCTTGCAGCTCAATCATCCTCTGATACTGCTTTCTCCAAATATTGGGGCATCCAAGAAAAAGGATGACAATGAGCAAGAGCAGAAGGAGAAGCCACAGAAAGCTGTTTCGAGAATTAATTTCACTGAAGGGGATTTTGTTCAGAGTACTCCCCTCCGGAAGCCAACAACTCTACTGGAAAAATCGTCTCAGACAACTGGAAAGGAGTGCATTAGCAAATCCATTCAGGCTGAAAAATCTGCCCTGCATGAGCAAAACTCAGAAGAATTGTCTGAGAAGCAAGAGAAGACAGCCCAGCAGCGTACGGGATTGCAGGAAACTCGAGGAAGTTTTGAGTTTTTTGCTCCACCTCAAATCCAGAGAAACAAGGAAAATATTTCCCCATCGTCCACTGTCAAGAGCTCAGCAAGTAAGAATAGTACTGGAGAGGAATTGAGAGCTCACATTTCCAACTACTTGGATGATTCTCTGAGATCTGACGGAGATGACTTCCAGAGGAGCCTCCATCGGGCAACTTCTTTAATTACTCTACTGATGGACTCCAAGTCAATTTCGGCGGGAACGAAGAAGGACCTGGTGAAGAAGATTTTTGACAAATTGGAAAAGAGTTACAAGAAAAGTCGCTCAAATTCCAGGAGTGAGATCTCAACGAGTTCTGGGCAAACTAAGTCTAATTCCGAACACTCCCGGAGATTCTACGTGGATGAGTTTCAGAAGTCGGAATTCCTGAAAGAGTGGCTAAAACCTCTGACTCATTCCAGTGGAGAGTACAAGGCTCCGGAAAATGCTTCAATTGTCCAGAGTCAGGAGCACTCCAGGCCAGTATCTGAGACATCTGGGGTATCTCATGAAAGTAGAATCTCCCGGAAATCTTCAGCGAAATTCAGTGGAAATGCAGCTGATGAAGGAGTATCGAAGGAGAGTTTGGCTAAAGAGTTGCAGCTATTGAGGATAGACCAGGAGATTAAGCATCTCAAGGAGATTAAAAGGATGATTGTGGAGGAACGCTCGAAGAAACCTGTTGCTGAAGAAACTCCTAAGGAGTCTCCAATTGATGAAATTTCTCAAATTTCCATTGCTGGAACTTCTTCCTGGAACTCTCACTGCAATATGAAGCAATTTGTGAAGAATCGTTCCAAACTCAAGACCCCATCTGACCGCTCCACAGAAGGCCAAGGAAACATTCCGGTCAGCAATAATTTGTCTAGTACTTCGAGCGGAAAATACTATTCAGAACCAGTTGAATTGAATTATCAGGGAAAAGTAGCGTCAAACTCCAAAAATACTTCAAGCACCTTCTCCAGCCTCCTCTCTGGCTCTCCAGTTGTCCGCAGCAGACCCACCAGGAGCACTCTAAAGAGTGCCCAAACCCAGACATATGATTCAATTGGCAGTATCAATAATGCAGTAATGAATAAGCAGCAGCAGACGAAGCTCGAATCAATCGCCTACATAATAACCCTGGACAAAGGGCATGACAGGGTGAAGCATGTACAAGAGTACTTGGAGGAGAATCGACCGGAGTTTGTGTGGAGTGCCAATGAAAGGAAAAATCAAATTGAATTACAGAGGCAGGAGCGACAGAGGAAAAATGATGAGAGGGAAAAGTTGCTGAAAGCCAAAACTCTTCCTATGCACAAATTACATTCGCTATTAAGTAAATCACAGACGCTCTTCTTGTGTCATCTGACGTGCCCACTCAACTTTCGTTTTCTTTTTTTCTTTTCTTTCTTCCTTTATCGCCCCCGTAGAACCTCAGCGGCATTCCCCAAAAAGCAATTCATCTGTTGTGTACAAACAGAGAACCAGGCGAAAGTATAACAATCTGGCTGAGCAGGTGAAAAAGAGGGAACTTCAGAAGACCAAAACGTATAAGGAAAATATCAAAATGATCCAGATGATGTTCAATAAGGTGCGCAAAAGGCATTGAAAATCTTTTTTTTAATGGGCAATTGAAAGCATATTACTTTCAGAATTTACAACGAAAGACTCTCGAGGGACAAACAACGATTCCGCACAGCAAACCCGTAATTAAATCCATCTAAAGGTAAATCGTTTCCTATCTTTTATTCTTTCTAGTGGGACCAACATTCACTCAAGACGTTTCCTAGTAACTGTAATTAAGAAATAATTTAGAGTTGTGTTTTTTATTGATATTTAAAATGCTGAAATAAAGCATTTTAATGGTTTTTATTAGTTTAACTGGTTTGAATAAATAATAATAAAAAATTGCAGTAAGATTTTTTACTTTATTATACCGTTGAGTTTACCACAAAATCATGAAGATCCCTTTAAAAAAGAAATTTTATTTACAAAGGGGCAGACAACTCACCAAAATCACTTTTCATTAATAAAAGATTTACAATTTTGTAAGTGATCATGAAATTACCGTAATAATTAAATATTTTCAATATTTATACGATATTCTTATGCAGAAAATATGGTCAAAAAATTTATGAGCTGTAAAAGGGGTGCCAAAGCAACGCAGGCTTCGCGAAGTGCTCGGACTTATGACTTAGATGTCTATACCCCAAAAGTTCTTTCGCGCATCATTTATCATTTACTGGTTCTCAATCGATTTGAATTTGAACGGATTCATAAATCACTGAAAAGATCTCACAAAATACATTTCAGAGTATTAAAATTTATTTTAGGATTTAAATTAGGTACCAGTTCAAACCCGATTGGAACCAGTTCAGTCTTGTCAGAAATTCCAAGGCCTTTCCAACAAGCCCAAATATGATAACATTCGATTGAGAAATGCGCTCTCTAGAGCCTTTTAAAATTTTGACCTTGAAAAATAATTATTACAATTATTATAATAATTTAAAATTAAAGGGGTTGCCAAGCGTCCGAGACTTTGTGAGCTACTCGAACTCCCATGACGAAGCTCTGCCTATAAATTAGATATATCCTTTTTCGCAATTTTTTTTTTGTGAATATAAAATTAATGACTATTTCAATTTGTCTAAAAATCATAATAAAACCATCTTAAACTTGAAAATTGATCAAAAACAGAGTATTTTTTATAAATCATTAACATTTAAATTAACTTTAAAAAATTATACCGATGCTTTACCGATTCTCTATTTTCAAGGTAGTAAAAGTCTTTTAAAGTAATTATTTTACCCTACTTCTAAAAATACTTTTACATAAAATGAATTTTATTGTAAAATTTGATTTTTTTTAATCTTAAGTGCTTTTTTTATAGAACATACTAGTACCATTTATATGCTTTCTAGGGGAAAAACAAATTGATTTTCCAAAATTCTAAAATAACATTTTATATAAATCAGATATTTAGGATCTTACGGAATAGGTTTTTTACGTTAATATACTAAATAAAATGGGGGAATCAGTGGCGCAATAGGCAAGACCGTTGACTCTTGGGCGGATCGATTCCCTGGCTCGATTCACTGTTGTGAGTTCGAGTCCCGCCCGGTGCAAAGATCTGAATGTTTAGAAAAAGACATTTTCACTGTGATATAACGTAATAAAAATGCACCGCCTCGCCCAACAACTCCGGGAGCATGGAAGAAGCATTCACCATACTACGGGAAGGCGCTCCTGGGCGGTCTACAATGGACTTCGCAGATTCTTCCAACACGGGATATAACGCATTGTAAAAAAAAAAAATGATTACCTTGTAATATATATCTCGATACGATTAATAATAATAATACTAAATAAAATGACAAAATAAACTGAGAATATTAATAGAAATACAATACACAACACATCTGGCCCGTAAACGCTTCTAAAACGACGGAAATACATCCAAGAATTCCTGTAACACGGATACGTAGTTTTCTTCCCATTTCAGTTTTATGCGCTTATTGATAATTTTAAATTTTTGGAATATATGAGGCGTTCAGAGCAAAAAACTCTAAGTCGTATATATGCATTTCCCTATTAAAATAGCGATTTTTTGCTCTCAGCTCCTCATATTCAGGAAAATATGGAACCATTATACTTTTATTTATTCCACTATGAAAAAACTATTTCGAATTTGATCCAACCGGTAATATTTTCTATATTGTTGTTAATTCAGTTTTGTGAATCCTAACGTCTAAAAATGAGAAACAACATAACATTTTTGTGTTCAAATCGTTTATTCGTTATTTAAATCATCGCATAATAATTACTATAACACTTATAAAATATTGAATGCCTCAAGTTCTGACCAATTAGATAAAGTGACGGGTGATTATAAAATAATTAAATTTGATAATCTTACCTAATTATCAAATTTAATGATGGGTCAGATGTGATAAAACAGATATTTTTTCACATTAACCCAAGGAAACCTGAGAGATTTCTAATCAGTAGGGAAAAATACGGCAGTAGCACACATGGGGTAGTTGTAAACACTGATTTTTATGTGTCTATTATTCAGAGTCTTAGCGATCATTTCTTCAGTGAATAAGGATCCCTATGCTTTCTGTGAATTTATATTGGCCCCGGTCTTTGAAGTCTAATATCTAAATTACAAAAATTGCGTTGTTTAAAAATACCCCATGTATACTACTACACCAGTTTCTAATACAGTAGACTCTCTCACAAATGGGCATTTGGGGCGAAATGTCATCCGGTTTATCGATAGATTTGGGCGTCAAAGCCTTTGTAAATTCTGCAAAAAGCGCTCAATTATAAAGAATCACGATAAAATAGGAAGAACTACAGTGAATTTGAGCAAATCAGTTTCATAATTAAATGTGAAAATTGTCAACAAAATTTTTCGCCCGATTGAAAAGAGCCGATTGAGCGAGAGTCTACTGTACCTACATTCAATAAATCATGAAAAATGTGCTTTTCAAATAATTTTACAAAATTTTTCCTTGCAAAGTCCTCTTTTGTGAAAGATTGCCGATGTTTATAAAGACTATGTAAAGAAAAATTAAGCTGTAAGGCCCAAATAGACTCCAGCTAATCTTCAATTTAGCCTTTAAAATTTTATAGGTTAAATTTATTTCTAAACTGTCACACACAGATTGAATCATCGATTAGAGGTTATTTACATTAATTTACTTTACTTATTTATTGCCAAATTGCGCTTCAAATATTATCGAGGATGAGTCTGAGTCTATTTGGGTCTTTAGGCCCTAGGCACACTTACGATTTAAGCCGAGAGACGCCTTAAGTTTCTGACTAATTCGTCTCTTGGCTTAAGCCAAGAAACAGCTTAGTTAGTGCGAAACTAATGGAAATATAGTCTAATCATTATTTTGATTATTATTACGTTAAGCCGTCTCTCTGCTTAAGTCGTGTGTCTAAGCCCTAGGACATTAGTCTCTGTTAGCTAAAAACAACGAATTTTGAAATTTTCGACTTGTCACATTTTGCCCCAGGTCGCTTTAAATTAAACTTCGCATAACCCCCCGTACAATGCTTCCACTGCCGTCTCAGCTTTGGTGACCAACCTCCGAAGCCAAACATCGGAAATGCTTCTTCACTGGCTGTATAAGCATTGGCTACATATTACATACAATATTATTTTTACAAAATGATTGATTTCAAACTAACGTAATGGCACAGCGGCACAGGGGTGCGGAATGAAGTTTAAAGAAGGATCCCATAGCATTTTTTTGTTTTGCAAATTTTCATTAAAATACTTACCATTTAGTCTTGATCTTTCTTGTGAAAAGGCGTCAAAATATGCTCTTAGCAAAACCAAGAACGCAGCCAGGAACGGGTAGCAATGCCATCACCACACTGTGCTCCTAAACCAAGGGGTAACTCATATTGAAAAACCCTCGTCAATTGTCCGAGAAACGTTTCGCGAAACCCGAGAAACCCACTTTTTGTATCGCGAGACCCGAGAAACCCAGTGTCTGCATCGCAAAACCCGAGAAACCCAATTTCTGCATCGCGAAACCCGAGAAACCAGAAACCTATGTCAGAAAAAATGGGAATGAGTTACCCCTTGTCCTAAACGATATTCAATAAATTAAAAAAGAGAAGCTCAACACTTTAAGAACATTAACTTTTAGCTCACTCTGTCTAAGTGCATTTTCACCGAAGAAAAGCGCCTTTTGTTAAATCTTAGAAATTCTTTAAAAAGTTCAAAATCATTTAATTTGTATTGAAAATAAATTTATGTTGAATTTCTTAAAGAGGCGTTGCACAAAATGTTACATTAAGAAAATCAAAGTGGATTTTTGGGACTTTGGAGAAGCTTTTGATCAGCTTTTCGCAAAAACAGCTGCAATGTTGTCTGAAAAACACCTCTTATGGAATCGCTCAAACTTTCCACGTCTGTCCCAAAATAATCAAAATCGAATCGGTGCAATATTAAACTTTTTTTTTGGTAATTTTCTAAAAGAAACTTTTACAGTAAAGCATGGAACTCTAATTTTCTTTTAAAAAAAATGTCTTTGGTGTATTTAGCAAGCTTTCAGCTGACGAAATCCACAAGATTTCTTTAAGATTAGATTTGAATTAGTTTACAAGAAGAAAACACTTGAAAGAACATTTTTATCGGTATTTCAAGCAAGAAAAAAAGCTCATCAATGAGAAATGTTTTAGAGAATTTTATGTGGAAATGTTCACGTCTTTACAAAAAAAATTAATTTTTGATAGTGGTAAATTTTGAACGAAAGGTTTATAATATTCTTCTGGAAGAATGTTTCAAATGGAAATTTAAGCTATTTTGATATGCCTTTTTTTAAACCAAAAAAAGCTAATAAACTAATGAAAAATTTTAACAGTTTACCCGAATGACGATTTTTAAGTCTATCTAAATACCCAGCACACAATAATTTTTATTTGTAAACTTGTTTTCAAAATTTCCTATGAGAGAGAGCGATATAACTATAGATCTTGGTTTCATTCACTCTAACTGAATTGTCAAAAACCTAGGATGATTAACTAACGAGCATTTTAATTCAGAAATGGTATATTTTTCTTAAATTCTTTATAATTTTTAAGTCTTAGATCCCAAAAAAATAAATATAACGCGAAATGGTAGGCACATGTACAGAGAATATTTTTATTGAATTTAAAATGTTACTGGTGTTACAAATAGAAAATTTGACATAAATATTCAAAAAATTACGAATTTTACGTCTTTTTCATAAGGGTTTTAGGAACTGTTATCCTCGTGCAATCATTTGGTAAAAGTTTTAAAATGATTGCATTTGGTTTTATACTAAAACTAAAAAATCACTTAAGAAAAAAGATACCATACTTTTATACATAAAATGTATTAGAATGCTTCGCCCTGTCAAAAACATGTTTTCAAAACAAGTGATTGTGCGTTGGGTATAAAGGGTTTTTTTTTAATCTAAAAGGCCTTGTTTTGAGATATTATTCTCAAGCTAAAAGCGCAATTTCCTCCAAAAAAAGCTACTCAGATCCAAAAGAACATTCTTGTGCCTTCGCCTAAATTCGTTAACACGTTTTCTAAGTCGTTTTCTAAAGATTTAAGGTTCTAATAGAGGATTTTTTTGAACTTTAAAATTAGTTTCTTTGCAATGCTTCAAGATGACTTTTTATTTCAGTTCAAGAAACGTTTTCATGGGGTATTCAAAAATATTCTCCTGAAATGTGGTTACGCCCTTGAGCAAAACAGTGAATTTGAAAAAAGAATACTCTCGGATAACATTTATTTTCGGCTTAATCATATCCAACACGACTCGGTAAAATAGTTACATGATGATGAAATTGTGACACCTGAGAGATAAAATCAATATTCCTGATTGTTTTTTTCTTCTTCATTTTTTTTTTGTTAAAAAGCTTAAAAAGATGTTTCATACATGAAAGTCTCTTTGGGTTGGACATTGTCACTATTTACTCTTCTTGTTAATGTACATCTCAATATTGTCTTCACTCTCCACCAATTCCATGGCGCACCGCCTGGGGAACCATCCCCTGACCGCCTTCTCGGAACCGTTTTTGGCTGATTTACTCGTTGAATTGGCTTTCTCGCCAAAAAGCCAGTATCTGAAATGTTTACGAGATTGCAAATTAAAAAAAATTCAGGAAAATATAAATTTCGATCTTACTTCCTCCATCTCGTCACGTTGACAATATCCCCAACGTCCAATTGAATTCTTGGTTCATCTGTGCAGGGTGGCTGAACTGCAACACAAAAGCCCTGAGACCAAAGAGGAATCCAACTGCCTGTTGCCCTCTTGACGATACTGTATCGTCTGGTTCGAGCTCTCTTATCTGCCTTCTGGGAAAGTTGTTCCCTAGTTAAAGTATACTGGTCACATCCTTCTGCCACCTCCCACACAATTCCATCACCAACGGCTTCACATGACCACCTGGCCACTTGCTCAATGTTCCGGCGAATGCCCAGATCGTAGGGGAAGCGGAAGGTCTCATCAGTACCCTCACGTCGATATTTGGCCTTTTCGACAATCCAATCCTCGATTCCTGTACGATTTCGCACAATTGCTCGTATCTGGAATCCCAGGAGCATACCCACTGCAATCACTACCCCAATGGCAAGACCCAAGCTAAAGACACACCACACCAGTGACCACAGTGTCAGGTGAACTGTGGCTAGGGACTCTCGTCCATGCATTATGTACCAATGCCGGTTCAATCCTCGATATAGAGATCCACTGAGAAGAACAGTGGCATGTAGGCAGCCGATCACGGCGAAACCCAGAAAACAGCAAAAATATGCGTGATTCGCCCAACCTACGCAATTATTGATCCAAGCTGAAAAATAATTGTTTCCTATTTTTAAAATCTTTCCAATAGTCAATAGTGCCAAAGGGATTCCCTGAGGCAGAGCTATTCAGGAATTATGTAGATAGTTTTTTCTTATTATCTATTAGTTCTTGAATTTATTTACACGAGAAAGTTTCGAAGATAACTCATGTAATGCTCTTTTAGTGAATGCATATCTACGACCGTAGCGCTGGGAGGGCATTGAGGGGGTAATTCCCTACCTTAAAACTTCCAATGCCCTACCTTAAAACTTGCAATGCCCTACCTTAAAAACCAGAAACTAAGATAATGCTCTAAGTAGACTGTCCGTAGTATGATATGGTAGAGAAGAAATTAATCTCCTATTAAATGGCCTGATACATCTAATCTCATAGAGTTATCGATTGAAGTGCTTAATGCAATTGGTTAAAATCGTATGTTAAGTCAAACGATAATTTCGAGAAAAATTTAAATATTTTCTCAAACATCTTTAAAAAAAAAAAAAATATTTATACATCAATTTTGCATTGTTATAAATGAGCTGAAATTGCAATTATTTGATATTAATTAAATGAAATAACGTTTTTCAATGGTTCTGAGCAAAACGAGCGTAAAGATTCTTACATTTCTTACATAAAAAACTCAATATATTTCCTTTTCTCATTTACGCATTCTCAAGATAGTTAAGGGGTTACGTAGATCAAGAAGACTGTAAAAATATAATAATTTCTCAATTTTTTCAGCATATTAAAAAAAAATTTAATTTAAGCTCTTGGGCATATAAAAGTAATACATTAACATAAGCTAAATTTTCTAAATTTTTCATTTCAAATTTTTAAAAATTTAGTCATTAGGGTAATTGTCCTAATTCAAAACCATTTCCTGACGCTTTAAGTTTGTCAGAAGATTCAACACATTAAGTTCATATTTTTTCTGAAGAAAATTACGTAAATTTGCTCCTTGACTCTTCTAGAATGTTACTGTTTAGTGAACATTCTTTAAATATAATTTGAAAACTTCTTAAATACCTTAAATACAAGAAAAATACGCGACCGTAAAATGCTTCTATTGGAAACATTTTAATCCAAATGGAGACAATGGAAAGTTTCTAATTGGAGACAAACAGTGTAAGTGACACCGCGACGAAAGGCTTCCAAAACCTTGTTGATTTGCTCTGAGTGCAGGATTTGTTCTTATTCCTGGTCTTTTCGCCTTTCTCATCTAAAACAATAAGAAAATCTCTCCAAAAATATCATATTTCCGGGGTTTCCTATTGAAGCATTTGCAGACACTTCAGAAAAACCCTTTTTTTTTCACGAAATAGGTAATTATTTCATTTGAAATCTTCACGTACCGTTAACAATAAAGATTAGCACTTAATTTAACTAAAACTAGCCAGAAATATGACATAAATAATAAGCAAAACGAACAAACAACAGTCACCTCATTGTGTTTTTCATTGGAAAACATGGTCGATCGATGAAAAATTCGATGGTGAAAAGGTACACTGTTAATTTTTCTAAGAAATTAACAAATTAAAATTTGTGAATATGAATGGATTTTCGCTTTATTTGGAGCAAATTTAACTAAATCATGACGACTGAGGTATGGAAAATATATAAATATAATAATTTAGTACTGTATTTATCGTAAAAACAATGACGTTTTCATTTGAAATAGCGAAAAATTTCCATTTGTAGCAGGTTTTGAATTAGCCTAATTTACCCTACAACCTTTTTTTGGAGATTTTTTTTTTGAAAAAAAGACATACTTTTCGATGAAGAAGTTTTCTCGGAATTTGTCCATCTAAAGTCCAAAAAACAAATATTTCCTGTTAGTTGATAAGTGAAAGTATCTAATCCTTGAACGAAAGATTTTATGTTCACTTGATCAAAACGTATTCTACATTCTACAAGACGAAACATAGTGTAAAACACGTCAAAAGTGATATTTTTGTGTATGAAATTTTCTTAAAAATTCAAATTTAATTTTTTAAAAATTTCTTCGTTCAAAGACTAGTTTAACTCATCAGGTGGCAGGAAATATTTGGTTTTTGGTTTCCGGATGAACCAATTCCGAGAAATCTTATCTACCGAAAACTTTACCCTATAGTTTGAATGTTGTACTTTTATATGCCTAAGAGCTTTAATTAATTATATTTTTTTTATTATACTGAAAAGAAATTAGATGAAAACCTGCTATCAATTTTGTCAATTTTGACCCACGTAACTCCGTAAGTATAATGTATCGAAGAATTAGAATAATGTATATTGTTTAATTTGTCTTTTTGAATATTTTTCTTTTACCTCATTCACTTACATTTAACCCTCTAACGGGTAAGACCGCCTCCAGGCGGTGTTCACAAAAATCACATTTACAGCGACAATAAAGGTTTTATTTATTTAAAAGTGCTATAGTGTCCTCGGTAATAGTCTTATAAACATCTCTTGAAAGTTTGAACTGATTTTGTCTCTTCGTTTTATAGCTATTCCCAGTTTTGTGTGACAGGTCAGAGAAAAAGCAACAAAAATATTTGTGCAAAAAAACTCATTTTCAATTTCCATAAAAATACAGATTTAAAGTTATCTGACTTAAATAAATTTATTTTTTACTGAAAGATATGTCATTCTACTTTGTATATTTTATTTAAAAAAATTGAAAAAACTAAAAATGTGAATTTTAGAAGCAAAGAGTTTCAAAATTTTTTTTTATTTTCTCACCTAGCGCCTAAACTAAAAGAGATATTGAAGAATGGATGGTTTTTTCGACTTTATTGGATCATAATTATCCCAGAAAACATTGTTTTAGAACTTTTTTTCGCATATTAAAGAAAACACCGTTAGAGGGTTAAGTGAAGTGGATGGAAATCGACTAACCAAAAAAGATCAATCAAAAATTTTGATTAATGTTCTATTTAACTGCAAATGCCCTTACCTTAGATTCAACTCTAGCTACGGCTCTGCGCATATCACCCCCCCCCCCCCCAAAAAAAATGTGATAAATCTACATTTGTATAAATTTGATAAATTTACAAGATTTCTATATATTTCCAAAATCGTCAAAGTAGATTTTTTGAAAAACTGCAAAAACGTTTTGGTGGCACACAAAGAACATTTTCCATTAAATTTTAAATCAATTTTCTTATTTTCTTGGTTAGAAAAATACTACTTTTGATCCCTTTTTCTTAAAACTAAAAACAAAGCTATTATTCTCTATTTAAAAACTATACTAACGAAAAACGTTTATCAGATATTTGAGCAAATTAAAAGTTATGAAAATCGGTCAAAAATCTGATTTATGGTGATTTAACTAAGTAAAGGTTTACATTAGGCTAAGAATTTTCTTTTGTAACATTTCAAACCTAAAAATGCAATTTTCTTCAATCAAAAGCTATTCAGATCCGTGAGAACGTTTTTGTACCTTTGTCTAATCCTAATCCATTAAAATCGTTAAATCGGTGCAGAAATGATTCATTGCTATTTTTCGAAAAAAATTATTGTCCTTTTTGCACTTGTAAAATATTTATTTGATTGATAAAATTATTCAGTTTGCCACTTTCTTAATAAAATTTTGGCTATGTCTCTTGCACTTTAAGTAAATTTCTCGAAGGAAAAAATTAAAAAAATACTATATTTTCTCAAAGTCAAGTCAATATGAGGCGCAATATTTTGATTTTGTTGAAAAATAAATCTGTTGATCGACCTAATTTATTCTAATTTTTTACACACACAGAAATATATACCTTGTCAATCTTATCCTTGCTTTCACACCTATTTAAATACTCAAATATTTTTTGACGGTTATTATTGTTAACTTTAAAACTTTGATTTAATCAATGTGAAAAAGCCGGATTCGGCCTACAAAATGTTGTTTAAACTAGATTTAAATAATCACAAGAATGGTTTCTCATAAAGTTACCATATAAATAATAATAAAAATCCAACATAATGTGTCTAAAAGCGTATTTTATCGATAATTTGTTTGTATTATCATTAAATTTTTAATGTACAATTTGATAGCAAAATTAAAGTACCAAAAGGAGTTTTGATGCCTTTCCTGTAAGTTCTTTTTATTACTCCTGTTATTACCATTTCAGATAAGAATTTTAAAGCTCTTTTTTATTAAAAGCGCAAGGGGGTTTCCTGAACTAGAAGGCCAGAAATTAGCTGTTTTCGTGTTTTTTTTTTCTTCGAAGAAAAATAAATTACCAAACTTCTTAAAACTTTTTGTATAGGGTAAAGTGATATAATTTGGAATTAGTGTTACAAGTTGGACAATTCGCCGGTACAAGTTTGACATGTCTTTTTTCTTGATAAATACAGTACAAAATTTGTTTTTAAGCACAAGGAACCAAATTATAAAACTAAAGCATTAAAAATATACAAATAAAAATGAAGTACTAAATTTATCAAGGCAAAAAGCCCTGTCCAAATTGTACCACTGTCCAACTTGTACCACTTTACCCTATTTTTATACATTCTGAAGGTACTACATTTTTTCGTAAAAAAAAAAATGTCATATAATAGCGGACTAAAGTGTTCACTGGAGCGCCTTGCCACAGAAGGCTCTAATTAATCGATGGGATAAATGCAGCTAGTATTGCTCTTGTGTGAAACTAATTTCAGGAAAATAATTCTAATTTTCATAAATGTTATTTCATAATTAAATTATTAAAAAGTGAACCAATTCGTGAAATTAGAATTTTTATTACAGTTTTTTGAAGAGACATTTTCAGGGAAGAAATATTGAGTTTAACACTGATTGTAAAGGGGGCAATCCTATTTTCAGTTATACTGGCTTTAGACCTGAGACTTAGCCATATGGCTTAAGTGCTCTAATTTTTCAACAATCAAAATTTTTGGAAAAATTTAACTTAGTTATTGGATTATTAAGGACATTAAGGACAAATGACTTATTAAATTCTGAAAAAGTAATAAAATTAGTTGCTATTTATGATTTTGAAACCTATGGGAACTGGGCTAAACCTCTAGTCTGAAAACCGATTTAGGGAAATAGAAAACATTTTTAAAAACTCTTTTAGGTCAATTAGAACAATATTTTAAGTCTGAAGAGAATAAGCCTTTATTAATTTTAACCGGCCAATTAAGTTTTTTTTAGTTATCTTTAGAGCCAATTCGACAAAATCATAAAATTGAAATGTTGAAAAACTGGACTTCAAAGTTTTGGATGATTATTTGAGGGATTTGAGGGGGCGTAAGCTTACTCGGGGTCAGAACTCCTTTGTTTGTATCTCTGTATCTTCGAAAATAGTTCGAATTAGCTATATAGACTTATGGATAATATGCAAAAAAACTTAAATTTTTACATAAAAGACATGTGATTAACAATTTTGTGATTTTTCGAAATCTGTTTTAGGTAAAAATTTAAGATTTTTGCAAGTTTTCCATAAGTGTACAACATCTACAAGACTCTCCCATATTGAAATTCTTATAGTAAAGTCTTAAATAGTTTATCTATCGATTTAAGAAAAAAAATCGATTTTTTCAGATTATCATTCAAGACGCCCCTTTAAATCAGAATTGCCATCGCTGATGCCTATCAACAACAACAAACTAGAAGTTTGCAAGACATTTCTTTTTTATAAAAAAAAACTTATAATGAACTTTCATAAGTATTATGTAAATTAAGAAAATAAGAACGAAAAATTTCAAAACTTACGACAGTGATGATCCATCTGAAAAACAATAGAAAAAAATTAGTAAGATCCTTATGATTCCTTTTCTTTCTGAAATCTCTTATTCAAATTTACAGGCGCATAACTCAAGATTCAATTTGCTATATAAAGGCAAAAAACAAACGATCAGTAAAAAATTTTAAATGGGCAGTAAAATATTAAAAATGATCAGTAAAATATCTAATTATGGTCAGTAAAAAACTTAAATCTTTACAAAAATGGGCCTAATTTACATATTTAACATTTAAAATTGTTCCATATAGAGTGAAAAGCCCTTTATTTTCCCTTTGCCAAAATTTGGACGATAATATCACTGTTTCAAATTTTTTTGTTACTGATCAATTTTAACTTTTTACTGCTCATTTATTCAATGCCCTATATAAACAAGTACGATTTAAATTCTGTTGACAACTTTATAAATAAAAAACTGAATGATTAATAATTATATAATATTTATTATTATTATTCTTATTAATTTATTATTAAGTTTCATTTCCATCTGAGAATTCTTTATTTGAATATCCAATTGAAAAAAAATTGGAAAAAAGGCAAAGAAAATTGTACAATTTCATGGTGAGTCAGATTTTGGGAGTAATGGCCCCGGTACACCTTTTAGATCCAGAAAATTTCATGAAATCAAAATTCATATCCCTTTCTTTCTCAAACGTTTTTTATTCTTTCGCACTCCAAATTCGGTTGAGCTACATTTAATTTATTATGATGTTTAAAAGAAGAAGAAGAGTGTGAAAGAATGAGAAAGACATATGCATAGGTTTGAGAAAGAAAGGGATGTGAATTTCGAATTCATAAAATTTTCCTGATCTAAATAGTGTACAGGACCCATACAAAAACCCATTAAGCAAACTGAAAAAGCTCGATGCGATTCTTTAACCCTGCGGCGCACATTTTGGATCAGGAAAATTTCATGAAATCAAAATTCATATCAATTTCTTTCTCAAACGTTTTGCATATGTCTATTCTACTTGTTATGGCGCTGGCACACCTTTTCAATAGAGTGAAATTCAATCGTTAGAAATTTTACCTCTTACTCTTTCAAACTGAAATCAGATATAGTTGTCTCTTTCTGCCAAATGAAATTTAAAATTGAAATTGAAAATGACATTGAAATTTCAATTTCAATTTGACAGAAAGAGATAGCTATATCTGATTTCAGTTTGAAAGAGTAAGAGGTAAAATTTCAATCGATTGAATTTTACTAAATTGAAAAGGTGTGCTAGCGCCATTATAACTCAAAATTGAGTTGAATTAAATTGAATTTGTTATGACGAGGTTTAAAAGAATTTAAGAAAGGGATGTGAATTTCATTCAAAATTCAACTCACAATCAAATTTGCACGCATTCCAAACTGCAAGTATTCATAAGTCGCCCGTAAAGAATCTTAGATACCATAAGCTTATCTGCAAAATCTCAAAATCGCAAGAAAACTTCGAGGTCTGCGTGCTCTTGTAAATTCAAATTAGCCAATTAGCGAAATATTATAAAACTCACTTTCATTGAACATCTATCGCATCTACGACAGTGATGAGATCGTGGCACTTTGTAGCCCTGACATATAGTGCAGTATTGCAGTTGATCCTGAGCTTTTGGGTCCTTGGGACGCCAGCCTAGCTGGACAAATCCCGGCCCTGTAATTGCTGACATTACAAAGTTGAACACCGTGAGGGATGATAGCATGAGAAAAATGGTCTGATTGACCTGCAAAAGGAAGCTCGTTAGTAAAATTTGGAGGCGTGTAAAGGGCACTTGATGCAAATTACCAGACCACCGATGGTCAAATTAGGTGGCCACCACATGGCATTCATGTAGAGTGTTACAAATGAAATAATTTTTATGATGCCTGAAAGTGTGAAGAAAAATAAAAAAATAACAACTTTTAAAATCACTTATGTTTTCACACCAATTGCCTCATTTTTCACATTTTTATTTATGATTGTTGATGATGGTAAAAAAAAAAGAAATGGGAAAAAGGGGAATATGCTATGCATTGGATTTTTCGCTGAAAAAATCTCTATATTAGCTCTAATATATAGCGCAGTGTTCGTGTCTATATATATTCCGAGGAATTTCCCTTTGAAGGTACACGCAATCTGAATATTAGTAAGTATAGTGAGCAAATATAAAATGGCAATAAAGGGAGAGGACGAAAATGACAGAGGGCTGAAATTCACGAGGTATTATTTAGTAGAGAAAAAAATAATTGGGAAAAACACTCCAGAGAAAATTGCGTGCATTTGGATGTTGAAATTATGCGTAAAAAATGTACTTTTGCGGTTTTTTCTGCCAAATTTGCCATACGCTTTTACTCTAAAATCTCTCAGTCACTCAACTGGCCTCTTTGCAAATTTACACCATCACAGAAAAAGTCCCACAAAATATAGGGCAAAAAAAAAGTTGTATATCCGAAAATTGCGTAGTTAATATTAATGAACTGGAAACTCATGAATATTTATCCATATCCTAAAAGAATAACATTCCAAGCTACGCGTTTTTAATGTGCTGTCGGAAATTGAATTTTGTCATTCACCAAAATATGATTAATAAATTAGGAAAGTGAATTTTTCTTTGAGGTTTATAACACATCGCAAAAAGGGAATGGGTAAGCTGTGATATATAATTCCTCAAACGAACCACCATGAATAAGATTACAACATAAGATTGGGGAGAACCCCTCACAGTCAAACTCAATTCCTCTAGTGCTACTTTTAATCGGTTGTAAATTCTGTTGGACGTAAAAAAAACCCACTACTAATTTTCTCGGGGGAGACTGTTATCATAAAGTATATTCCCTTTATTTTCCACGCTTTCAAATGGTTATTCTTAAGCCACACCTTCTCCACGTGTTCCAACAACAAAAAGCAAAACACGATGTTTTATTACCGAATTATAATATATGATATCTCAAAAAAGGGACGAAGAAATCAATGATGTTCTTACACAAGAAGGTAACCGTAAAGTATTATTTCAAATTAAAGGAGAGCTTTTGAAATAAAACACTATTTTACAGGGATTTTGAGAATATTTCTTCCATGACAAAGTAAATCAAAAAAAATCAGGAGCATGTGTCCCCTGAGCTAAATATAACCATTATAGCTTTATATTGCTGTTTTGTTTTTTCTACTTCTGCATGTGAAAAAAAAGTCTAGTTCTTATTGATCATAAAACATTTATGAGTGAAAACATTAATGTAACTTTGTGATACGAAACGGTGCTTAAGAAATTCCATTAATCAAAACTTAATGTTCCATTATCTTAACAAAATTATTTTCAGATCATTTAAAAAGCTGACTTTCTACCTGTTAGAAATTTTTATATCATAATTTTCCAACGCCAAAAAAATAAGAGGGGATAATAATATTGCGGGCAAAATATTCGAGATAGTTGATAGGATTTCCTATAAACGGGATTTATAGACATGCAGATGAGATTGTAACTCCTGTGAAATGAAGTACAGCACCATTCACGGGATTTGAGCACTTTAATGACCGAAATTCTCCGGTCACCTAAAGAGGTTTTGAACCCGGGGTATTTGTGTTTGTATGAATAGTTAAATGTGGGAGAGACCGGGGAATTTTATTAAATGCTTCTAAATTGTAGGAGGATCGGTGTTCAAGATGAACATACACGTTCATATAAATAATTTTCAAAATAGGATTTTTTAAACTTTGAGGGATAAAAATGGGTTTTAATTTAAATCAGAGTACTTTTGAATAACTAAATCAACAGGATATTCATCATAAGTCCTTACATCCTAAAAAGGATACGAATAATTCAACACAAAAGTTGGACAGTTTTGGCTTCACCAAGATTTTACAAGGGTTTTCGTTACCCCTACTTTTTAAGTAAATGACTTATCCTTAAAGGATTTAAGAACTATTACATAATTTTTAGATACTTTTACTACTAGGAATGTCCTGTCATTCCAATTAGAGACGAATAGTTTAATTAGTATACGGATTTTAGTTTTGGTTAAATCGAGTCATTTCACGAAGTATAAAAACAAGCCTCACTTTAACGGCAAATATTAAAGAAACTAGGATGTTAAACGATCCTAAACTTTTACCATCCTATTTTCTATATTCTTAGATATATCTGACATCAATCTGCTACCATTCCAATCAGTAGTTTATATGATATTAGAGATTGAAAATTGTCAAATTCTTATTCAAATTAGGTCATTATGCTTAGTGCTAATGACACCCGTTCATTCACTTCTTGATCAGCATTTTTTCGTCAGCAAAATAAAGAATGTGCAATTTCGCAATGACGCATTGTGGGTTCACGGAATTCACCTTAGTAATTAAGTGGGGTAAAAACGATTTTGTATAAATATATAGGGTTAATTTTTGTAAAATAAATCAGATTGCGATAGAGATTCCTGAGTTTCACTTCTAGTAGCAGGAGAGTGCTTGTTCTAGAGAAATGGCATCTGCCTTTTGGCCCAGGACCAGCGGCATCCTATTGCCTAAGGATTACCAGCGGCCAATTGGCTCCCTACTGCCAGGAAACAGCGGCTTCTCTTCAAAAAACCTTAAGACCTAAGGCAGGATTTGAGAATATTTCTGGAGGAATTTTTCCCTAGAGGCATTCATTTGCCGGACTGCAAGGTTGGAAATTTATTTATAAACCTCTTGGTTAAAACTCTCTCGAGGCACCCCTTGGAGTAGCTTACACAAGAGGGAATTACTGCCTTAAGCCCGGTGGCTCGAAAGAGCCGTTACTAGAGACCGTGAAAACAGCCGAGAGTCAGTCCAAAAGTGGAAAAATTCCCCAGGAAGTTCTCACCAGAGCAAGTGAATAATCTGACAAGATTCGGATTATTCTCTTCCTCTAGCTTCAGGTTTTCATCTGTTTGGAACCGAAACAATCGGATTTGTAAATATTTTGGGAAATATGGGAGTATGTTCCTACTTTTAATTACTTTGCTCAATGTACATTTTAAAGGAGTCTAAAAGAAAAACCCATTGGCTATTTCTATTCCTGGCTAATTGCACCCTGATCTCCTCTGTATAAATTTTGGTCAAGTTTCAAGTTAAAATGCATATTAACAAAATCAACCAATAAAAACTAATCAATATTTTGTTTACTATCTTTGAAAAAAAATTAGCTAATAATGCCCAACGCACAATAACTTTTGTTTAGTAAACATGTTTTCGACATTTCAATGAGAGTGAGTGAGATCTAGATCTAGTTATCTCGCTCATTCTCATGGGAAATTTTGAAAACATGTTTATAAACAAAACTTATTGTGCGTTGAGCATAAAAGAATAGTTCATAATAATTAATATTGTTTGTAAACAATTCTAAATGTTTAGTTGGATTTTTTTTGATGATTAGAAAACTTATGAGGTTTTTTTGTATCAATTTGGTTTAAACAAATATCAAGTATGATAAGAAAAATTAAATTATCTTTTGTCTTTGATAAATACATGATGATTTTACCACTTTTTTAAAACTCCGATTTTATTCAACTCTTTTTTTCTTTTGATTTTTTTTAATCAAATCAAAATTGACCTTATTTTAGTCAAAGTTATTAAAAGAAACTAATTTAAGATAAAGAGAAACTTTCAAGAGATTTGAAAACAAAAGAATTGACAACAATTGTAAATTGAATAATAAGCAATACGATTTAACAACATTGTAAACCAAATTTGAAGATAATTATCTTTTCCTTCAGCTATGGGGTAATTTGGAATCATGTCTAATTTGGAACTTTGAGATATCCTAACAGTTTTAGAATGCAAAAAGAAAAAAAAAACAACAAAGAAGTACTTTCGAATGTACTTCTTCGTGGTTTCCTTTAACTCTTTGGCCATCTGAATCAATGAGAAAATCTCAAAATTCCAAAATAGACGTGATTCCGAATTAGCTCATCTTATCCTAAGTTTGATTTTTGAATGTTTTTAAATGTTTGATTTTTAAAAGCACCCACGTTTCCTGTTCTTTACGATATCTCATAAAATTAATTCAACAATTGAGGTATCTGATACGCGTTTGCCTGGTACGTCTCCTGCTGAGTCGCACTAGGTCGTGAGGTTTTTTTTTCTGAACGTTGTGCCTCTTTTTTACCCACCAATGTACAGGATAGGCTTGTATAACATGGATCAATGCCATCACCCTAAAATGTTCTATACCGTGGGATACTCTCTTGACTGTTTCTTTAGCTGTGGATCGTATCTTTTGGGTACGATGAGCGTAGTGGCTCTTCTGCTATGGTGTTCTGTCCTTTCTGACCTTCTTGTTTCTACTCTTTTCAAAATTTAAGTATTTATAATAACTTCCAGGCTCGCCAGGATTTGGCTAGATTTTTGAGCTGCTACTTTTTAATATAAAAAAAATATTATTAATCGTGTCGAGACCTAAAATTAAATTTGTCTTGCCTGCCACGTCAATTGCAAGCGGATTTACCGATATCAAATCCCCTGTTCCGCATGAGGCAAGGGACAACGGACCAACACAGAAGTGGGGGACGATTTCAATCACCCCACAGTCATAAAGGATGTCACATTCGGAGAATCCCCATTGCCATCTGTTGTCTCTCTACGCTGCTTCTCAAACGATTGAGAGACTTTCATGTCTTTCAGTCTTGGTCACCCCAGGAGGAAGTCTGAGGAAGGTCTTCCCTTAATTCAACCAAATCTGGTGGAAAGACTTCCTTCCACGGATTGAGTCTAGCCTCCTCCGGAGATTTAGTGGTTTGACAGAGTGACAAAAGCTCCTATTTTGTGGTTGAGATATTCGCGTGTTCTTTCGACACTCAATTTGAGCCTCGTGGTGGAAGGATCAGTCAGTCCCCGGGGACTGACCAGCAGCACTGATTTATTTCCGACGAAAGCCCTCCGAGCGTAGGGGTTCTTTCCTTGCTCCCTTTATAACAAATATTCGTGTATGATAAAATGATATTTCTATGTTCACGTTCCTAGGATCATGTGAAACGGTCTTCATACTAGAGGTTTAGCCCAGTTTCCGAAGGTCTCAAAATCCTAAATAGGGGAGACTGGGGCAGAACTTGTCAAAACCGTCAAAACGCATATTTAATTCTTTCATGAGCTTTAAGAAAACTAAAACGTTTTATAATGAGCATATTCTTATAGGAAATTTACTGCTCTACAATATTGCAGCAGACTATTTTCCTCTATCTCGAAAGAAATGTGATTTTCGAATCATTTTCTAAAAGTCGATTTTGTGGAGATTCTCAAAGTTGCTGGGGCAAATTTTGTCAGTCTTCGGATAATTTGTGACGTTTTACTCTCGCAAACGTTAAAAATATCAGATAGACATATTTCTTATAGGAAATTTATTCCTCTACAACTTTGTCGAAGATAATTTTTCTCTATCTTAACGAGAAATGTGCTTAAATTGAGCTAATCAGTATTGATATTTTCAGTAAGGCAAATATTCCAAAAATAGAGCACAAAATTTCATTATTTTTTTTATTTTACTTAATCCTTCCTCGAATCCCTTGAAACTTTGTAAGTTTAAGAAGGTTCATGAAGGCTATCTATAATAAAAATTTCAAGCCTCAGTCTCTTTTATTTTAGAAAATAGTGAATATTGAAATTTTCGTTTTGACAAATTTGCCCCAGTCTCCCCTACCAATTAATTTTATTGATTTTTCAGAATGTAATTGATAATCCAATCTTAGGTTCAAATTGTCTAAAAATTCTTGACTGAAAAGAAATTAAAGGTTTTAAGCCTTATGGCTAAGCCTTAGGTCTGTAGCCCGGATAAAGGTAAAGTGCCCTACAGTCGAACGATTCCTAAACTCGACCGGTGTAATTATTTATTCAATTCTTGAAAGTTTTATGATCAATTTCTATGATATTTTTACTGATTTGTATTATTTATAAAAAATTTGATCTATTAATGTTAGACCATACAGGCTGTGCCAGCTCTACCGGTTCACTTTAATAATCAAATTCCGGAAACAGAATTCAGTAGTAGAAAATTAATCTTAATTCTTAACCAGTAAGCCAATTTCACGACTTTTTTATCAAATATATCTTAGTTCAGGAATTAATCAGGCTTTTGCAAAAAAAGACATTCAGGATTTGAACATCATTATACTCAACGCACAATTACTTTTGTTTAGTAAACATGTTTTCGACATTTCAATGAGAGTGAATGAGATCTAAATCTAGTCATCTCGCTCATTCTCAGGAAATTTTGAAAACATGTTTACAAACAAAAGTTATTGTGCGTTGTGCATTATAGTTTGAAAATTATCGACAATAGGATTTTCGTTTTCCTAAAAAAATGATTTTCCAGAGCTTCCATATTTTTCTATTCGTTTCTTGCAAAAAAAATTAATGCTCTACGGATCCTAGGCAGTCGTGGTAACTCCTAAAATCAGGCAGAACTTGGTTGGGTATAAATCTATAAATTTTTATCCGTGTAATGGAATGAATAATAATTTATTAGAAGGATTAGGTAAAGAGTAAGGAAAAATCATTTTCTTATAATTCAACAGTTACCCATCGATAGTCCTTGAAGTTCAAAGGTCAATTTGAAATTTCAAAGTTCAAAGATTGATAAGAAAATTCAGGGGTTAGACAATAAATGTCTTAAAATTGAAATATCCTTGAGCTCGAATTTAATCTTTGATATTGCAATCTCATGGATTTTAGCTGTATTGGAGGATGTTTTGTTAGATTTCGGTTCATTTGAAAAATTATTGATAGTCCTAGAACAGCGAATAGATTCTAGAAAAGTATTTTGTGTGCAAATTTTCAGAAATTACTACTGTAGAAGAACATTATTCTTCTGCAGAATATTTTCCCAGAATATGCAATATGTAATTTTACATTGAGTTTTGCTATGTTTCGCGAGTTAAAAAAAATATAATGATATGCAAATAAGATCTCAATTGGATTGCAGGAATTCGGATATCCGAAATCCATCTCATTATACTGGTTCTCCTTATTCTCATGCAATATTCAGGCATGCAAATTCTTAGAACTGCAGGATTTTCCCGAGGAAGTCCTCAACTTCAAGTTTTTCTCATTTATAAAGTGGACAAAATAATGTGGCTTTCTTTTTCTTCAGAATTTCCGTGGATGACTGTGACGATTGTTATCTCTTCGGGGGAGCAACAGGTCGCCCAGTACATTAACCAATGAATTGTTTTTCTTAAAATTAATTACTATTTACCAAAACAGTCTGCGCATAACACGCCATTGACTATCCATCTGAGAATCGCCCTCCTGCCCAGATTCTTCCAAGAAGGTGTTTATTTGTTGCCCTTTCTCAAAACCCATCTCATAAATTTCCCGGAATGTAGGTGGAAAAGGTGGGCACGAGGCTGGGTGGTACTAAAGGGGGATTCTTGAAGTGAACTCGTGAGTCATGAGATACTCAAATTTACTTACCAATTGCCGTGAGTGGGCCCCAATGAATGAAGCGGCGGATTCCCGTCCACAAACTACCCATGATGACTCCAACAGCATGCGAACTTGTCACTTGACCTCTCGCCTCTGGAATGCTGCACTTCTTACTGGTCACTACACTTCACAACCCCATTGAAAATGCAAAGAAATGGGAAAATGCAAAGAAAATTTTTCTCCACCGTGACGCATGTCACAAGCACCTGCCCAGCACTGCTACCAACTTCGTCTGTTATCTTTTAAGTGAATTCTGCTAAATCAACCTCTCTATTTAAGAGAGTGCACGGAATTCTCAAGCCTTCAGGACAGCAATTCACATTTTTTTCTCTTATTCTACGCTAATCTGATAATACAGTGAGCGAAATTCAAATAGGGACGGACTTATAAGTGTGTGGTGTTTGTGGTCTGTAAGTCGGATCGACCTCATATTTTTTTGTATAATATAGGCCTATCCAACAAGACTTTTTATGGTAGTGACCCACGCGCAATTGCATTCGTGCGTGAACGCCAGCCAAATATCAAATTTTTAGGTGATTTTTGAGCGAAATTCAAATAGGGACGATCCCGATTTTTTAAATAAAAGTGAAACAAATCAGATCAATGAGAATTATTTTAATATTGTGGACTTGATCTCTTATTCTTCGTGCCAATAAAATTTCTTATAGCCCTATTTAAGACCAATTCATGAAGAATTTCTTACCTAATTAGCATTACTGAGAGCATCAGGTCCTCCACTGTCACTACTGTATGATACTGCTTAACTCTTGCATTAATTTATATTGCAATGATACCTCATAGATTTTCATTGAGATTTAGGAAGGCAGGTATTAATGAATAAACCAAAATTTGCAGTTTTTTACCTGGAACCACTTCATTAAAAGACTTTCTTCATGAATTTCCCTCATAATTCTGCTGGAAAATGGCATTACCACTAGTTTAGACTTCTGAAAATGGTACCAGTGCATCTTCAATTGGTATTCAACACTTTTAAGATATCATTCTATTGGTCACCCGACATATTCATGTCTTTTTCTAAAGTGAAAAAGCCGCCCAAGTCATCACAGTTGCACAACCCAAGTTTTTGCTCTGTATGTTATATCAATAATATTTAAAACAATTTCACTCATTCAGTTTAAACTTCTTTTGATCGGAAAAAAGTAAGTTTATTCCAATTTTTATCCATTGAGATATATTTTTCTGTAAATGGTAGACGAGCTTTAATATGTCGTTTTAGTCATTTTATGTAAATACACGAAACCGTTGAATCACCACTAAAATTATATCTGAAAAGTGTTGAATATTATTTGAAGATGCACCGGTGGCATTTTCCGAAGTTTAAACTAGTGGTCATATCAAATTCCAGCAGAATAATGCGGGAATTCACGAAGAAAGTCTTGTAATGAAATGGTTTCAGGACAAAAAACTACACATTTTGTATTAGTCAGATGATTTACCTAGCCCAAATCATATTGAAAATCTGTAAGGCATCATTGCAAGATAATTTAACGCAGAAGTTAAGCAGTATCCGACCGTGGGGAACGTATATGAACTCAAGAACGCTATCAGTAGCGCATGGCGCTAATTAAGCAAGAAACTCTTCATGAATTGGTCTTAAGTGTAGCTAAAAGACCTTATTTCTAGCATAAAGAATAAGAGATGAAGTCCACAATATTAAAATAATTCTCATTAATCTGATTTGTTTCACTTTTATTTAAAAAATCGGGATCGTCCCTATTTGAATTTCGCTCAAAAATCACCTAAAAATTTGATATTTGGCTGGCGTTCACGCACGAACGCAATTGCGCGTGGGTCACTACCATAAAAAGTCTTGTTGGATAGGCCTATATTATACAAAAAAAATATTAGGTCGATCCGACTTACAGACCACCCACACCACACACTTATAAGTCTGTCCCTATTTGAATTTCGCTCACTGTAGGAGGCTCTCTTTTAGATATTGTTGTTGGAGCCTAAAATAGTGATAAATTATCAAGACATGTTTTTTTTATTACATGGTTATTAGTAGACGTAGGGTGGAGTAACCACTTATCGCCATGTTTAGGAAAAAGAGGAATTAATTTTATTATAACCTTTGAACTCTTATTACAAGATAACTCAAATTTGACACAAAACTACTCAGATGTATTGGCTTTTGATTCGTGAAAACAATAGTCTTAGAAGTTAACGCTGGACTACTTAAAAAAAACTAATTTTTTTAACAATGCAAAAATAACCACTTCGTCGCCACTTTTCACCATTTTTTCGCCAGTTTTGTAACCACTTCTCGCCACCCACTTGAAAAGGTCCAAACTCGATTATTTTAGGCAATGTTATAAAAAGAATACATTCAGCATTTCTTTTTCCTCATGATCACCTCCCGTCAAATATTTTCGTCAGATATGTTTAAGATTTCTGCAGAAAATATCTACACCTCTGCCGAAAATCTGTAGATATTCCTACGAATTTTATTTGGGCTTGGGACAAAGTTTGTCAGAAATTCTAGCAGATTTTCTGACGAATCCTGGTGCATACTCTGATGAATTCCTGTAGGGGAAAGTTCCCATGCTTGATACTGTAAAATGATTTCCAAGGTTTGTGATTATTTTCTGAGTATCACACAGACCGAAGCAATTCCTCCAATATGACAAAAAATGTCTCACTTATTAGGTTCATAATCCCACCTCAAATAGTTCTTGAAAAATCTTAGATTTTCTTCAAGAAGAAAATGGAAATTCAGTGGCGATTTTTATACAAGTTGGGTCCGGGGCCTTCCTGTATAATAATTGATTCGACAATTCGGAGGCCCATTTTCACTGTAAAAATTTCACCGGATACAAAAAAATGCATATCAATATTTAGACGGAACTCTAATCTATCTGCTTAAATCATTTGTACGACTGGTTATTAGTTTTAAGATAACTTTTATCTAATTTTTCTAAGCCATGTTTTTATGACATTAGGGCGCTAGCGAAAACCATTTTTTCACTTTGAGTCCATGAAAATGTCACTCTGCAACCTTAAAATTCAGGCAACAGGGTTTAAGGCTATGTCAATTGTCGATAAAATTGGAGGATTACAATAGGTGTAATTATGAAAGAATCACATCTAATGATAGAGTTGCTACATTTAAATTATCATTCATGGACCCTTTTTAAAATATAGGATGGACACAGGTAGAATTTATGAATTTCTCACCACCATAAAAAACAGTGTCCCCAAGTAAAAATATTTTTACATAAATATTAATACTGATGAACTCTCTATGTGCCTATGATAGTAGTTTTCCAGAACAGCGACATTAATTAATAAATATTTATGAAATATCATGTATCGAAATTACAGTTTTGGACCCATTTTTAATTTTTGCTTCCTGAAACTAGGGAAAAAGAGCTGAGATCCTAATTTTTTTAGAAAATGTGAGGCTTAGGACCAGCTATTAAAATATATTGCTGTGAATTATAATTATTGATTAACGTTGGAAAAAAATAGTTATTATCAAGCATGGTCACTTTCCCCTAGATATTTTGCCGATTTTCTGTAGATTTTTTTCTACATTCCAGACTTTCCAGACAGCTGTGTCTGAAAAGATGGAATATTTTTCATTGAATTTTGTTTGCAAAATTCAATAAAGTGATTCTTGGTGATATCACAGTGTTTATATAAAATAAAGAATTCTGCGGCGCCGTGTTATAAGTAGAGAATAGTGAAGTGAAAACTTTAAGCAGAGTGTCGACCTAAATTTCGTATCTTTGTATCATTCCATGGGCGATTTTTAAGAAATTTGAATTTTTGCTTGAATATTTTTACTCATCTAAAATGTTTAATCGAAAATGCTTGTTAAACAGAGCATACCATTTTCTTTGTAACTTCTACAGTTTCTTGATAAATCAACAATATTTTTGTTGAGACAATGGGGACTATGCAGATTTCCTATGCAGATATTCTGCCGAAAATCTACAGAATTTCTCTAAATGTACTAGAATATACCGTTACAATTCAAAAAACCTCCGAGTAAAATCGGCAGGTATAGTAATGATAAATTAATTTCACTTACCGTAATAATTGCATGGTCATTACATTACTTATGCATGTCCTTTTTCTCGTTATTTTTTAGCTATTTAGCAGAATTCACATAGTTTTGCAAACTTCGAGATAAAGTCAAAGAGTCAAAACGTAACAAATAAAAAAAAAAACAAATTTGTCAGACTTAAGAACAAACCAAGTGACGGCTCAAAATAATTGTATGTATGAAAAAATATTGTTAAGTAAAATTATTATTTTCAGGTGTTTGAGGGGAATAAAAATTATCTTGTCAGTAGGAGAATTCTGTAATTTTTGTGGCATTGTCAGACGTGAGTTCGAAACCTGACAATGGCGATCGAGCTTTTTTAATTCTAAAAATCTAATTTAATGATATGCAAATACAGTCAATCATGGTCGATTTGTTCAATAAAATTTATTGCCATTTTTCCAGAAATCTCAAATAATGTGACTTCTAACAATGTCATGTAAGCATGGTAATGTCGCGGCTACAGAATCACAATTTCGAAAAAAGCTCTCCTAAGATACGAACACAATTTGTCAAATGGCATTTCCAGAATATTATGTCCTAGACACACTTACGACTTAAACCGAGAGACAGCTTAATGTAATTATAATCAAAATAATGATTTGAATAAATTCCCACACTGAGAGAAATCCGAAAAAGTTAAAATAACATTCCGGAAATGTTAATTTTACCCTGCAGTATTGATCCGAAAACGGTGTAAATATTATCCTTTTTAGGTGTATTATGGGTTAAAGTTACCCTTCTTTCATGTTGATTTTACTCTCAAAAGGTGTAAAATTAACATTAAATAATGTTGATATATTTTTAGACCCAAAAAGTGTTAAAGTTATGACGAAAAAAAGTTAATCGCAGCTTCTTTTTTTTCTCAGTGCACAAACTAAGCAGTTTCTTGGCTTAAACCGAGAGACGGATTAGTTAGAAACTGATGGAATTGTAATCTATAGGGTAATTCTGTAACACTCTGGAAATGCCATATGACAAATTACGTTCGAATCTCACGAGAGCTATTTTTCGGAAAAGTGATTCTGTAACTGTGACATTGTCATTGCAGCTCACGTAGCATTGTCAGAAGTCACATATTTGAGAAAAAAGCTCGATTGATATTTACGGATTTCGAATTCCCCTACTGATCATTATTTTGATTAAATCACGTTATACCGTGTGTCTCGGCTTAAGTCGTAAATGTCTCTAGGGCATTACATAATTCCCCTACGATGGATCATTACAAATTCGAAAGAGAAATTAAACTACCTCAGAAATACTTGATTTTTTAACTCAATTTTGGGAAATTAAGCAACTTGATGTTGGCCGTCTTGGCTGAGTAAGAAGTTGGAAGAAAAATTCAAGGGGATTCAAAACGTCCACACTCGAGTATCAAGGGATTCTCGTGGAATACATCCAGTAAGAAAATGAAAACCCAAAATTTTACTTGTATTAATAATTAATTAATTTGTATTATTTTTGGTTATAAAATATCATAAGTATACAATATTGCGATTTAATAAAACCAGTAATTTTGTTACATATTTAAATTGTATTAAAATAAAATAAAATGAAGAGGATAGAGACAGAACATTTTTACATTGTGCTCAAAACTGGGAATTTCATTTTATCACTTAGAAAGACGCTACATGAGAATCTTTTGCTACACATTACATTAGTTTCATATATTACTTTAGTATTGTGACGTTCTTTTAATTCTTTTTTTTTTGGCAGGCTTTTCTTAGAATAATAAAAGTAATAGTTAAAATATTTTTTTTGTTTTTTAGGTTTTTTTCCACTTTTAAAACTCTGAACCTAAAATTTTGAAAAAAATCTCTTGCCCTACTATTCTGATTTTTTTTTCTAGCTCGTCTCAAACATGTCTCATATGAATAATTACATTTTTTTTCTGTATCTCAACCAAAAATCCATTCTATTTTGTCACGATCAAATCATATCTAGAGCAAAGAGAGAGAAAAAAATTTATTACTAAAATTGTCATTAGGGAATATGTACAAAAAAACCAATAATTTAAATTAGGAATATTAAAATTTGGAAAATATCAACTTAAAACAAAAACATTAGCACATTTGAGGCATGCTTTAGAACACATTTACATACAAATAGAAAAATTCGCAAAAATCTGTGCACATTGGAAAATTAATATCATTATTAACATTTTAAATTAAATCACAATAATTATCATACGAAAAAGTGCAATTAGGCCAGAAATTATCTTTTTAAATAGCAATTTGCTATACAAAATTATTCTCAGTATAGTGGTGAATTGGTGTGATCAATAAATTAAAAAAAAAACAGTGCATTATAAGAAATTAAAAAAATGGGTGATAAATACAAAAGTAAAAAAAAATCAGGTCAAACCTTCAATCACAATCTCCATTTTCCACAAAATATAATATCACTTTTGTGTGACTAATTTTCTAATCTACTGTAAGCAAACCACAAAATGCATGCATAAAGAAAACTAAAAACAACAAGAACTGGGGCCCAGTTCAAAGTGGGTGCCACAACAATCTCAGCACTTACTTCATCGGTTGTCGGTAGCCCATCTGTTGGCCTCAGGGCTGCTCTCTTGGCCACAATTTCGAGCATTTCATTCAAAATTGCACCTTCAGCCGCCACATCGGCCGAACTCTTGTCCAATTCTGGAAAAATTTAAAATAATTCACAATTTTTAAATAAAAGGTAATTCCCACTAAAACATTATTGTTGGTTATATAAATTTATTTATGTGAGATTGAAGTAATAGAATCTCTGTAAAAATTCATGAAATAACATTGAAAGATTGCATTGGTTTTTCGATATATATATAAGTACTTTTAACACAAAATTTTGCTTCAAGAAAAAAAAATAATTGAAGACACGATCAGTAAACTGGATTTGTATGCATTGCTATTTATTTCGTGAAACCGGCAAATAAAATCAATATAAATCAATTCATTAAAAATATCAGAATTAAAATATAAATAAATAAATATCTTAAAAATAAATATCAAAGCAAAAGAAAATTCAAATGAAATTAAATAAAATATAAATTAAGATAATTAGCTTGTCACATACTTTATTAAAAACTTTTTCAAAAATTTTCGTCAAAAATTGCCTTTTTTAAAAAATTCTGACGTTTCTGCCTTACAAGTAGGGGGAGGCTTTGATCGTTCGCACATACGCTACCTTCAGACACTTCATATTTCTCCCATATTCCTTTATGAATCTCACATATGGCTATATATTGTAATAGTTAACCTTAAATCCCATCTTTCCTGAAAAAATTGAGAGTCTAATCCTTTTTTCCTAGTTTCAGGAAGCAAAAAATAAAAACAGGTCCAAAACTGTAATTTTGCTGTGCAATATTTCATACGATTGTGCAGAATTAATATCACTTTTCTGAAAAACTACTATCACAGAGGGTAGAAGGGTTATTAGGAATCAGATTTATGTAAAAATCTTTTAGGCTGAACAGGCACTTTTTGTGGGTGGAACAAAATTCACAAACTTGACTCAGATTCATCGATCGCACATAGAAGACATGGCTTCTCTCACATTTTCCAAGAAACTTCATTTTAGATGCGATCCCTCATATTCACATCTATTGTAATCTACCGATTTGATCCACCACTAAAAAGGAAAACTTAAAAATCGTAAAGTTGATAAACAAGAAGTAATTTGATTCAAATAGGCTGCAGTTGAGTAATTATTAAGCAATTTTGCATTTCTTTGATATAAAAATATTTTTCAAGCTTGCACAAACTGATTGAACGAGACCCACATGTATTCATATATACTACACAGAAAAAAAAATTTTTGTAAAAATGTTCGTAAATATTTGTGAATTCCTATGGGGGAGTTACGAAATGCTCGTGAATCGTATAACACACAAACAAGTTTGTAAATGTTTGTACTTTTTTCACAAACTTTGTTCGTAACATGATCATTTGACGAAATTTTTTTGTACTTTTACAAACATTTGTTTGTAAATGTTGGTAAACACCCAAAAAATGTTCGTAAAATTTTGTCACTTGTTCGTAAATTTTTTGTTTTCCTATAGAACATTTTACGAACATTTACGAACAAATGACAAAATTTTACGAACATTTTTTGGGTGTTTACCAACATTTACAAACAAATGTTTGTAAAAGTACAAAAAAATTTCGTCAAATGATCATGTTACGAACAAAGTTTGTGAAAAAAGTACAAACATTTACAAACTTGTTTGTGTGTTATACGATTCACGAGCATTTCGTAACTCCCCCATAGGAATTCACAAATATTTACGAACATTTTTACAAAAATTTTTTTTTCTGTGTAGTATATATGAATACATGTGGGTCTCGTTCTCTGAAGTCTAATAATTAATTAAAAAATCGCAGTGTTCGATGGTGTCTCATTTTCCCCTATGGCTTAACTCCTAATTTTCACAATTGTTTTTTCAAAAATTTTAAATTTCTACTAAGGCAAACGATTTATTAGATTTTGAAAAAATTAATAAAATTGGTTGCTATTTACAATTTTAAGACCTTCGGAAACTGGGCTTAACCACTAGTGAAGACCGCCGACCGTGTCAGCAAAGACCTGAAGTTGATAACTGCAACCGTTTGGGCTCTAGGTCGGTAAACGATTCTTTAAACCAGACATTTATCCGCAATACTGAGAGAAATCCGAAAAAGTTAAAATAACATTCCGGAAATGTTAATTTTACCCTGCAGTATTGATCCGAAATCGGTGTAAATATTACCCTTTTTAGGTTAAAGTTACCCTTTTTCATGTTAATTTTACCCTTAAAAAGGTGTATAATTAACATTAAAAAATGTTGATATATTTTTACACTTAAAAAGTGTTAAAGTTATGAGGAAAAAAAGTTAATAGCACCCTCTTTTTTTTCTAATTGAAGGATTAAGCTCAACAGTCAAGATTCTTGGAAAAAATGACTTGGGATACTTAATAAGAGGAATAGATTTTTTAGACTCTTATACAGACTTCAGATCTAAGATTTAGTCAGTTGACTTAACTTCTCTAATTTCTTACCAAAATTTTTTTCAAAAAAAGAGACTTAGGATTCAAAATAAAGGGATAATTCTCCATTACATCTTAGAAAACCTCACAAATTAATTTCTTATTATTTCGGATTTCAGGACCTTTGAGAACAGGACCAAACCTCCAGTTTGAAACCCGTATCATAATTCAGTGGAGCTATCTTAAACTATATCATTTAAATTTTATAATTTTAATGGAGTTTTTTGGAAAAAAATTAATGTCCAACTGAACTTAAAGCACGTTTATTGAGAAACATAGGAAAATTTAGTCATTACGAAGCACCTTCTCCTAAAGAATGTTGCGCATTCTTTAAGTTACATTACACATGTATCTCAGAACCTCGAGTTGGATATTACCTAAATTCAAAAAAATTATCATATTTTGACTTTTTCCAAACCTTTAAATTTAAATGCAATCTTTCAATGTTTGATATTTTGTAATGTAATGGCTGTAAATTGCTAAATGAGTTGTTTTAGAATGATATAAGCAAATTCGTCTTGAGGATTCCGTTCCATTTTTTCGCTTTTTTTTCAATTCCCTATATTGGCTGATGAATGCTAAATGAACCACTCCCATGAAGACAGCACTAATTAAAACATTCTACTCACATTTCTATCTATATAAGATACACAAGTGAAACATCATCATGAAAATGATACAGTAAAACAGAGAGTTTTGAAAGTGATAAAAATTAGTAAAGTAGATTTGAGTGATTTCCATGGAAGTTTCCTTACAAAAAAAAAGACACAAATGGGATAGGAAAATTAAACAATAAAAAAGTTAGGAAAAATACAGAAATCTATGACAAAAAGTCAAAAAAATAAAATTATTAAAGTACTTACTGCTACAAGACAACCGCATATTGAGTTGTTCTTTCAGCTGAGCATGACGATGTTCAAGTTTCAGTTCTTGTTCTCTAATTCCTAATTCCTGATCACGTTTTCTGAAGAAAAAAAATAGAAAGGTATTTTGTAATGGAACAAATTTATTGATAATTTTATATCTCTCTAAAACTTACTTCAATTGTGTTATATTTCGCCATATCTCGAGCAATTCTTTCAGATATTTCTCATCACTAGCCCCACTGGGATCACTTGCATTGAAGCTGAAAAATAAATTAGATTAATCAAACAAATTCAAACTAAAATAAAAAAAAACTAAGACACTAACTATTCTCCAAAGGATCCTTCTCCTCGAAGTACTTTCTCAATAATTACACCTCTTGCTTCCAATTCCTTTATTTGTACTTCTATTTCTTCCTGTTCTCGCTGAATCTCCTGCGCAATCCTCAGTCGCTTCAGTTCTGCCTGACGTGATGCCTTTGACATTGCCTTCAATCTCTTTAATTCCCGATTTTCAGCCACTGATGTACTTTCATCATCGGATCTCTGGTAATTTAGAGGAAGAGGCGGAATTGGTGGTGGTGTCAATTCATCTTCACTCCTGCGATTGCGCCAATCAGCTTTAAGGCAATCCTCTGATTTGCTTCGTTCCGAATACGATGGAGAATTCTCCTTTTCCTGTGATGCCCAAAAATCACCCAAAGATTAATTGGGGCCAAAAAATCGTGTTTTTTAGTAAAAAAAAAAATCTACTGCACAAAAAACAGATTTGCCAAGATTTTAAACCTATGATACGGATTCTCCAATTACCTCTTTGCGGATCATTTTTGACAAAGCACTTGTCAGCCTAAAAGTATGACAATGGTAAAACAAAAAGATATTTAAGAATGAATCAGGCTTAATATCTTTATGTCCAACTATAAGTGTTTGTTGAAGCAAGAATATTCTACGAGATAAGATTAGATCATGTTCGGAAAAAATTCACAATTCAAGGTTGAAACGCATTGAACATCAAATTCCAACATTACAAAAAAAAAGATAAGCAAAAATGTTTACGCAAGGGGGAAGTGAGGCACCTTTGAATTCAGGTACCTTTAAAATTGGGCATTTTTCTACTATCTTTAAACGGAACTGGATTTCGCCATGATATAATGTAGCTCGAGAAATCAATTGTGAAGTTAATTTACATCATGATAACCCTCACTTGATCTTAAAAATAGACGAAGAATGCCCAATTTCAAAGGTACCTGAATTTAAAGGTGCCCCATTTTTGTACATGATTTTTTTTTTAAAGTTGTTTTTTTAAACCTCATATCACGATAGCAAATCGAGAGATTATGAAGTACACAGTAAAAAAATGTGTAAAATATAACTACTATAATAGTGCAAAATCGACCATTTTAGTTGTTTAATTTAAAAATGTTTAAAAAATGCACAACATTTTGGTAATTCATTGTCACGTGATTGAAAATTACCACTATTATAGTTGAAAAATTTTCAACAATGTTGTTTAATTTGAACATGTGTAAAATTTTAACACTATAATAGTGTGGAATCGAATAAATTAATTATTTAATTGCGATCTGTGTAAAATTTCTCACTGTTATAATCATAAAAATTTTTCAACAATAATGTTTCGTGATATAAAACTGTTTGAAAAATTCTAAAAATTACCACTATTATAGTATGATTACAGTTTTTCACATTATATAGTGTGAAAAAATACACAACTTTATGGTATTTTTTGTCACATGATCAAAAATTAACACTATTATAGTTTGATCATAATTTTTAACACTATTATATTGTGAAGCCTTGTGTATTTCAACCAAATTTGTTGAATTTTTAAACAAAAGTTGTTGAATTTTGAGACAAAAGTAGTTTAATTTTTAAACAAAAGTTGTGTAAAAATTGTTGAATTTCCACTTAAGACTTATACTTCAGTCGAGATGCTTTTCATTGGGCAAAAGTCATATAGAACATCAAATATTTATATGCATAATAAGTATATCGTGAATATCCGAGCATCAGATGTAATCATTTCGCATTAGGGGGGGGGGGGGGGATCCCGAGTACAGGAAAAACCAATAAAAATGCCTAAAAAGGCAAAAAAATCAAAATATTCGAAATTAAAAGAAAATTCAACAATAAACAGAATTCAACAATTTTTGAATTTACACATAAAAATTCAACAATTTTTAAAGTCAACAATTCCAAATTCAACATCTGGAAAATCAACGACTTTAAATTAAACAATTTTAAATTAAACACTTTTTTTCAAATTTAACACTATGATAGTAGTGTGAAAGATTACACACTATAATAGTGTTATTTTTTTTTACTCTGTATAGAAAGTTTTGGAATAGGTTTCAAGTAGACCTCCAACACATTAAGAACACAACTATCAAATTTAATATAAAAAAAATAAAAATAAAGGTTAGGCCTCTAACAAGAAATTTTTCGAATAAGAAAAATATTCCGCTCGGGAATTCAAGCTTTGCGGTTTATCAATTTACAAACGATTTTCACCGATTGTTTGATTACAACAAATTTTGATCAGAAATGTATTACAAATAATACAATGAAATTTTGGAAAATAATCGATTTTTTTTTCATTTTTTTGTCGGTTAAAACTAATTCAGACTCATCCAGAATTTCAAAATATTTTAAATGATATCAAACTTGCCTCAAATCTCTGAGAAATAGGCTTTTTAAACTTTTTAATATTTGACCTTGAAAAGGAGTTAGGACAGTTAAAAAGGAATGATTCAAGGTCATTGTAAAAGTAAAAAAAATATATGTCTAGAATATGGTTAATGGAAAGCGCGCTATTTTCGGACCATTGAAGCTTCGGATAACTCGATCTTTTCCCATAATCCTACAGATAATTCTAGAAAAAAAACACACTGAACTTCTAAAGCTTAACTTTGTGTTCTTCTAACTTCACTTCGCGGGCTGCAAAATAAAAAATAATCCATAGAAAGGAATACAACAATTTTTCTGATAAAATTTGTGAGTTACATAACATCATAAAACAATCTTGGCAAATCTATAGAAGAAAAAGAAAAAAAAACCCAAAGAAAAATGAAACACTTCCATAACAAAAGACAAATAAAAATAAACAATGAAAATGAAAATAAAAAAATTCACAGCTAGAAAAACGAACATAGAAAACGACACTTCGGACTCAAAATATAACTTTGAGGTATGCTTACACAATAAATCATTAATTCTCGTACATCAAAGCACGACTGGAATAGCAGATGAGGGCAAAATTCATTATTAGTTCTTCAATTTTTCTTTAATAATTAAATTAACTTTATGAGATTGCTTTAGCCAATTGTCTCCATATTTTTCTCAGATTGTTTAAATAAATTTGAATTTTGTTTTTTTTGTTTTTGTAGGGCTGTGTCTTGTTGAATATCGTACATTACAAGATCAATCAGAGTTAAGTAAGGTGAACTTAAAGCTAATGGTCAAATTGACCTTATGGTGTATTTTTGTATCTATTAAAAAATACATACAGGATAGAATTTTTTTGAAAGAACCTACATATTTATATGCCAAAATAAGTCAAAACTAAGAAAAATATTGTAACTGTACCAAAATTCGTCCAGCTTACAATTTTGGCCAGTTCTTTTGTTCCTCAAATATCCATGAAGTTTATAGTTTTTGCATACTCAAGAGATAATACAATGCAAAATAAAAACAAAAAATGTCGCTTTCACGAATGAC
Organism: Phlebotomus papatasi; assembly: GCF_024763615.1. Classification (NCBI taxonomy): domain Eukaryota; kingdom Metazoa; phylum Arthropoda; class Insecta; order Diptera; family Psychodidae; genus Phlebotomus; species Phlebotomus papatasi. The sequence continues at coordinate 55,678,762 of NC_077222.1, forward strand.
ATATTGTGAAACAGGCTTTGGAAGAATTCCGGAAGGGCAAGGAACTGTTATGAGAATCAAGGTGACCGAAATATCACTCAAAGCTATGTCTATATTCTTTTATTCTTTTCACAATGTATTATAAAAATTATCTTGGGTAAAACAAAGACGATAAACAATCTGCAAGGTTCCAAGCAACACTTTTTTATATGATGTAACAAAAAATCAATTTGTTATTTTGTACTCCCTCCGTTTCAAAATAAGTCGCACATTTGGGAAAAATTATTGTTCCGAAATAAGTCACGTTTGGGAGAAAAGTGGAATTACGGGAAAGTTTGTTGGTAAATTTTTTGTGTGTCAAGAATAATCTCTTGTAAAAAACTACTGTTAATGTTCAAAACTAAAATTGGAGTCCAGTCTCGGTGGTAAGTTGAGGAACGAATGTCTTAAATGTTTTTTTTTATTTTTTGCGTATTATTTTCAATCTAAACTAGAATTAGATGCAAGCAAAATGGTGAGAGAAGATAGAGACTTGGGACCTTCGGGGAACCCCCCCCCCCATAGGTTGACCCTAGGACCATTAATATGTCCCTACTTTATATATCTAGAGTATGCGAAAATTAAAAATCTCGATGGAAGTTTTAGGAACAAAAGAAGTGACCGAAATTGCAACCTGTAGGAGAATTCTGTAATTTTCCTGGCATTGTCACGCGTGAGTTCGAAACCTGAAAAATGCCATTAGAGCTTTTTTTGTCATATCATATGAGTTCGAAAATGCAATTCATTGATTTTTTAATGAAATCCCTTTACTTGATGATTTTATGAAAATACAGTACGTCTTGGTTGATTTGATTTATTTAAGAAAATTCATTGTCATTTGAATTGCCAGGAATCTCAAAGATGTGACTTGTGACAATGCCACGTGAGCTGAAATGGCAATGTCACGGCTACAGAATCGCATTTTCGAAAAAACTCCTCTAAGATTCGAACCCAATTTGTCATATGGCATTGTCAGAGCGTTACAGAATTCCCCTCCTGTATAGGAATTCTGTAATTTTCGTGGCATTGTCACGCGTGAGTTCGAAACCTGAAAAATGCCATTAGAGCTTTTTTTGTCATATCATATGAGTTCGAAAATGCAATTCATTGATTTTTTAATGAAATCCCTTTACTTGATGATTTTATGAAAATACAGTACGTCTTGGTTGATTTGATTTATTTAAGAAAATTCATTGTCATTTGAATTGCCAGGAATCTCAAAGATGTGACTTGTGACAATGCCACGTGAGCTGAAATGGCAATGTCACGGCTACAGAATCGCATTTTCGAAAAAACTCCTCTAAGATTCGAACCCAATTTGTCATATGGCATTGTCAGAGCGTTACAGAATTCCCCTCCTGTATAGGAATTCTGTAATTTTCGTGGCATTGTCACGCGTGAGTTCGAAACCTGAAAAATGCCATTAGAGCTTTTTTTGTCATATCATATGAGTTCGAAAATGCAATTCATTGATTTTTTAATGAAATCCCTTTACTTGATGATTTTATGAAAATACAGTACGTCTTGGTTGATTTGATTTATTTAAGAAAATTCATTGTCATTTGAATTGCCAGGAATCTCAAAGATGTGACTTGTGACAATGGCACGTGAGCTGAAATGGCAATGTCACGGCTACAGAATCGCATTTTCGAAAAAACTCCTCTAAGATTCGAACCCAATTTGTCATATGGCATTGTCAGAGCGTTACAGAATTCCCCTCCTGTATAGGAATTCTGTAATTTTCGTGGCATTGTCACGCGTGAGTTCGAAACCTGAAAAATGCCATTAGAGCTTTTTTTGTCATATCATATGAGTTCGAAAATGCAATTCATTGATTTTTTAATGAAATCCCTTTACTTGATGATTTTATGAAAATACAGTACGTCTTGGTTGATTTGATTTATTTAAGAAAATTCATTGTCATTTGAATTGCCAGGAATCTCAAAGATGTGACTTGTGACAATGCCACGTGAGCTGAAATGGCAATGTCACGGCTACAGAATCGCATTTTCGAAAAAGCTCCTCTAAGATTCGAACCCAATTTGTCATATGGCATTGTCAGAGCGTTACAGAATTCCCCTCCTGTATAGGAATTCTGTAATTTTCGTGGCATTGTCACGCGTGAGTTCGAAACCTGAAAATGCCATTAGAGCTTTTTTTGTCATATCATATGAGTTCGAAAATGCAATTCATGGAATTTTTAATGAAATCCCTTTACTTGATGATTTCATGAAAATACAGTATACGTCTTGGTTGATTTGTGTAACTAAATTTATTGTCATTTCAATTGCCAGAACTCTCAAATATGTGATTTCTGACAATGTCACGTGAGCTGAAATGGCAATGTCACGGCTACAGAATCGCATTTTCGAAAAAGCTCTCCTAAGATTCGAACCCAATTTGTCATATGGCATTGCCAGAGCGTTACAGAATTCCCCTCCTAGTTTCCCCTTACTTCAGTGAGTGAGTTGCAATAAAAGCGACAGACTCAGATCTCAATTTTCCTCAAAAATTTACAATATTATTTAGGTGAACCCCAACAGGGCTTACAGCAAAGACGGTTTTCTACGAATTTTGGATATTAGGATCATCTTAAAATTCTATGTTGTAAATTGCCGGTAAATTTCAATTTCTCAAAGACACAGCCCTATTCATAAAGAAATCAAAAAAAAATCGGATATGCAAAGAATTGATTGTCCTACCTTTGATTTTTCTTTATGCTTTGACGACAACTTGAAGAGCCCAAAAACTCCATCGGCTTTGTCTTTGTTAATTTGATTGATGGCATCCTTCGAGTCCTTTTTCTTGTGAAAAAAGTCCGATACTGTCTGTATAATACTTTTCCGGCGTTCCGGATCCTTACTCCTCGATCTTCGATCATTCTGTCTCTTTGGACTCTCCTTCTTTCCATTGGGCGTCTTATCATTGACCATAGATTCTCCAGTCAAATTTGAATCTGACGTAAATTCTGTACCTTTGAAGAATTTTCTAGGTGTACTCTTTCCAACACTATCACCATCGATACTCTTTTCGAATTGCACGAAGGAATTTGCTGTTGAAATATCACTAACACTTTTGGAAGCCATTAGCTTCTGTTCACGCACTTTTGCATCATCGGATTTATTGGGTGTATCTGCGAGATCTAATTGATAGCGTTTCCTTAGCATTTGCATCTTTTCTTCAGGACTAAGTCCGAGATCTTCGTTGGATTTCAATCTGGCCCTAGCCCGAGCTTCTTGACGGAGTTTATCGGAATGTACTAGAGTTTTTTCATCAATTCTCCGGGCACTTCTTGGTGGTGGAATTGGTGTTTTGAAGGATTCTGCAATTAAGTCATTCTCTGCTGACGTCAAGCGTGAACTGTAGCCACAGAAAGACTGAGTTTTTGTCAGTTTTTTCGGTGATACAGGTAAAACAATTCCACCAAATTTACTGTCAACATTTTCACTGACAGGTCGATCTTTTAGTTTATCCGGAGATGATATTGTAGTCTCGAGGACTTTACTAGGTGACTGAAGAGGTTCAAAGACTTTCGATGGAGGTGTACGTTTGTCTCCTGGAACTGGATGACAGTGCGGAAGGTCAAAAGATGAAAGTCCGGAAAGTGTTAAACTTCCACTGGTACCGCCAAATTGTCGTGATCGACTTCTATTGAGTCTTTTCTCTGCATTAAGTTGCTTTTTCGTCTGCAACTTATCCATCACGAGATCATGAATGAGATCTTTCTGCTTTGCCCGTTCCTTTGTAATTTCCTCGAGTTTCTTGGTAAGTGTGGGCGGTTCTTTGATTTTATCATCGAAAATACTGAGTTTATTGGGTGCAAAGGACGTTGGGGATGGGAGTTCAGGAGCACTAGAATCAGTTTCTCCCTTTGACGATCTCCTCTTGGACTTTTTCACATCAATTGAATCCCGTGAATTACTTATTTGAGAAATTTTCATTTGTAATTTCCTCACATAGTCTTCATAGCTCATTTCATCGGGTGTATTTCGATGAGAATCATCCTTTGAAATTGCTTTTACAGCTTCACCAAATGATTGTTCTACGGCATTTTTATCTGCTGAATCTAATGGACTAGTTACAACGGTAAGTGCTTCACTATCTTCCGTGGTATTTGTTTGGGATGTTATGAGAACAAGACTGTCATCTTCAATTTCATTATTGAGGCTGGAATGTTGTTCTGAATCTTGACTTTTGACCTGAGACGATGATGTATCAGTGAACACAGATTTAGTGATTTCGTTGACGGGAGTTTTGAGTTCACCCTCACTGGATGATGACAAAACACAGGCTCCTTGCTCAATATAATCAATACCGGGAATTTCTTTTGCCGGACTCACTTCCGGTTTACCATATCCCAAATTCAAGCGTGATGAACTCGAATATCCAGTATCACTGCGATAACTGGGACAATATCTACTGGAAATTTGTTCTGGAACATGATCCACAAATTCCACATATCCCCGATTTCTCAGCATACCCTTATTTGTGGTCGAATAAGTCTCTACGCATCCATCAGACCCTGTATCCATGAATTCAATATTGTCAATGTCAAAGCTCTTCATAATATTACTCTCAAGATCACCATCACTGAGTTGCTGAACAGTTGGTTGTTCCTGCTGTGGCATCTTTTTCTTTGCCTTTTTATTTCTCTTAATTGTACCCTTATTGGAATTCAGGGCAAATTCAATATCAACAAAATTCTCCGAAACTGCATCATCAGCCGTCCAATCGGACAATTCCGTTTCGGTCAACACTTGCCCCGTAATTTCTGTCTCTGAATCCGATTGACCACCAAATCCAGGTGGCGCATTAGCTGTGGGTGTTTTATCACGATCAATAATTGGTGACTCAAGTACACTATCCCCTCCATCACGTGTCTCCTCCAAATTCAATGGTAAATTCTTCAATGATTCAATCTTACTCTTATTGCGTGCATCAAATTTGAATGAATCATTCCTCCGCAATACTTCACCAATTCCCCTAGCCACATCATTCTTCTTCTCATCATTATTGCAACTAATATCACATTCACTCTGTGCGGGATTTTCCTCCTTAACCTGAATTTCAGGCAATTTTTCCAGTAACTTCAAATCTTCCGGATCCCCAATGTACTTCCCATCGACAATCATCAAACTATCAATTTGCATCAATTCACCCGTTGTATCCCTCACTTCAAGTCGCGGAACAAAACGTTCATTGACCTGAGTATCTGGACTAGTGGTAGAATCAAGAATATAGTGTGGAATCTCCTCTAAACTCGATGTACTCGATGAATTGGACAAACTATCAGATTCCACGTCAGAATCCGACTTGGGCTTCTTCTTCGGTTCCCATGAATTCATCACAGGCACCTGAATTGTGGTCTCTTGCACATCTAACACATCCCTCTGTCGCAACAGTGAATCAATAGCTGATTTATCAGCTTCAATTTTACTCTTCACCGATGACAGAGAATCCGGCACTACTTGCTCATTCTTATCCAAACTTCCCATTGAATCAAATTTTCCCAGAGTGGAATCAGCCGTGAGATCAATAACTTCTATCACTTTGTTATTTTCCACATCTTCACTGCACTCCAATTTATCAATAAACTCCTGATTAGCCCTTATCATATCCTCCGGAAGATCAACATTTGCAAGATCAACTATTGGAATATCATCATTACTTTTGCCACTGATAAAATCCTTCAATTTATTCTCCACCAATGCCGTATTTATCGTTTCCGTCGGCACTACATGCTCCTCCTCAATTCTCTTCTCAACCATCTCCCTCAAATTATTATTCATCCCATAAACATTAATTTTCTCATTGATCCTATTCGATTCAATCTCCTTCTTATCCTCCCTACTTCCACTCAATCTATTCGTCTGCTTGAGAAACATCTGCATTGTCGGACTAATATCTGATCCAGGATTGAGCAATTTCTGACATTGAGAAATATTTGAGTGAAAATTCTTAAAAGCCGAATCTAAAACTGAAGTTGAACCAGATTTCATTAGACCCGTATTTGCAGTTTCCCCCAGTAAATATCGTTTCTTCAGTTCCAAACTCTTCTTCGATGCAATCCCCTCAGTACTTGGGGCTTTGTTGAGCATATAGTCACCCGGACGAGGATTCCGAAGTGGAGTACGATTGGTACTTGCCAACACTGACGGATCAACCTGAACCAGAGGCTTTATATCCAATTCAATTTTACTACTGAACTCACTCATTTTTCCCTCGCCACTATTGTTTGTCTTTGTCACCTGCCGATTCCTCAGGCCATTTGAAATCATTCCCTGTCGAATGTGCACACGAGTCGGTCGCCTCAGGAATGTATCATCAATGACAATCTGAGGAGGTGTCTTTGTGATGGGATCATGATCAAATTCCGAATCTGTGGAAATTTCCGTTGCTGAATTTGGCTCAATCTCCACTGATGATGACTCTGAATCGGATTGAACCTGAAAGGCAATTGATCCAATTACTAAACCTGAAATACCTTTCCCACAAAAACCAGCATTTACATTTACAAAGAAAATAAAAACATTGTTAAAAAAAACTGACGGACTTTTTTACTTGGCAACAGTAATTTTGTTTCGATTTTTTCTCACATTTTGCACGGGAATAATATTTGGGTAACTAAATACACCGCGCCCATAAATTTGGCTCAGTAACGCCCCTTTAGGGAGATATGATCAATATCTGATTGAAGATCTATTCTTTATACGGTAATAATGGAGTAGAACGAAATATGTCAATCACAACGTCTGATTTGCAAAGGTATCTGCAGGACAGAATTTAGAAAAATTGGCCACGCCCCCTTACCACATAACAAGCTTTATTTATAATAATAATAATAATATTAAAAATCAATATTTTTCATTAATTTAGCCAGTAAATCTATAAAACGGACAAAAAGCAATCTGAATCCTCTTAAATCTGAAACCTCTCAGTTTCGAAAAAAGTTGTACGTTTGAGAAAAATCAAGATTAAAGGTAAAGTTCAAACCATGGGGTAGCCAATTGCGGGAAACTAGAGAAAGTCAGACCTCTAAATCTTTAGCAATTCACTGGAAATTTCTAAAGGATCCATGGAAACTACTAAGGTATCGTAAATACGTATGGCTTTACTACCCTGTTGTTCGTAAGCTTTTCTTTAATCATTGCACTAAGGATGATCTTCACCGATCAAACAAACAAGGTAAATCGGATTGATGAAGATCATTGTTAAGTAATAGAATTAAAGAAAAGCTTGCGAACACAAGAAGGGCACTCAATGGATCAAGTGGAGGACCGGTCGTTCGTTCTATGGTGGATGCAAGGTCCCCGATTCCAATCTACTTTAAGTTACCAGGATTTTTTTTGGCAAAAAAAAAGATTTGGACACTTTGAGGATAAAATTGGACACTAAAAATAAATTGATTAAAATTATGGATTTTTATTCCAATATTTGATGAATAAGGATTTCTATCTAAATATTTGTTCTTTTTCGAAGATTTTAACACTAAATACGTTAAATTTTGAATATGATTTGAGTTGAAATTGCTTTGTTGAAAATTCAGTGTGAGCAATTGCTTACGAGGACAGAACTTCGTGTTTACTTCTTTCTTATTTAGCTGTGGTGAAGTACTAACAATGTTTCTTCACTTTTTTTGAGTGATATTATTGAATATTGTGTTGATTCACGTTAATGGTAAACTGTACATTTGACCTGAAGTGAGATTTGCCTTGTGAATTAGATTTTTTGTGTGAAAAATGGGCAATTTTCAAAGAGGTTCACCAGTGAGGTGATACTCCTTATTTTGGACAAGTGTTTTTCTCACGAAATTTCGTGAAGTTTTAGCTTTTGTGATGACTAGGCTGAACAAATGCCTGGAGAAACAAAGGAGCATTATCTCTACGAAAGAGATGTAGTCAGAAATGTCTTGAAAAGCTCCCGGAAAGGCCAGGGAATGAGTGAATCCGCACGTACTTTGAGTACCGAAGTCAACTCACTTTAATGAATGATATGGAAAGTTTCCGGGCTTCTTGTGACATTCTACGTTTCATTTACATGAACAGGAAGAGGACTTGGTAAGATTGGTTCATGAAATGAAGAACAATGGGCATCCTGTTGAGGCGGATTAGCTGTCCAAATTTACAGCCAAGTTGTCCAAATTAATAACCAAGTTGTCCAAAGTAAGAGCCAAATTCACCTCTACATATCAATTCATTTTTAAACGTATTAAAACTAATTTTAGTAAAAATAAGACGAAAAATGGCTTGCTAAGTTTCTAAGCAACCCTTCTGAAAAGAGAGTAACAAAAAAAGACAATTAGTATTGAAAATATCGCACTTCAAACTTGGAACATCGATGCTTATAAGCAGACTGGGCAAAATTGTGAGCCCTTACCCTATCCAAAAAACTTCGCTTGCGGGAAGGCCTTTTCCTCTATGGAACGTTGTGCCACCATTATTATAATAATAATTTATTACGAACAGAAAGTTAGCAAAGTCACCTGTATCTACTGTTTGCTTAAAAATCTACTAGAAATACTTGGATACGGGGATGTCTTGAAAATGAATAGAGAATACAGAGAATACATAAATGCCTAACAAGAACCAAAGAGAAAAACCTTAAAAAAACATGCAACTCTTGAGAGTCATAGGTCGTAGTGCGGTAACAGTGAAGGAGATATTTGTCAACTTAACCACTGCTGCGGAAAGGATGGGACTCTCAGTGTCAACGAGCAAAAGATGAAGTACATGGCAACAGGCCCCGCAGTGGCAAGATAACACCAGAACTTCACGGTTGGTTCGTGAAACTTAGAGGTCGTCTAAAACTTCAAATATCTCAGATAAGTGTTTGTTTATTCTATCATCCATATTTCGTTCTCGAAACGTTTCTCGATCATCGAAGATCATAATATATGTATAATACGACCACTAGCCCCCGGCGAAGTGTTTTTTTAATGGAGCTTTTTGAAGCCAACTCACAAATGGATCAGAAACTCAGCTTACATTTCTCAGAACAAGACCGCATTTAGACAGATATGTACATAGTATTTATCCCTCTTTATAAGGCTCACTTCAATTTTGACATATATCGTGTAACGGTCACGAGTGCAGAAAAATTCCCATACGCATTTGTATGTGAAAGTAGGAAATTGGCTTCAACTTTGAAGGCCTCTCGCCGGGGACTAGTACGACCATAGTCAGGCCCATTGTCACTTAATTGACGAGCAATATCGCTATTGATCTTCGAGAGGCGAATTCTGAGACGGATCAATGGCCCAGTGAGGGAATCAGAAAAAGTTAGTGGAGAGTGTCGTATCCGGACGAACCATTTGCTAGAACTTCATCAGAACACGTCAAATCAACTGGTTGGGACACATTTAGCCCATCCGGCAAATTCCAGTTGAAAACATGCACAAAAAACTACTGAACAGTGAGCCTGAAGAAACAAGGATGAGAGGACGCCCTAGAAAACGATGGAAGCAAGTAGTAGGCAGTGTCCTCAAACAGCTGTGGGTTCTACGGTGCTAAAGGGAGCTGGCGGAGAGTCGCCAGGACTGAAGTAGATTAGTGCAAGAGGCCTGGTCCCTTAAATTGACGTTGCAGCCATCTAACTGAGTAACACTTGGGAGTCCGCATGGAACGCTTAGGAACCTTTATTTTATCATAGAACCTTTCTTTGGGAAAATTGAGTGATAGCACGTCCATACTATGCCACGCCCATTTGTGTAGGCTGTCTCTACTGAGACCACAGATTTTATCCGTCTTTCCTCGTAAGATTGACAAAATTTAAAAAATGAATTATTAAAAAAAGTGGATTATATAACTGCTGTGGCGAATCGCCTATATTGTTTAATAAGCATAATTATTGTATATCATATTAATGATTATCGAGTCAATGAGTCAGTGTCGCTTTGTACTTCAACGGAGTAACAACAATAAAGAAGCTAGTGCAAGTGTAACCAGGACTTTTAATCTAACAGTGGTGTCAGAAGTGGTTTTATGAGTCGAAGGAGTTTTGATCTTCGCAATAGGCACGTGCCCAGCCAAGCTGCATCTAATCCGTTCCAGAGGAGCACTATAACCCAAAGAAGCCCCCCGCTTTCACAATCTTCAAACAACTTAATCGCTGAACAGTCTGGATCAGTTCCGGAACTACAAATTACAACTTGCTCTTCACGATCATCTTCTACTTCATCTCAATCAAACTCTCCTGGTAACACACTGCTGGACCAAACCAGATCTTCACCTGGATTTACATTTGCAGATATACAAACACCAGCAGCTTCTCAACACGATCGACACTCAGTAAATCCACTGGACTGGAGTCTCAGAGACGCATTACCAGACGATAATCAACTTGTATCTCCATTCTCCAGCATCCGAGCAACACATCCGTCTGAATCAACCGAGATGCCAGGAAACTCTAATCCACAAAACAACACTAACCAAGATGGATCTCAATCCAGACAGACAAATTTTCGTCTTCCCTATCTGGAAGCTTGGAAAACTATTCCAGAACTTAAGGGTGAGCCCAAAGACGTGCAACATTTTTTCTATATATGTGATAATATTTATGAAGATTACTACGGGGATGGGGATAGTGATGCAGAGTTCATTAGATCAATCAAATATAAAATCAGTAATAGTGTACATGAACAAATTCGCGACGCAACTTTTAACAGTTATGAGGAGTTCAAAAATGAAATTCTAAATCTCTTTGGTCCAGACATAAATTTGGCGGGCGCTTTTCAAAATCTTGAAAGACTTTCACCGAAACATCAAGAAAGTTTAGTGGACTTTGGCAGTCGCGTTGAATCAGCGCAAAAGACATTGAACCATGTACATGCATTATTGCTGAACGGAAATTTACCTACGTCAATCAAAGACGCACATACTGAATTGGCGATTTCAGTTTTTGCTAATGGCATTCGTCATCAAGAAACAAGAATCCTGACGTTAGCGAAACAATTTCGATCTCTGCAATCCGCAATAAATTTCGCGACGAATTATAAAAAACAAAATCCACAATTAGGTCAAAACAATGCCTCGTCATCTCAAGCAAATTCAAATAATTCTCGCAGAGTCACACTGCAAAACTCAAGTAGCTCAAATAATCGCACAATCAACAGAAATGCAATCTTTAACCCAAATCGCTCTTCTAATCAAAACAATTCACTCTCAGGTACAAGCGCCAGACAAAATACAACTCTTAATTCCACTTTTCGTCCAAGAGGTGGTCAATTTGAATCCACACAATTTCATGATAGATCTCGTATAAATCCAGTAATAGATAATGAACAGGATGATGAAGAATTTTCGGGAAACGAAGACGGGTCGGCAATTCAGATGGATGCCGAGTTGTCGACCGAGCAATAGGAATCTTTAATAGTATTCCCGAAGGTTATATTCAGTCTTATTTGCTCAATATTTATCTGGACATTGAGGGTCATATTAAAATGTATAAGCTACTTTGCGACACCGGTTCCCCATTTACATTTTTGAGATTTTCTATCTTGCCCTCCACTACTAAAATTAATAATACAAATTCATTGAAAATAATTGGAATAACTGATTCTGAATCGAAAACCTTAGGGACTACGTTTTTTAAATTGGGAGTAGATCCTAACAAAATGATGACTGATGGAATTGCACAAATCCTTCCAGAATCTTCAAAATTTCCATATGATGGGATTCTTGGTCGAGATTTCTTAGATAAAATGGATGCAGTAATTTTTATTAAAGACAAGCAAGTCCTGTTCAATACCATAAACGTGCTCTTGCCGTTCACTGTTCCTTGCGAACGTTACCATAATGTAGCCTCCACGGCTGCTTCTGAAGACAAGGCTCTCAATCCTAGTGCTCTTGCTCTAGAAAAAGAGTCAATAACGGAAATTACCACTATACAAGGTCAATGTTTCTTGCCTGCACAAACACAAACTTTTGTTCAGGTCACACTTCCTGAAAATAAGCCATTGTTATGTATGACACAAGGATTGGAATGCGGTGTAAATGTTTTTAGCTGTATTGTTCAACCTCGTGAATGCAAGGCAAGAATCCCTATTATGAACACTAATTCTTTTGACAAGACTTTGAAGGATTTCAGTCTTAAATTTCAATCATTGGATATAGAACAGTATCACGTATATGAGATAAGGATCGAACATAATTCCAAATTGAAAATGGAAGATCGACATAAACAAATTTTAGATTCCATAAAAATAGGACGCGAGCTTGCTCCTAGAGAACAAAAACATTTTGAAGATTTTTTGCAGAAGTTTAGTGACGTTTTTTACTTGAAAGGTGATTTTTTATCTTGCGCCTCTGTGGGAGAACATAAGATAATTATTCAGCCTGGAAGTGCCCCGGTAAATGAACGATCATATAAAATACCCATTCATTTAAGACAAGAAGTTAAGAAACAGTTGGATGAGATGTTGCAGAATGGAATTATTAAACATAGCTCAAGTCCATATAATTCACCCCTGCTTCTTGTTCCGAAGAAACCTGACGAGTCAGGTAAGAAGCAGTGGAGAATTGTAATTGACTACCGCAAATTGAACGAAATCTCTGTTCGTGACTCCCATCCACTCGAGGATATCAATAATATTTTAAATCATTTGGGAAATTGTAAATATTTTACAAAAATGGACCTCGTATCAGGATATTATCAGGTTCCTCTTAATGATTCCTGTAGACACACGACTGCATTTAATGCTGCGGGAAGCCATTACGAGTTCACTCGATTACCTCAGGGTATTTCATCCGCCCCCGCGGCCTTTTCTCGTATGATGAATTGTGTTTTAGACGGGTTAAAAGGAGATTCTTGTTATGTATATCTCGATGATATTATCGTGTTTTCCGATACCCTCGAAACGCATTTTTCAAAACTGTCCAAAGTGTTTGAGAGATTGCAAAATTATAAATTAAAAATTAAACCAAGTAAATGCGATTTCTTTTGCAACGAAATAGTGTATTTGGGATACAGTATTTCGGAAAAGGGGTTATCCGTCGATAAAAGTAAAGTAATGGTTGTTGCAGAATTTCCGAGACCTACATGTGTTCGAGAGGTTAAATCCTTTTTGGGATTAGCGTCTTATTACAGACGCTTTATACCCAGTTTTTCAAAAATAGCATATCCTCTAATACGACTTACAGCAAAGAACATGCCTTTCGAATGGACAATCGAATGTCAAAATTCATTCGAGGAATTAAAAAATAAATTGACTACATATCCCGTGGTTAAATTTCCAGATTTGTCTAAGGAATTTTCTTTAACTACCGATGCTTCGAAATACGCAATTGGAGCGGTATTATCTCAAGGCGATCACGTGATTGCTTACGGGAGTCGGACGCTCAACAAAGCCGAAATTAACTATGGTACCATAGAAAAGGAGGCTTTGTCAATTTATTATTTTTGTAAGTATTTCAGAGAGTATTTAGTAGGGAGAAAGTTTACCATTTATACGGACCACAAACCCTTAACTTGGATCTTTAGTATTAAAGATCCCTCTCACCGTATTTTACGTTGGCGAATAAAACTTGAGTCTGATTTTGAATTTGAGATTAAGTATAAAGCAGGCAGCACTATCCCTAATGCTGATACTTTAAGTCGCATATCCAACACTCAAGCGACTCCTCAAACTGTAAACGCAGTAACTCGATCTCAGGCCAAGGCCAATCCTTTCATTCAAAAAGGGAAATACGAGGCATTTGATGAGGATTTTAAATCCTTTATTGAGAATGATCATCCAGGACTGAGTGATGTTTTTGTTGAGGTTGAGGATAAATGTATTTCGAACGATATTAAAGGTAATCTATTTCTTTTGATTCCGGAAACAAGCGATCCTTCGGATTATCCTTTCATCGAATCGAAAGAAATACGAAATATTATTGAGAACTCCCCTATAAAATCCATCAGCAGTTTACAAACGCAAAACACATTTTTCATTTTAATGAAAATTCCTCTAATTAACAACGTTCAGTACTTTAATATTTTTCAATTTTTCAAAATATTAAGGGAATACTGTGAACGACACAATATTAACAGTCTAATTTTTGACAAGGCAAATTTATGTCAAGGGAAATACGAATTTTGTTTAATTAAGAAAATTATAAATTACGTTTTTAACGATTCAGACATTATTTTGGAAATTTTTCTAAATAAAATTGAACGATTAACTGATTTGGAAGAAATAGAAAAAGTAATTAAGGAGCATCATGACACGGCTCTAGGTGGTCATCGCGGAGTAACATCTACTTATCAGCGAATTAAAGAAAAGTTTTGGTTTAAAAATATGCGGAGAGTTATTGGTCGATATATAAGTAGATGCGAGATTTGCCAGAAGAGCAAGATCTTCCAAGCAACAAAAATGCCTATGGCATTAACGACAAATTCCACTTCCCCTTTTTATAAGGTGACTTTAGATGTAGTAGGGCCTTTGCAGATGTCTTCTATGGGCAACAAGTATATTCTTACAATTCAATGCGATCTTACTAAATATTTAGTAGCCATTCCCATGGGGGACCAAACTGCTACTACCATCGCTAATGCTTTCTTGAATTACTTTGTCTGTATTTTCGGGACGCCAATTATTGTATGCTCAGACCAAGGAACTCCCTTCCTCTCAGAAGTTTTTAAACAAGTATGTAAAATGCTTAAGATTACGAAGATTCAATCTACTCCGTATCATCCCGAGACTAACGGGGCTCTTGAACGATTTCACAGAACTCTCGGAGATTATCTGAGATGTTTCGTTCAGGAATGCCTTTCGGAATGGGATTTGTGGATTCCTCGAGCTATTGCGTCTTATAATTCAGCGGTACACTCGGCACATGGATTCTCTCCACATGAACTTATTTTTGGGACAAAATTTGAATTCCCATCAATGACAGCGCGCAAGGATGAACCTGCGTACACGTTTAATGATTACATTTTTGACTTGAAAGTGAAACTCAAAAAAATTCAGAATCTTGCGTTACAGAAACTAAAGGAGCAGAAAATCCACTCAAAAAATCACTATGATAAGAATATAAACGCCGAAAGTTTTGATATAGGAGACAAGGTCTTTTTGCTAAACAAATCTCCATCTAAACCAGGAGAATCATCAAAGTTTTTGCCAAAAAGAAGAGGACCCTACATAGTCACTGATGTCTTATCGCCTTTAAATACTAGAATTTTAGTCGGGAAGAAATTTAAAACCGTGCATAATAATTTATTGAGGAAATTTGTGGAGTAAAATTTATAGAAATTTCTTTTCTGCAGGGTTTGTTTTCGTTTTGACAATTTTCTTGTCATTGTTTCTTCTGACAAATGCGGAGCGACCTTACGAAATCGTGCCACTGCCAAAGGACGTTAACTTTCACGTGCACTCCCTGGGGAAATTATTAATAAGTCACTCAAAATGGACTGTTATAGTTGCGTGCGATACTCAACCTTTAAGTGATGGTATTTCAATTATGTCTGAACATGTTAAAAGATTCGAAGATTTATGTGAAACACTGAAAATTAATCCATTTTTAAAAAATTCAAAAAAATTTAAAATAGAGGACATGCCTTGTAGATCCAGTAAAATTAAAATGAATATAAGAATTAGACAACTGAATAATACAAATCTGATGATAAAAGGAATCATGAAGTTACATCGTCCTCGAAGAGATAAAAGAGGACTTATAAATGTTGTTGGAGATGTATCAAAATTTTTATTCGGAACTATGAATCAAAACGATTATGATGAAATACAAAGTGTCATGGAAAATTTTCGAAATAATTCTAATACTTTGATCAGAAAAACAAATATGCAATTATCTATTGTAAAATCCATGCTCAGTGAACTTAATAGAACCGAAGAAGCTATAGACACTGCTGTACTCCAAGTTCATGATAGTTTGAAGAAAATAGATTCTCAATTTAATTTTCAAAACATAATGAATGATCTGTACGATCTTGGAGAGACTGTATTGTTGGACATGCAACAGTTGGAACATGAACAACAACAAATTTTGGCGGTATTACATGCTGCAACATTTGGTCATGTTCATCCGTTCTTTCTACCTCCTAATGATTTTTTAAATGAAATAAAATCTATTTCACTTGTATTGCCTAAAGACGTTGTAATTCCGTTTGATAACGATGTAGCATCCTTATACGAAGTCTCAAGCCTTTCCTTCTATTCTCTAAATGCCAAATTAGTTGGAGTGATCAAAATTCCCTTGTGTGTCAATAATGAATTTACTTTATTCCAAATTTCGCCTATTCCTTTCTTAAATGGGGAGGGATATGAACTGATCCATATCGATTTTCCAGCTGTTGCTATTGATAAAAGTAGAGACAATTATCTTGCATTAACTGAAAATGATTTATCAAAATGTAATATTATTGAAACTTTACATATGTGTTCTTCCAGAATTCTATATAAGGTGGGAAGGCACACTTGTGAAAGCGAAATCATTTTACAAGATGAAACTTCACATTGTCGTAAATTGAAAATTGATCTTTCAGAAAACATTTGGATTGAAATCGATAACGCAACATTTGTATATGTCCAAAAAGTTCCAAGAAAAATCATAATCAATTGTTTAAATAAACAATTTGAAGAAAACATTAATAAACGTGGTGTTTTAAAATTTAACACTGAATGTAAACTAAACAATGATCATTTGTCACTATATTCTGGATTGTCAGTTTATTCTAATTTATCTCGGAAAGTAGAAGTATTCATGAGTAATTTCAGAAGCTTAAATATTTCGAACATTAAAACTGAATCAAAAAAGGATATTTTGTTGAGCAGTAGGAAGGAATTAAAAGACCTTTTTGAAAAAGTCCATATCGCGGAAGGTTTAGAATATAGTGATCAAATGACAAAACACCATGTATATCATTATATTATTTATATAACTATTATCATTGGGGTATTACTTTTTATTCTTTATAAATATTGGAATAGCTGTAAGAACTTTAAAATTAAGAAAAATACCACTGTTTAATTAAGGGGGGAGGAATGTGGCGAATCGCCTATATTGTTTAACTCTTTCGCGTCATTAGGGTCATATGTGACCCGGCGAAAAAATTTTTTTTTTTTACTATTTACTTTAATTGAAATCTATCTGTTTGTGCACGATATCATAATAGAAGGATGTAAGATTCTTGGCTAATTTTCTCAAGACTCTAGATATTCAGGAAAAGAAAATATTTGAGATCAAAAATCACTAATTTCGAACTTCGTGAAATGACTTTTCTTTTTCAAAATTTTTCATATTCATTTATTTTTTTCAGCAAAAAGTTCTTCAAAAACACAAAATAGAATATCCAAATGTTGTATATTGCATATTTTGATATAATAAACTACTCTCAATTTTCCAGAAACGCGCGTAGAATATTCCGGGTCATATATGACCCTGGTGTCCCCAAGGGTAAAAGATTATAAAAGTGTTTTTGTGCCAACCCTATAACAAAAATTTACAATTTTCACTTTGACTTCACGTGATTTTTCATGAGATGAAAATTTTATGTTTACTTTATTATTTAGTGCGCAATCTCAAGTGAATCTTGATAAATTTCAGTGAACATTTGTTATTGTCTCAGTGGGAAAAGGTAATTGCTATGAATTGTATATTCTTTCTCCTAATTGAAAAGTTTTCATTACAGGATGTCAGCTCTTGCGTTAGAGGATCTTTTTTGTCAAGATCATCATGAGGAAGACTATGAAGAAGTTGAGATCTTTTATTTGGACGAAAGTGATGACGAATTACTTCTTAGAATTATTGAAGACCAAGAGAGTTTGAATGATATTGATTGTTGCGTCGAACAAGGAGATGAAGTTCCGGAAGAGGCTGCGCTGATTCCTCTGCCGAATAGGAATGCAGCTAGTACTTCGCGCAAAAGGAAGGTCACTGGTGGACCGAAGATATCTGGATCGAAAGATCAAAGCAAGAAGGTAGACGCTAAGGTCAGTTGGGACAGAAATTATCACCCAGATTCACGTGAAATTGTGGAGTTTCCATATAGCGATGTCAAGCTTAACATTGAGAACGATAATCTGTCTCCATTTCAAGTTTTCCTGGAGACCGTCTGCTTCATGGAACTGTCAATTCTTGTACGAGATCAAAGTGAACTATATATGCGCCAGAAAGGAATATCATTTTGCATGACAGATGACGAATTCCGTACATTTATTGGAATTAATTTTCTCATGGGATACCACCATTTGCCAAAGCAACGCGATTACTGGTCGACAGACCCAGACATGAATGTTCCTTTCGTTGCAAACGCTATGACTAGGAGAAGATATGAAGAAATTAGAGCAGCGTTACATTTTGTTGACAATGAAACAGCGGATCGGAACGACCGAGCCTATAAGGTGAGGCCAATCATAGATCATTTCAATTCTGCATTTCAAAAAGCCAGAGAACCTAGCAGAACCCAGGCGATTGACGAACATATGATAAAGTTCAAAGGGCGAAGTAAGATGAAGCAGTATATGAAAGACAAACCCATAAAATGGGGGTTCAAGTTGTGGTGCCGCTGTGATTCTTTAACTGGCTTTCTCTACGAATGTGACATATATGTGGGAAAGAAATCGTCACCAGATTTCGGTTTGGGCGAAAGTGTAGTCCTTCAATTCACTGAAAAAATTCAGCACATAGGCTGTGAAGTCTATTTTGATAATTTCTTCAATTCTATCCGTTTGCAAATGCTTTTGCTTGAAAAAGGAATTTTTTCTTGCGGCACAGTTCAGAAGCATAGGAAAAACTTGCCGAGTGATTTGTTGGATGATAAGCAAATGAAGAGAGGAGATTTTGACTGGCGCTGTAGTGGACAGATTGTCTGTGTGAAATGGATGGACAAAAAATCGGTTCTTCTGCTCTCCAATTTTCTATCACCATTACAAACAAATGATGTAAAGCGCCGACAAACCGGCAGTGCAGAAAAACTGGATATCAATTGCCCTACGATGATCTCCATATATAACCAAAATATGAATGGTGTTGATGTCATGGATCAGATGAAAAGCTACTACGAAAATGATAGAAAGACTACCATGAAATATTACACAAAAGTCTTTTGGGACCTATTTGAAATTGGACTGCACAATGCATGTATCATTTACAATCAGTTGGTAGAGGAGAGATTCGATGAAAACAAATTAACTTTCCTTCAATTTAAACAAATTGTGACAAGATCTCTGGTCGCCTACTCTGCTGGCAGATTGCGTGCAACTCCAGTCCGAAAGACGCCACTTCTGCCATCGCAAGGACTTACACATTTTGTTGTGAGAAGCGATGAGAGGCGTAGATGTATTTTTTGCTTTAGAAATGGGAAAAAAGAGGTGAAAACTGATTGCAAGTGTGAGGCATGTGAAGTTTACCTATGTCTTACCACCACCCGCAACTGCTTCAAAGAGTACCATATGAAACTCAAATGAAATCTTCAAAATTAATATTTTTATTTTTATACTTTGTCTTTTCTTCAAAAGTTTGAAAAAATACTTGAAATATTCAAAAAAAAAATTTATTAATAAAGTATTGTTCACTGATTAAAAAAACTGAGATTTTACTTGTCGGAGAAAAGAGTGGAAAAATCCTACGCCACAGTGGACGAGTCGCAGGAAATCTGAAATTTTTTCACCATACAATGTAGTTGGGACATTGTTTTTCTTTGTGAAATGCAGGTGGGACATTTGCTCCTGGACATTTAATCTTATATCTGATGAATTATAACATATTTTGCGATATTTTAGAGTATTCTGCAAGCGTCTCATATTGTGCAATTGTATTGTGTGTGAATAAATATGTGGATAAGTTTATTTTTGCCAAATACCACTCAAAATATTGTGACAGTGACTGTTCAAGGGGATTACCACGAAGATTCCTTGAACACCAGGAGTACAGTGTTCACCAAAGCAATCCAGTTTGCCATGGTTTTGGCCAAATTAACAACTTCAAGCAAAAAAAACTCTCAGAAAGCCCGTGATATAGATTTTTAAAATGGTAAATACACTTCCCTTGAGGACCACAGGGTCATATATGACCCGGGGTTTTTCCGGGTTTTCACGCAATGGAAAATTTTTTTTCTCTCAGAACTATTATATTTGATCATAAAGCATTAGGAAAAACTCAATTTTACATGAATTCATCTGCTGAATAAAAGTGGGACGCGAAAGAGTTAATAAGCATAATTATTGTATATCATATTAATGATTATCGAGTCAATGAGTCAGTGTCGCTTTGTACTTCAACGGAGTAACAACAATAAAGAAGCTAGTGCAAGTGTAACCAGGACTTTTAATCTAACACTGCTATCTTTTTGAGTTCGAGCGTAAAATAGTGCATACAAATAAATATTTCTTACATAATAATCAAAAAGGGGTGTGGCCTATTTTTAAGGCGCGGTATATTCCTCGAATACATCGCCAAAAAAAATTAAGAAATAGGGTGAATTGGTCATAGGTCGCCATAGTATTTCTTTATAGAAAAAAAAGTTGAAGATGTAGCTACCAGACAATATTTCTTATGGGGCAATATTCCTAAGATCAATTACTTATCAACCATATCTCATGCAAAATTAAAAAAAAAAATACAAAATTAGAATTGCCAAGTAAAACTAATGCCAAAATTGTTAGAGCTTCGGGTACGATCCGAAGAAGATAGAACAAAAGAGAAAACATACAACAATTGCATTTTGCTTTCTTGTTTTTTTTTTTTTTTTTTGAATAAATAATAAGCGAAAATATGCGCTTTCTTGTTAAATTGCAATTAATAGTGAAGTGACATTTTGTTTATTGTTATGCATATCAAATGAATTCAATACACAACAATATTATTAAAAACTTTTAAGACCACACAGAAATGTACCTTCTTTCAATCGTACCCTTGGACGATGTTGCAGAAAAAATATTAATTCTGTTCTGTATAAATATGTTTTTGTTTTTGTTTTATCATAATTTGCTCTCACGTAGGAATTTGTGCTAATGTATTTTGAGAGATAATTTTGATGAAAATTGGTGTCTTTATTGCCACTGATGTTCTGATTTCTTTCTTTTCTTTTCTTTTCGGGGTAGAACCATAAACAAGACATCTTCACGGCACAATTTATTACAAAGAATTTCATATACAAAAGGATTTTTTTTACTCAATGGTGGGGACTATTATAGTGTTAATAAAAAAACATAGACAAACAGTGGGAGACTCTAAAATATTCAGTGGCAATAGATTTCAGTTGTACTCTTTATTTGTGCATTAATTTTGTTCTTTGTTTTTAGAAATGCATTGTTTTAGCATCTAATTTTAGACCTAATCAATCACTACGAGATACTGCAAGCATCTCTATTGCTGTAAGTGCGTGGAGGCGCTTTGGGGGTTCTCCTGATGCTATCGAGAACTGAATAGTTGCTTGTGTAGGAAATTGTGGGCAATCGCGTTGAAGGACTTGATAGAATCGATGAAGAGGGGTAGTTGTAATATCGATCAGTCCCTGTTAAATTAGTCCTCTCCTCAAAATTGCCGCGGTTTCTCATTCTCTTCAGATATGGATTATTTCCTGTAATTCTATCATTCATAAACTCTTGCTTCTTATTATGCAAATCACGACTTCTTCTCAAAAGTTTGTGAGTATCATTGTCATAGTCTCTGATGTATGGTTGATCTCTTGGTTTGGGTAATTTTGTTGGAGAAACTGAGGATCGGGCTAAGGTCTGATCATCCTTAGTCGCATCTATCTCTAGAGACTTATCATCCTCATTCGAAATTTCAATCACTTCATACCGATTTTTACGACTTGATTGATCACGATCACTATGCACAGCCTGCGACCTTTTTTCAAATACTTCTAAATCCTTCTCGAATTTCACATCAGAATTAGACTGATCAATTGAAATTTGCCCAGAATCAACATTTTCACTCTTCACTGACCTCACATCTGCAATCTCTTTAGCGCAATCTTCAGTGATCACTTTATCACTATTAAATGCTTCTGCAGATTGCGAAAGTGCAATGCTTTTAGCATGAGAGTGCGAGACGTGATCAGCAATCTCAACTGGATTTATTTTATCTACTTGACTTGACACCTTTCCTTGCGATCTCTCTTTCAATCGCTGTTTCTCTTCATCACTTACAATCTTATGATCAGAGATGGATTTAAGTTGTTGATTGATATCACTGCTGTCTTCTTTTGGTTTATCTCGCAAAACGTGCGAAAGTGTTTGTTGAATATCACTTTCATTTTGATTTATCTTATCACTCGACACTGACACCTTTTCTTGTGATCTTTCCTGTGATTGTTGTTTCTTTTCATAGCTCTTCTCAACACTTTCAGAAGTTGATTCTGGATTGAAATCCATGAGTTTTTTGGGATGCACAACTTGATCTTGTAAGACATGGGAAAGTGGTCGTCGATCATCGGTATCTTTTGGATTAATATTAGCACTTGTGCTCGATGCGTTTCCTCGAGATCTTTCCCGTGATCTCTGCTTCCTAGCATGACTCTTCTCAATATCACCAGAGATTGCTCTAGGCTGCTCATTTACATTGCCAGATACTTCGAGTTTTTCTTGCAAAACATGCGAAAGCGGACATTGATCATCAATCGTATCAAATAAGCTTGATCCCTGTCCTTCAGATCTTTCCGAACATCGTTCTTTCTTTTCATTAATCTTTTTAGTATCTTCAGAGATAAATTCGGGTTTATTATTATCAATTTCTTTTGGATTAACTTTATTACTTGTAATCGACACCTTTCCTTGGGATCTATCTCGCGATCGCTGTTTCCTTTCACTACTTTTTGGCGGGTGATCTCCAGTTTCAATTATAAGATCCTTAACAGTTTTATCTTGTAAAACATGCGAAACTGGAGATAGATCATGAATTTTAACTGGGCTAATCTTATCAGTTGAGACAGATCCCAATCCTTGAGATCTTTCCCGTGATCGTTCTTTTCTTTCGTTGATCTTTTTAGCATCTTCAGAGATAAATTCGGATTTAGTATTATCAATTTCTTTTGGATTTACTTTGTCACTTGTGATTGACATCTTTCCTTGGGATCTATCTCGTGATCGCAGTTTCTTATGATCCTCAACAGCTTTAATTTGCGAAACTTGTGAAACTGCAGTTCGATCATCAATCTCAATTGGACTGACCTTATCACTTGAGATAGATCTTTGTCCTTGCGATCTTTCCTGAGATCGTTGTTTCCTTTCAGTGATCTCTTTAACATATTTTCCAGAGACAGACTCGGGTTTATTATCATCAATTTCTTTCGGATTTACTTTATCACTTATGATCGCCACTTTTCCTTGAGATCTATCTCGTGATCGCAGTTTTCTCTCACGACTTGTCCTAATATCTTCAGGTATCGATTTCAGCTGTTTCTCTGTAGGATCATTTTTATGATCCTCAACAGCTTTAATTTGCAAAACTTTTGAAACTGCAGTTCGATCATCAATCTCAATTGGACTGATCTTATCACTTGAACGTTGTTTCCTTTCAGTGATCTCTTTAACATATTTTCCTTCAGAGACAGACTCGGGTGTATTATCATCAATTTCTTTTGGATTAGTTTTAGTACTTGTGATCGACACTTTTCCTTGGGATCTGTCTCGTGATCGTTGTTTCTTTTCACGTATTTTTCCAGTATCAGAAATCGGTTTTAGCGGCTGATCTGCAGCTTTATTTGTATGATCTTTAATAGCTTGATCTTGTACAACATGCGAAATTGAAGTTAGGTCATCAATCTTAATTGGACTGATCTTATCTGTTAATATAGATCCCTGTCCTTGAGATCGCTCTTTTCTTTCACTGATCTTCTCAACATTTTCGGAGATAGATTCAAGAGTGGAATCCATAGCCTTTTCGCGGATCTCAACTTTATCTTGCAAAATTTGCAAAGGTGTAGGTTGATCATCAATTGCTTTTGGATTTCTCTTATCACTTGTGATCGACATTATTCCTTGCGATCTTTCCAATAACTGCTGTTTGTTTTCTTCACTCTTAAGATCGTTAATAGTGGACTGATTCTGGTGACAAACATCATTCCCAAGTTTCTCAATTTTCCCTTGCGATACACAAGGAATAGTCTGGCTACCAATTTCATTTTGATTTATCTTATCACATGTCATTAGCACCTTTCCTTCAGATCTTTCCCGTGATCTCTGTTTCTCTCTTTCCACAACTTTATTCTTTCCACTTAATTTTTCATCTGTCTCTTCTATAAATCGATCAAGATCAATATTGTGGTTTTTAATTTGTTCTTGTAAAACTTGTGAAAGAATACCTTGACTTTCACGAGACAGTGATAGATTATCAACAATGTCAGACAATTTTCCTTGAGATCTTTCCCTTGATCTCGCAGTGACATCATTTTTGTCGATCTCTTCTTTATCAAATTGATCAAGATCAATTTTATTATTTTTAATTTGATCTTGTAACACATGCGAAAGTGTATCACCGAGAGAATGTGATATAGTATCAACAATCTCAATTTTATCAATTTTATCACAAATCTCCTGAACATGATCTATAATTTTAATATTTTCAACTCTATACTGAGGCATTTCTTCAACTTCCTCAAGGGCAATATCTTGTAAAATCTCCTCAAATTCTGCCAAAATTTTACTCTCATCGAAATCAGCCAATGGAGTTGTGATTTTTGTGGGTGTTTTGTTTGAAATTTCAGGTATATCCTCAACAATAGAGATGTCATTGAAAAAGTATTTGCTCATTTTGGGATCAGCCACATAATTGATCTTATCTTTTGGGGGATTTTCTTTTTTCTCCGTCATTTTAACGTGGATTTGTACAGGTTTATCCGGCATTTTGGTAATTTCTATTTTAGCATTTGGATTTACACTATCTTTAGCCACAACTTTAGCTGTCTTCTCCACAGTCTTGTTAGGAATTTCTTTTTCATTTTTATTTACCACTTTTTTTGCCGTAGAATTTTTTGTAGCACCTTTATTACCCAAACCACTTGCAATTTCTTCCTTCTTTGGTGCACTCTTGACTTTCTTATTTGGCACTCTTGGTGTTTCTCTAATAACTTTCGGTTTTGGCGGTAAAAGTTTTGTCTCAATACCCCTATTATTGCCTTGGGCACTATTGATGGCGCGATCTCTGAAACTTGATTTCTTAATGCGTTTCTTTCTCATCACATTGACATTCACCTTCTCACCTGGCACCGTGTATAAAATCTCATCAAATATTTTCCCATCAATATCATCATTTTGATCAAGTTCACGATCACTCAATAGCATATCAATATCGGTATTATCATTATCAAAATCAAAGATATCTTCAAAAGTCACGGAAATATTGTCATCTTCTTGTTTCTTGGTCATTTTGGACGTTCTTTCAGTGGAATTTTGAATTTTTTGAGGTGCTTTACATTGAGTAATTTTTCCCTTTTGTGGCTCAATTCGTTCAATATGAGCCATAAACATCTTCAAATCAATTGCACCATCGAGCAATTGATCAAACATATTAAAATCACTCTCACACAGAGCATCATCTGTTTGGCCCAATTGATTATCTGAAGGCTTCTTTTCGCTATTTTGGGATTTGTTTACCTCCAACTGAG
Source organism: Phlebotomus papatasi (assembly GCF_024763615.1). Lineage (NCBI taxonomy): Eukaryota > Metazoa > Arthropoda > Insecta > Diptera > Psychodidae > Phlebotomus > Phlebotomus papatasi. Next base: position 55,704,325 of record NC_077222.1, read on the forward strand.
TTTTATTTGTGCCCAACTGATCAGTAGGATTTGATATTGGTAACATTGATGAAGCACCTTTTGAGGTACTTGGATTATTTTGTGCAAAATACTTTGATAAATCGACATCTTTCAATTCCTTCTGATTCTTATTTACATTCTGTGACTGTGAAGTGGTTTTCTTGTTCTCTGGAAAATATTTACTCAAGTCAACAGAACTCTGAGCAGATACTTTTGGCATCGATGTTTGACATGTGATAGCTGATAAGGTATCTTTGAAATTTTTTGAATCAATATCTCTAAGTGTTTTCAAGAGTTTCAACTTATTCTGACTCATTTCCTTCAGTAGAGCTTCTTCCTCTTCAAAAGTCAACAAATCATCCGATGTTCTAGCCTTTTCAATTTCAGCCTTTGCCTCACCCAATGCCAAATTATCCAACTGAATTTCCTCCTCTGGTGTACAATCTTTAAAAATCTCATCACCCGAAATTTCATCAGTTTCCCGAATTTCCAGCGCACTCCCAAATTCATTGGCAACATTAGATGCTAAAACACTACTTGATTTACTAAGTGAACTATCGCGTGAATTTGATCGATAACGAGCAAAATGATCACTTGTATCTTCTGCAACTGGCACATTTGAGAGCCACTGTTCTTTCAATGATTGTTTCTTCTTCATGTCATCCCTAACAAAGTTATCCCTTTTCATTGCATTTATGTCTTTGTTCAAGTTTAGAAAATGATTTAAATTGTATAGTTTTTCGTTTAACTGACTGATGCTCTCCGGAACTTGGAAGTCGCCCCTACAACCCCAGAGAATCTCAGCTCTATCATTCTTAGCACTACTAATCTCATCCCCCTTTGACACCACCTGTTGAAACAATTATTTTCACCTTCATCAAAACTAACCCAGCCACCAAAGAAAATTCTCACAGAAACAATAAATAAATAAATAAATAACTTGGCAAAAATAAGGCTGCGTCTCTATAGTAATATAAAATCGAAGAAAAAAAAAGTTCCTACCTCAGTTTCGGTGTCTGTGGCCGGATAAACGGGTGGCATGAGTTTCACCTCCTGCATCCGGATCTCACGAGCTCTCGCCAATTCCTCTCCCTCAGTTTGAGTATCAACATCATCATCCTCACTGGAATCATAGAATTCATCCCCATCGCTGTCCTGCAGTGAACATATCCTCTGCTTTCCAATCCAATCTGTGGCCAATTGGAGTGTTTCAGCTCCCAATGGTGAATCCATAGCTTCCTCATACATATCCGAATCAGTCTCTGAATCAGATGAATCTGAACTGGTGAGATCAGAATCTGTCTCATCAGTTCCCGTACCAAAATTCCTATCTGTCCACTCATTCTCATCGATAATATTATTGAGTGAACGTTCACCATCGGACATTGCATCGGTATTCTCAAATTCAATCCGTTCAGGTGTCTGACCCCGATCAAGCAAATCCATTGCCACAATATTTTCCGCACGAGATGCTTTATCCGGGGAAATTCGGGATGTTTTTGCTGAGATTTCCTCGTGCTTCTGCACATTCAAAAAAAAATTACAAACAATTTTTTATGTAATATACCGACTATTAACAACATTAACAAGGTCTTTTTAGCTTATCAGAGCTGTGATTAGCTGTGATTCTTTTATTCTAAATACGGTTTGAATTTGAAAGTCAATTCAAATTCATAATTATTTCAACAGAAGAGGTTTCTAACGCGGTTTGTTCAAATTGCAGAATATCCTTTTTCTTTAAAAAGATTTTCTTTTTAAATCGGTCCTAGTGTGTTGATTAGAGGCCTTAAAACTAGAAGAAATTTTATTTATGTCTCAAATATTAAAAGGAAATATGAGAGAAATAAAAAACAGGTCTTTTCAAGGTAGTCATTATAAATAACCTGAAATAGAACTTTAATCTTTGTTTGTTATGTGCTGGACATACTTACGATTTAAACCGAGAAACGGCTTAACGTAATTATAATCAAAACTATTATTAGACTAAATTCCCATCAGTTTTCCACTAACTAAACCGTATCTAGGCTTAAGCTAAGAGACGGATTACCCAGAAACCGATAATTACTATAAGTCGTCATATTTTTATTATTTTGTCTGCTTGAATTCAAAGAGAGAACGCTATCCGCTTTTGTCCTACATATTACCAATTTGTAACTTAAATGGTAAACGATATTGACTTCTGGTTTTCGGTGATCTCCCATCCGCTTCCTTTCTGAATTATATATTTTTTGTATTTCTCAAAATTGATTCCTGCAATTTTTCTGATTTTTAGATATGTTTCGGAGCCAGCGCATTAGAACATTTCGACCATAATAACTCTATGACCAGAAAATTCGCCATTTCGAATTTTTGATAGCCAGAGGTCAACCTTTCTGAATGGCTCAATTTTCACTTGATTTGGTCGACATGTTACATTGTTTTCTATAGACAATGAATCAGCAAAGTACCAAAAAAAATTATTTTAAATTTTTCGCATATTTATTTTTCGATGCCAGTCAAAATTCCGAACAGTAAATCGCGAAGAGCCAAAATCCAGAGTAGTCGAAATCCCGCATGAGTTAAAATTTCGAAAAGCCAAAATCCCGAATGGGCCAGAATCAAGATGAGCCAAAATCACTAATGGTCCAATATCCGTGTAGATAATTAACCAAAACACAAAGAATTTCCTTGTGCCTCCAGCAAGCGCGCTTGCAATCGTAGGAGTAGCTATGATACTTTAAAGAATTTGAGATTTTGGCTTTCGGGATTATAGCCCTTCAAGGATTGTTATATGCGGTATTTTGCCTTTTTGGGGTTTCAGTTTTCTGAGATTTTAATCCATTTGAAATTTTGACTCATTCGAGATTTTGGCCTAATTGAGATTTTGTTTTTTCGGGATTTTGGCTATTCTGGATTTCGAACCATTCGGGATTTTGGCGTTCAGAATTTTGGCTTTCGGGATCTTGGTTTTTCGTGATTTTGGCTCATTTGGGATTTTGGCTCATTCGGGATTTTGGCCATTAAGGATTTCGAATTATTCGGGATTTTGGCGTTCAAAATTTTGGCTTTCGGGATCTTGGTTTCTCGTGATTTTGGCTCATTTGGGATTTTGGCTATTAAGGATTACGAATTATTCGGAATTTTGGCTTTCGGGATTTTGGATCATTCGGGATTTTGGCTCATTTGCGATTTTGGCTATTAAGGATTTCGAATTATTCGGAATTTTGGCTTTCGGGATTTTGGCTCATTCGGGATTTTGGCTATTAAAACTTGGTTTTCGGGATTTTGGCTCATTTAGAATTTTAGCGGTTCAGGATTTCAAACTACTCGGGATTTTGGCGTTCGGAATTTTGGCTTTCGGGATCTTGTTTTTTTTTGGGATTTTGGCTCATTCGAGATTTTGGCTATTAAGGATTTGGAATTATTCGGGATTTTGGCGTTCGGAATTTTGGCTTTTAAAACTTGGTTTTCGGGATTTTGGCTCTCTGGGATTTCGAACTACACAGGATTTTGGCGTTCGCAATTTTGCCTTTCGGGATCTTGTTTTTTCGGGATTTTGGCTCATTCTGGATTTTGGCTATTAAGGATTTCGAACTATTCGGGATTTTAGCTCATTCGGAATTTTAGCTGTTCAGGATTTCGAACTACTCGGAATTTTTGCGTTCGGAATTTTGGCTTTCGGGATCTTGTTTTTTTGGGATTTTGACTCATTCGGGACTTTGGCTATTAAGGATTTCGAATTATTCGGAATTTTGGCGTTCGGAATTTTGGTTTTCGGAATTTTGGCTCATTCGGGATTTTAGATATTAAGAATTTCGAACTATTCGGGATTTTGGCGTTCGGGATTTTTTGCTTTTAAATCTTGGTTTTCGGGATTTGCGGCTCATTCGAAATTTTAGCTGTTCAGGATTTCGAACTACTCGGGATTTTTGGCTTCCAGGATTTCCGTTTTTTGAGGATTTTGATCCATTCGGTACTTTGGTTCATTCGGAATTTTGACCCATTCAGGATTATATGGCCCATTCGGATTTTTGGTTTTCGGGATTTTGACTCATCCAGGAATTCGAACCATTTGTGATTTTGCCATTTGAAATTTTGGTTATCAAGATATTGATTGGTACCTATTTTTTTATTTGTCCGTGGCCTTGTTGCTAATGTGACAATATTCTAAAATGCGCACTTCTTAACCAATTTTCCTTTTCGGGAATAGTGTCAAATCAATTTTACACCGGTAGCATACTGGTAAAGAAGCACCTATATAATAATCATGCAAAGAGATAATTCACAGTAAGTTCTATCTCTTATATGAAAAAACTTTTCTACTAATTTGATGTGAATGGTCACCAGTATTAAGATGGCAGGGGCCACTATCAAAACTTTTCATCATAAAAAAGTGTTCAAATTCCATCTACAAATTTACTTTAAGTAAAACGCGAGATGTCTACGCGGATCGGAGTCATAGGGCATTACAAAAGGCGGACAACAAACTGAAGTTATTTGATTGAACTGAAACGTTAATTCTTTCTCGATTTTATGAAGAGAAATCACAGCTAAAATCAATCAAAAAATATGAAAATAGGAAACTTACCGGAAAGTGAGGCTGCCTCTTTGTGACGGGCTTATATGGTTTCGGAGGCAATTTGAAGTGTTGATTGCAGTAGAATAACCCGTCGGGACTATCGCGATCGAAAGCATATCCACCCAGTCGGAGATTCGTATGACAATGGTGACACTTGAGGCAGGATCTGTGCAGAACCAATCCCTCAGCCGAAATCTTTTCCATCAGGTAAACCTTCTGCTTGCAGAAGTGACAAATCTCCGATACTCCCTGTGACGTCAAAACCAATCCTAGTTTGGAATTCATCAGGGACTTGGAACCAGATTTTTCTTCTCCAGATGGTCCTCCTCCACCTTCATCGGTCTTTTTGCCAAATTGCCCAGCAATCGAAGCCACCTTATTTTTTCCACGCTCTCCTCTGTCCAGATTGTGTCCCTCTTTCAGCTGTTTGTCCAGTGACTTTATCGTCATGTCGATTTCTTTGAACTTCTCATCAATCGACGATTGACGATCAACCGGCTTGGACATCTTGCTTTGACGTGCCAGGAATTGCTCCCGACTCCATTTGGGCACTTTTTCCCGACTTTTGCCCACCTCAGCTTTCTTCGATTGCTCAATTTTCTTCTCAATTTCTCGCACATTCCAGTCATCACTCTCAATCTTCCCAATGGCACGAAGTAAATCTTTTGGTTTCTTATCGCCAATCCCCATATTCTTTCCCACAATTTTCGATTCCATTGATTTGATGCGATTGCTAAACTTCTCATCAGGTGCTCCCCTTGGGAGAGCTGAGTAGAAGCCCCTTTCCCGGTCCTATTGACGCATTTGAGAGAAAAACTCATTAGGAAAATACCGGAAATGCTCAATTTAACAAAAAAAATCTACACAAAATTAGTCAAAGAAAATTTCACTTTTAGCAGCCAAATTGCTTAATATTTTTGTGATTGTTTGCTGTCTCTTATTTTTGGCTAAGCAGCAATCATGGTTATTAATTATGCATGTTGTATAATAATAAAAGTAATATAAAATGTGAAACACGTGAAATTATTTTAGTTATAACATTCAACTGTAAAATTCATGTGTGGATCTGTCAGTAAAACAGGAATAAACGACATGAAAATATTTTTGTAAAAAAAAAACTTTGTCAATCCACAGGCTTTGGTTTTTGCTTTTGTCCTTACGGGATATAACAATTTCCTCTCCAGATCTTTAACACGATCATTAAAGTCTGGAGCTTGTTGGCGATAGACATAGAGTGAGTAGTCTTCAAATGGCGTTGAACTATCAGTATCACGGAGGAAACTATTAAATTGTAGCATATGTAAGCTCTTGTAGAAATTTTCAGTCTGTCGAGCACGTTCCAATCGTCTTTTGCTCTGACGCTCCATTCGATTATTTTGTATTTCTTGAAGACGCTTCTTCTGTTCTTCCTAAATTTTGTTTTTGGTTTGTCAATTATATTTCCTCTCCTATTTTTTTTATTTATTTTACTTTTATAATTCACCACCCTCAAATACTTCTAGAGTCCCACTAAATAAATTATCTTTCAATTGAACTCACAAAATATTTATATATAGAGAAACACTCACCACATTCTGAAATTTCTCATGACTTCGCCTCTTCTTGGCTCTCCGGGGTCCCTCTGACGCCTGCACAGCCTGCATCTGTTCGTAATTCAGTCGTCGAGATCGATTCTTATTGCGCTCTTCATCAAGCGCAATTCGTCGGTTGATTGCTTCAGCCTCCACCACATTTCTCTTTCCAGAAGACTTCACCAAATTGGAAAAGTCCGGAATATTACTCCTCTGCTTCTCTTTCAATTCAGCAAAATCCTATTAAATCAAAATAGAACAAAATCAGGGAATATTTTCTATTCCAATTCAAAATGTAACAGGGTATATCTTTTCAACTATAACCTTGTATGAATAAAATGTGATACTCTGAACATGTTAATTAAGCTCCGCCCACCACATGTTGGATTTGTAACGCCCACTCCTTGAGGTGTTAGCTATTTATTGATATTTTTTTAATTTATTTTTCATTCTTGATAACAAAATTGAATAACTTCAAACAAGAAATTCATTTGCCCTATACTTTGTAGGTGGGACATTAAAAAATTACAAACAAAATATAAGCCACGCCCTTTTCTACTATAATGCATGGAGCAAAACACTAAAATTTAAACATTGATTTAAAATTTAGACATATAAATCTGGAAACTTTCCGGGATCCTCCAATTTTAAGAAATTACTGGTTCTAAAAACTTACATTTTGTGCCTACACTGAGAAAAAAAGAGGGTGCGATTAACCTTTTTCCTCATAAATTTAACTGACACCAGCGCCCCTGGTGTCAGTTGTACGAACTTCATCTGTTCAGAGGATTTATCGGGCATGTAAAGGAGACCAAATTATTCCATCGTGAGAAATAAATCCGTGCAGCAGAATCGGAGATATAGGAACCCAAGTATCAAAAAACGGCAAAAACGATTTTGCCTAGATTCCAGGCGCAAAATCCAAATGAAATCAAAATGATATGTATTTTCGTAAATCATTTGACCCTAGTAATAGAAAAAATAGCATGAGAACCTAGGGACAAAATCATCGTTGCACAGTGTTATCAATAACGGACCATATTGAAGCAGATGAACTACCAGAAACGCCCAGAATTGGCCAATAGGAAGGGAGTTGTGTGCCACCAAGATAACGCCAGGCCGTACTTATCTTTAATGAAGCTCCAGAAACTCTGAGAGCTTGGATAGGAAGTTCTATCCCATCTGCCGTATAGCCATGACCTGACACCAAGTGATTATCACCTTTCCAATTTGCATATTTGATTTGATTCAGATCATCGCAACTATGCTAATTTCGTCTTCAAAATAAAACTTAAAAGGCCTCAGAACATTTTACTTGATCTACACGGTAAAAAATTTCGGCACATATTTGTTCCAAAAATTAGCTCGTCCACGGACACCGAAAATTTTTGGAATAAATTTATGCCTTCTAGGAGAAACAAAAAGATACACAATATTAGTAACGAATTTGTTTCAAAAAATAGCTCATCTAGTATAAAATCGTATCCCTCAATTCAATTCAATTTCATCCCTCGTCTTACACTCAGTCGCCCGTCACCAACGAAGCGAGGAGGACGACAAATCTGTGGTAGTTTTCGTGCTACATGGTTTCACTTTTTTAGTTCGAGATTCCCTGCCCCTCCTGCTGCCAGAACTCGCATATGATTTCGTCATGCACGCGTCTGAATAAAACACTCTTAAGTTGCTTTTTATTTGATGTTCCTTATGATCTTTCGTCACCGAAATCCATCTCGACTGAAGTATAAGCTTTAGCTGTAAGACTAAATCACTTACACGAATTTGTTCCCGACAATAGGAACAAAAAGATTCCCCATATGAGTAACAATTTTGTTCCAAAAATTACCTCGTCCACGGACACTGAAAATTTTTGGAACAAATATGTTACAGATGTAGGAATAATATTGTTATAAAAAAATGTACCAATTTGTCCCTGACACTGGGAACAAAACAGCCTAGTGCGACATATTCTATTCCAAACTTGTAGAAATTCCACCGTATCAAAATGATTCCAAAAGAAGACTCTAATAAAATTGTAACTATATTTCATAGCAAAACTGTAAAAAAAACTTTAAAAAAAATTTGTAAAAAAAATTTGTTCCAAGGAAAACTTGTTCCAATATTTTGGTCAGTGTCCAAGAGTTTTTACTGTGTAATATTACAAGACAAGGTATCAAAAATTGATTAAAAATTAGCTTCTTTCGAAAGAGGGCGTGGATTAGTTTGGTGGGCGGAGTAAATATTAACACTCAAAATGTTATAGGGAGACAGGGTATCTACCTAATATTTTTTTGAATATTTTGCGCAGTTAAGCAACGCATATTCCAAAATAATCACTAAATTAGATATAATGAATCATTTACAGGTAGACCTTACAAAAGCAATTAGATTGATCAATAAGTATTAATAAAATCAACAAATAAAAGTTTGTGGTTTTTCATATTGTTCGTAATATCATCACTTCACAAACACTCTTTTTGTTTTTTTTACGAACATTATGAACACAATATTTTTTTTGATCGTAACTGTTCGTAAACACTCAAAAGAATGTTCGTAAAATTTTGTCATTTGTTCGTATAGTTTTGTCAGACACACAAAAATATACGAACAAGTGTTTGTAAAGGAACAAAAAATGCTCGTAAAGTGCTCAAGTAACGAACAATATTTGTGAAAAAAAGTATAAACTTTTACAAATTTTTTGTAGGTTATACAATTTGCGACCATTTAGTAAGTTCCCAGTAGAATTTCACAAACATTTACGAACAATTTTACAAAATATTTTTTTCTGTGTATAATCTAAACAAGTTTGTAAAATTTTGTCACAAACATTGTTCGCAAAATGGACAATTAATGAGCATTTTCAATCATTTACAAACATTTGTTTGCAAATGTTCATAACACACAGAAGATTGTTCTTAAGTTTTGTTCAAACTTTCAAGGATGAAGAAAGAAATTTATTTTTTAAAAATCTCTAAATTTTTGCCAGTTGCATTGCAAAAGTGCGATACATTGTGCAATTTGTCGTAATGAATATCAGCATTAAGTTTTTTCCCCAGAATTTTGCGCTTATTTCTGACTAAAAAATCAATATTTAATATTTTTTCACTTACCAATTTCGGATGTTTAACATGGGGAATTTCTCCGCGAAACAGCTCACAAATTTGTTCCAGATAATTGAGCCATGTCTTTGACTCAATCTGATCAATATTGACAGAATCACTGGGTTGCATGACACGAGGTATTCCCAAATCATTCTCCAAAATATCGAAGGCCTTTGCATTGCACTGTTCAGCCGGAATGTCACCCAGTGAGGCAAAATCAACCAAATCTGGACGATATCGATGGATTAGAGCACATAGGACTTTTCCATGAGTGAAACACTGCGCAACATCCGTTAAATTATTGGAAAATTCATATGCTTTTAACTGAGACTTTATCCAGCGCAGCAATACCATTCCCAATGGAGTAGTATCACCAGTTCTTCTCTTTCTCCGAACTGGAGCATCTGGTACAGTTGAAATGGCATTTGTATCCATGAAAGTCTGCTGATAGATAGCCGTATCATCAGCATCCAGGAGCATTTCAACTTGCTGCACTTGAACCAGGGTTTTATTTAAATTTGGATACCTTGTAGATGGATCCAATGTATAGGCCATAATGTCTCTATTTAAGTTCTCAGGAGTTGTCTGACCCAGTAACCTGTAGAGACTTTCTCTCTGGGCCAAAACAGCCAGACAACTATTTCGTGGATTTGCAAATAATTTTATAGCATAGGCTGCATCCATACTAGATAGAAAGCCACGTGCACAGCCCGATCCTGTAGGCCAAAATGGCTCAAGAAGACTATCACCCACAAGACACTGCAACAGCCGATAGTTCTTTCGCACCGAAATCCGACTAGAATTCTCAGCTTGGAACATTGATGTGAAATCAAACATAGCCACATCGGGCTTTCCATAGTGATTCACAGCAAATTCCAAATTAGGCATTTGGTACTTTGTCGAAAATTCAGCTGCTTCCCTTGCATAATCTAGCAACTTATCTGTGTTAACATTTGACGGGGATAGAAGTTCAGCTGGATCAGCTGAATCCTGAATTATAACACCCTTGTCAATGAGACTCATTTTCTTGGCCGTCATTACAAAATAGTGCGTTTCATCTTTATAGTAAACAATATTTTCCAAATCAATACCAGTTCGATAGTACAATTCCTTAAAGAAGGATTGATTGAATATAAAGGCCACACCACTGATTTCTTCAACCTGAAAATCACACAAATAAACCCTCAAATAAAAGAAGTCCATTTTGATTTTCAAGACTTCTTTGTTTTATTTTAAATTTTTATCTTGCAGATAGATAGAAATTCACCTACTTAAATATTTTTAGGTCACGCCCCTTTTAGGATTATATTATATGTATATTATTTTCTTATGTTTTATGACCAGCAGACAATAACTTTTGTTTGTAAACAAGTTTTCAATATTTTCCATGAGAATGAGCGAGATGTCTAGATATAGATCCCACTCACTCTCATTGAAATCTCAAAAACATGTTTAATAAACAAAAGTTATTGTGCGTTGGGCATTAGAAGGAAGAGATTTACGAATATATCCCAAAAAAATCAGTCCCATTATTTCGATCAACGCAACGGAAGTATAGCGAATAAAAGGACAAACATTTCATAGAAAAAAAATGTAAAATTGTTCGTAAAAGTTTGTGAATTCCTCGTAGAAAATAACACAAACAAATAAGTTTGTAAATGTTTGTACTTTTTTTCACAAACATTGTTCGTAACATGATCACTTGACGAGCATATCTTTTTCTCTAACAAATATTGGTTCGTACATTTTTGTTTGTCTGACAAAACTTTACGAACAAATGACAAAATTTCACAAACATTTTTTTCTGTATGTTTACGAACATTTATGAACAAATGTTTGTAAAAGAAAAAAAATTTTTCAAGTGATCATGTTACGAACAATGTTTGTGAAAAAAGTACAAATTTCTACAAACTTTGTAGTGGATTATACGATTTACGAACATTTCGTATTCACAAACATTTACGAACAATTTTACGAAACATTTTTTTCTGTGTGGAAGTAACGCAAATAAGAGCGACAGAAATTAAACCTCGTACCATTGAAAGCTATGCCTATTCATTAATAAAATATTGTTTCCGGCCCAAACTACAATTTTTATCCATCGTACACAGAAAAAAATATTTTGTAGAATTGTTCGTAAATGTTTGTGAAATCCTATGGAGGAGTTACGAAATGCTCGTGAATCATATAACCCACAAACAAGTTCGTAAAATTTTGTACTTTTTTCACATACATTGTTCGTAAAACGATCATTTGACGAACATTTTTTGTACTTTTACAAACATTTGTTCGTAAATGTTCGTAAACACACGAAAAAATGTTCGTAAAATTTTGTCATTTGTTCGTATTTGTTCGTAAATCTTTGCCAGACAAAATAAAATTTACGAACAAATACGAACAAATGACAAAATTTTACGAAAATTTTTTTTGTGTTGTTGCAAAAAAATGTTTTGTCAAATTAACAAGACAAGTTTGTAAAAAGGATGTTCTTCCATACAGAATATGGAAAAGTTTTGTCAAATCAGCGGCCAACTGGATCTTGTTAAAAGTTTGTCAAAAAGGTGTTTTTCCAAATGAAATGCAAGAAAAAGTTTTGTTAAATTGGTAAATAACATCCTTTTGACAAAATTTCAACAAAATCCATTTGTTTGTTTAACAAGACATTTTTTTTTCAGAGTACAAAAAATGTTCGTCGAATGATCATTTTACGAACAATGTTTGTGAAAAAAATACAAAATTTTATGAACTTGTTTGTGGGTTAGGATAGGATAGGATAGGATTTCACAAACATTTACGAACAATTTTAGAAAATATTTTTTTCTGTGTACTAAAGGATTTAGTTTAATTAAAGAAAATCGGTTGATGAATCAGTTCAAAACCTGTCTTAAAATAGCATCAAAGTAAATACAATTTGATAAATTTCACTAAAAGTTAAATGATCGGTTCATCATTGGAAGTAACATTCTTAATTTTGAATTTTAGGACCTTAAAATTAATCCAAACTTGATAAAATCTTAGTAGAAAGTACACATTTTAGAGGAGATTGCGCGTTTGATTACCTTGAAAAACACCTTGAAAAATATTAATGCAAGTAAGTAACAAAATCGGAAAATTTGTTTTCATTTTATTTTTTTGAAGAAAGTGTTGAATAAAAACGTATGAAATATACCAATGTATTGCATAGCGGTTCAGCAAAAACCTGAAAGCAATATTTTTAACCGTTAGGTCTCCATCCTGAAAACAAATCTAAAGGAAAACGGCCAAACATTAAGACTTTATTTACTTTTAAAGAAAAAAATAATTGAATTGTAAAATTCTACGAAATTATGATTGTTATGAGGAAAAAGGGGCGTGGCCTAATTTTCTGAGGGTGTACTTTTTTTATAATTCCTCAGATTTAAACGTCGAGGGATTATTTGCCGCCCAAAAATGCAAAAGTGTATTATAATTATAAATATTCTTAATACAAAAATCTCAACTTTAGTCAGTAATACTTCCTAAAATAGGCGTGACTTAAAATTATTCAGAGAAGTGAAGATGAAATTCTACCTTTTTGCAAAATAACGGAGATATATAAAAAACTATAAGGAAAGTAATGCCCTAGATTCACTTACGACTTAAGCCAAGAGACGACTTAACGGAATTGTAACACTAACTAATCCGTTTCTCGGCTAAAATTGAGAGATGGATTAGCCAGAAACTGTGGGAAATGTAATCTGATCATTATTCTGATAATTACATTAATCCGTCTCTAGATTTAAGTCGTAAGTGTGTCTAGGGCATAAAAACTCATCATTTAACAATTTTCTTCTTACCTTAGCTTCTGCTTCTGTTCGCTTATTGATGAAATTTGCCGTAATAGCAATTGCTAATTTACCACGAAACTCCTTCCGCACAAAACCCTCTAGTGTATTTCGTTTGCCATCAGCACCAATAAGTGCATCAAATTCATAATGTGAGACAGCATGATCCTCTGGACTTACTTGGGCGCGCCAACCACAGCCTTTAAGGGTATAATACACAAAACATTCCATTCTAATTATCTGATTGTGACAACATCAACAACGAGAGAGAAAAAAAAACCCTCCCACAGCCCTATCATACCATCTTTTGGCTCGATTAGATTGACAAAAGACACTCCTTCGTGCACTTCAACGCCCAGCAGAAGAGCAACTTTGAGTAGAATACACTGCAGTTGCCTGATGGAGATGTGATCAATGGATCCAGCACAGAATTTTCCGTAGAACTTTTTAGCGCCCAAATTTCTCAAGTCCGTTATGACAAAAGGCCACAAATGAAGCACATTGTTGCGCGATATTCTGTCGCGTTTCTCCACAACCACCTACCGAGGGCAAAGAAGAAGAAAAAAAAACAAATTCAAGGCATTATAGCCATCACAGAGTCAATTAGACCGAAGAAAAGTGCTATTCATTTGCCAGTAGATAAATTGTCACAGTATAATACAAATAAAATCAATTAAAAAGCAATCTTCAAGTATACTTATATAGGATTGTTCTTGATTGAAAAATGATATCCGAAACATGAGATTTTTATCGGATTAATATAATAATTTCTAGAGTTAATTGATAGTAAAGCTACTAGAGAATCTCATCTGGAAAGTATTAAACCCTCAATCAATTTTTTAGGTCAATAATCAATCTATTAAAAAAAAAGATTTGTATTAAAGAAATTTTGCAATTATTAGATTAAAAAGGTAGGGTGGCGGCATTTCTTGTGGCATTTGTCTTTACTTATGGCCTCCTTGCAGAAAACACTACAATGTCACAAAATGATTTTGAAAGATCCCAAATTTAAAAATATTTTATGTTTTATGATTTTTACATTTTACATTTTTTTTTAGTTTTTGGAATCATTTTCTGACAAAAATTGCAATAAAGCCATAAGTAAAAACAGGCCACAAGTAATGCCACCACTCTAATTGTAAAATTATCCAACTCTGTAATACGAACATACGAAACTCATAAATTTTTCAAAATATTTCCGTGAATTTATCGTAAGATTTCATCAATTTCTCAAAGCGTAAAGAAAATGATTTTTACATGCTTTTAAATGCTTTTTCTCATCGTAAACCATTATCTAAATGCAAACAAATATTCAAAAATATTTTAGTATATTGTCGCGTTGTCTGAGGCTAAACTTTGAAAGTATTCATAGCTGTAAAATATTTCAAAATTACACTTTTTCTCGGATCTTATAAAGTAAAATGCAAACAAATCATAATTTTTATGAAAATTTGAAGAAAAGATCGAACATTAGAAAATTCATTGTTGCTTGGACCACGGAAATTTTATGATTTGATTCTATAACTTCTCTTTAATTTTTCGTATAGAAACTTCAATAAATGCTAAATTCATATTAAAATATTTGAATTCTTTTATTTAGATTTTATTTAAATTTTTATATTTAATTACTGCTAAGTAATAGAGATATTTACATGAACAGCGCATGTTTTAAAAAAAATTAAGAGGAATATAAATGGCTAAAAACAAATGAGTAGAAAGTTATTGACCGATTAAAACGAATCATATTCTATTCAGAATTAAATTGTATCCTACTTGAACAAAAAGAATTGTTATAAACCTATTTTTCTATCTTTCACAGAATTCATTTCATTCATTCTAAATTTAATTCTAAAAAAATCATGGTTTTCAAAAAACCCTGAAAAAAGTTACGATTTCACGATGATTTGAAGCCAAAATTGTGAGATTGGACAAGTTCAACATCAAGTTTATTGATAAAAAGAGGGTGGCAAAAAGGTGCACAAATTTTTTTTACAACTTTGTGTCACATACAAGAAATTTTCCTCCTTGTCCAAAGATACCTGGATTTTTTCTACCATGAGGCTATATTCTAGAGATGTGTTATTATCTTAGATAAAAGTCTCATTCAAATATCTCAACTAATTTGGAAAATATTCAAGAAAAACTTGAAAAAGTGGCACAAAGTTGTATGATTTGAGGAAAATTGGTCGGTTCTTTGTATTCCAAAAAAAAAAAAAAAACACGAAAAAACAGCTCATTTTAGCCTTCCCTTCCAATTAGGGAAACTCCCTTAAATTCGGTCAGTATAAAATTAAATACAATTAATAAAAAAATTACTTAGTCAGTCGAATATTGAATTTTTTGGCTCCGGCACATCTTTTAGATCGGGAAAATTTCATGAAGTCGAAATTCGAATCCCTTTCCTTCTCACATGCTTTCCACACATCTATCTCATTCTTTTCCACTCTTCTTCTTCTTCTTCTTCTTTAAAACATCATAATAAATTCAATTTAGTTCAATCGAATTTGGAGTGCGAAAGAGTGAGATATACAAATGAAAAAAAAGAGAAAGAAAGGGATGTGAATTTTGATCTTATGAAATTTCCCTGATCTAAAAGATGTACCAGAGCCATTAACACTAAATTCGTGGTGATGTTTAAAAGAAGTATACGAAAGAGTGAAACATACATAGGGTAGAGTCAGTACTTTTTCGCCACCTACAAATAAAATCACTTTTTCAGGGAATTATGAGCTCATGGAACTACGAAATGACTATTATTTTGTAACCTCTAGTCCAACGGATCAGAAAACCATAACTGGTGCTCCACCGACTAGATTATTTGCAAGTTAATTGAAGAAATTGTCGACAAGGTGAACAGTCACCAAAAAAATATGGAGTTCTTAATAAACTTGTCAACGCTCAGACAAACTGTCTTGCAATATTTTATGTTTTTGCAGTACCGTCGTTGCGGGTGACTTTGCACGTTTTTTCGCTATTTTTCAACTTTGCTCTCTAAAAGTGGATAGTTAAAGTGAAGGGAGGGGGGTTTTTGAGTAAAATTATTTGTATTCAGTTGTTAATGAATGGATTTTATGCCACTAGCATTAATTTCATAAAATTTTACTATGTTTAAAAAAATCATGAAAAAAGGCTTGCACTGGGGATAAGGTGCGGGTGACTTTGCACTTTTTAATAAATACTAAAAAATCAACAATTTCTGATAATAAACGACAATGAATATCTTCACATCTAAGGGTAATATGCACGAGATCTACAAGATGACATGATCGCCATCTTGATTTGACGTTTCTGTCCGCCATTTTGAATAACTGTCAAAATCTAAAACAGGTTCGATTGGGTTGAAATTTTAGTATGTTGTAGCTGATATCAAGACCTTTTCAGAACGTATCTATGTTCCGGTCTACGTCAAGTATTTACCTTGATACAGAGGCTCAAAGTTTAAAAATTTGAAATATTCATATTTTGGCGATCTTTATTTTCTAATCCTGAATTTTAAAATCTAAATGAAATGCCTCAGTAACCATTAAAAATGGTTGAGGCTTTATTTTATATATTTATTTACTCTTACATAATTAAAAAAAATAAATGAAAAGTGTATTTATTAATTTTTTTATTTTTTCATTTTTGCAAAAACAGTTTTTCAGATCTTCAAATAATATGCTGTTATAAAGAAAAATATTACTTTTCTTTTTGTTTGTTATTTAGATCTCATCGCCTAAAGATAGTACTGCCTTTTTTGTAATGATTTCGATAAAAGAAGCTCTCCGTAGTTCTGTATTCATGAAAATGTCAAAATTTTGAACTTGGAGCTCCTGTATCCAGGCAATCGCTTGACCTAGGTCGGATGTTATATATGTTTTGAAAAGGTTTTGACATCAGCTAGAACATACTAAAATTTCAGCTCAATCGGACCAGTTTTAAGTTTTGACAGTTATTCAAAATGGCGGACAGAAACGTCAAACCAAGATGGCGACCACACCATATTGTAGATCTCGGTCACTTTATCTTAAATTATCAAAAAATTGGATAATTTGTAGCCAAATACTTTTATAATAAAGCTTTAGAAAGACCATTACATGCAATTTTATAACATAAATCATGCGTTCTTAGAAAGATAATAGGGAAAAAAAATATTTTAATAAAAATAATCAACAAAATCGAAGTGGATTATTCTAGCCAGATAAATTTAGAATAGATTTGGGCAATTTACTACTCTGAAATCGATTTTAAAATTGCACCTTCAGATAACTTTTTCACGGAGCCGTTTTTTGACAAAATACCTATATTAGTATTTCATTGACTATTACTGAAACCACAAGAATCCTTTTGAGGATCATTGTACCTTACTTGGTACTTAACATATCCCTATATACTTTGACATGGTAGACCGGATCGGCGAAGACTATCAATAAGAGCTAGAATTGTTCAAAGTCTCACGAACAGCAGAGTGCAAAGTCACCCCCCGAGTGCAAAGTCACCCGCAACGACGGTACAGTATTTGATATTTTTTCACTGAAAGTCACTTTGTTATTAACTAAGCTTTGTTCTAATATAATTTTTTAATAATGTTTTCCAAAAAGTAAAGAAATACGGATGTGGTGAAATAGGGCTTACTTTTTTCGGTTGTGTAAATACTTTTCGCCACTCATTTTTCCAAGCATTTTACAAGTGACGCACCTTGCGAAATTTAGTTCAAACAGACGTAATTGTCAATTGATTTTTGTCGCAAACAAAAAATGTGCAAAAAATCATTCGAAATACTCTAATAATTGTCTAATATAGGTGTTAAATAAGAAAAGTACTGTGCCGTGTACTCTTGGGGGTTTTCGAAAGCTGCTGTTTCTTAAAAATCAATTAAAAACAAGTGGCGAAAAAGTGCTTACACGGTGGCGAAAAAGTGTTTACAAAGTGGCGAAAAGTACTGAAACATGCATTGTCGCAGGAAATGTATTTTTTCAACTAGATGCCTAAAAATTCCCGGAAAGTCTCCTGGTTCATTAGAGAGACAATGCTTCAAAGCACTTGTATAGAAAATTTCTTTTTATTTCGACAAAAATTGTAAGAATTACAAGGGTACAAAACCTTAAGGTGGCGAAAAGGGCTTACTCTACCCTATACAAAACGTTTGAAAAAGAAAGGCATGTAAATTTTAGTTTAATGAAACTTTCTTTGTACTGGAGACATTACCATGAAGATAATTGCAGATAAAATGAAAAGCATCTTATTTTCCTTTCGTAAAAACTCATCCTAAAAATTCACCGCTTTTAAAGTTCTCAATTAAAAAGTATATGGCACTTGCACATCTTTTCAATTTAGTTAAATTTGATTGATTGCAATTTTTAAACTCTTATTCCTCTTACTCTTACAAACTGAAATAAGATATATACCTATGTCTTTTTCTATCACACGAAATTGAAATCTTAATAAAAATTCTTTTTGTCAAACGAAATTATAAATTATTGAAATTAAATTTTGAAATTAAAATTGAAATTTCAAACTAAATTTCAAATTAAATTTTGTTTGACAGAAAGAGACAAATATATCTGATTGATCGAACTTTACTAAAATGAAAAGGTGCATCACCGTCAATACTAATCAAATTTGATTTTCTGCTGCAATTTTACTTTTTTATGACTCATTTAAACAGTTCCTAAATAAATTAAACTGAAAGAGCTTTTATTAAAAATTATTTAACTCTTTTATAGCATAATACTTTTTTTTTTATTTTAAATGTGACATATTTGCTGTTAACAATCACATTCTGTAAGAAGTTTCAAAGATTGATCTAAATTCAATTGCCATTTCAATAAATTCTTTGAACTACACCGAGCACATCTCTTAACTCTTTCGCCTCTGTTAGGACTTTGAGTATCCAAAGGAAAATATGAGTATTCTGGAAAAAAAAACATTTTTTTGGACTGTTTAGAATCGATAAAAATTCGATTCTTGTGAATTATTACAAATTATAAGGATGTCAAAATCTAAGATGTTTTTTGTAGGACCTCGAATAATTTCTGAGCTAAGATATTTTTGAATAAAAGTCGTGAAATTAGCTTGCTGCATGTGTTGTAGTCCCAAAAAAATTAAAACAAATTTTCTAAAAATTTCAATATGAAACAGATAGGGGAAAGTGATCTCCCTTCGAACCTTCATGCCTTCGAATAATGTGATTTTTTTTTGTTTTTCGTAAGAGATTTACACTAAATTATCATGGAATTAGCAACAATTGATGATAAGCCAACTAATATTTAATAGAAATGTGTAAGTCTCTTAGAAAAACTAAAAGAAAATTCACATTATTCAAAGGCATGAATGTTCGAAGGGAGAGTACTTTCCCCTAATAAAAAAGAATTTTAATTTCTAAATATCGTCTCATTAATTGTTTTGAATACGTACAGAGCATCTTTATTTACGTAAATTGGTCAAAATTTGTCGATATCAACCATTAAACGCACCTTACTGCGCCATTTGTGACAATAAGGTGTATTTGGAATGTATCACAATTTTGTTATAAGCAATTAGATTATTTCCCCATTGCGACGCAATTGAGAAAAATATTTTTAAAAATAGAGAAACAAATATCAAAAAGTCTAAAAATTATAAGTTTATTGTGATTCAGCGAGGGTTATATCTTTAATAAAAAAATATTGAAGAGATCATTCTGACAAAAATGAAAATAGCCTAAATACAATAGCCTCAAGAAAAAGTTGTAAAAGTGAAAGGTATATTGAGTTCAATATCACGGAAAATTTATTTATACATCTTTCTATGCATGGGTCAAGTGAAACAAAAACCTGCAAATGGTCATAACTTCAGGTTTTTATTTAACGTCACATGCACCAAAACACGCCTAACAGACTAAAATACAGTTCGACAGTCAGAATTTATGATATATTTTACGGTAATTCACTCTAATTGGCCTCTTAAAGCAAAATTCTTTGCACAAAATGTCTTATTTTATATCTTCAAGAAACTTTTATCATTTGATATTAAAGTGTTTTATCACATAAAAAAAAAACTTTTTAAAGTTCAAGAGAGTATTGCGAAACTAACAAGAGGAAGAGATAAATATCAAATTTCTGTACACATTGCAAACTACTTGCTGCGTTACATATTGAAAGAAGAATACTATTGATATATTTTTAGAGAGATCCAATTATCACACAATTTACTGTGATTTTTTGCCAAGTTATGCAATTGGCAGACTTAGCAAATTCTTCTAACACGTCAATGAGACGCATAAGAAAATGAAAGCGAGGCGCCTAACGAGAACTTTATAAAAAAAAAATTCAAACTCACCACTTTGGCTCCCAACAATTGGGCCTCAATTGCCGTCCGGAGACCACAGGGACCCGCCCCAATCACCAGTACCCTAATTCCACTGCATGCTGTACCTTTGTTGTAAACCCGATGTGCAGCACGAGCATCAAATTTCTTCCATAGAGCCTGTGCCTTCCAATTGCGTATCTTAGCCTTGAGTTTGGGGTAAAAGTCATTGAGAGGTCCGGGTCTCAGTCCAACAGCATCCAACATATTTCGATGGAGTCCCATAATTTGTCGCATCGTTGTAACACCGCAGAAATGATCAAACATTTCTGCGGCTAACTTTGCATTATCGTTATCCATGATGTCTTCGGTCTTGCACTCTTCCAATTGACTTTCAGTTTTCTGTTAAAACTATCATACAATTAACTCGTAAATAGATTCCTAATGGAAAGAAAAGAAAGAAAAATAACCATATAACATCATGTTAAAAATAGTGTTACTTGGACAAGAAAAAAAAATAGAAAGTCGTATTGACGAATTAATGTGCTTTTGAAAGGATTTTCATTAAAACTCGTATTATTGCCCACCAAAAAAAAAAAAAAACAAAAATGAAAAAAATATAAAGGGGATTAATATATCGAAACAGTGAGAGATATTCATTATTTTTACTTTCATGCATATATCAACTATAAAATAAAATCCATATTTCACTAATTTTTTTCTTCCATTTGCCTTTACTATAACATTTTTGCCCTCCCAACAAAACATCAACAATTTTTAAACACAAAGATATTTCTTCCGCAATTTTTGTCATATCTCTCAATTACAAAGCGGGGGATTTCACGGACATTATCATTTTTTTTTGTGGCGCAAAGGCGCATATATATCTACAATGAATGAGAATTATTCTTCTGCAAAACCATTACGTAATGAGATTTTATCATAAAATATTTTACAAGTTAATTGATTGAATCGAATTTTTGGCCTTCAAAAACTATAAATTATTTTTTTTTCGATAGATTTTCCTCAAAGCCACTACAGACAGAGATGAGTGTAATTTGCAGTTACAGACTTGTTTTGGAAAAAAAAACATTGAATTAAAATGAATTTCATGATTCACTTTTTGTGTGTAGGTGTACCGAAACACTCAGCAGAAAGGTGAAATTATTGTCATTATAGTGCAGTTTGATGTAACTCGACAAAAACAATTAATTACACATTAGAAATCATATAGATTTCATTGCAAAATCTAATTACATGTACACTATACTGAACATGTAAAGCTCCATAACAAATTGTTAAAATTTCTGGCCAAGCAGAAAATATACGCGGGAAAAGTTAGACAGATTTGGGATTATGACGTATTGTCGATTTTACCGCCACCACTGTTTATTTAACCAAGTTATGATATACTAAAAAGTTCATTTTTATAAGACTTTTCAACTGAGATAAAAAGGGGTGGCAAAGCGTCCCAGGCTTTGCGAAATGCTCGAACTCGTGACTTAGATGGTATACCGCAAAAGTACTTTCGCATCATTTACCATTTACCGATACACAACCGATTTAAACGGATTCATAAATCACTCAATAGATTCCACAAAATAGTTTGAAGAGTAATAAAAATTATATTTGAACAAAAATTACTTATCGGTAAATAACCGGTTCATTACCGGTACACAACCGATATAAACCGACATATAAATCACTCAAAATATTTCCCAAAATACACCTCAAGAGTAATTTAATTGAATTTCGTATAAACATTTTTTATCGGTTATGAACCGGTTCATTACCAATTCAAAACCGTTTGGAACCGGATCAGTTTTGTCGGAAATTCCAAGACATTTCCAACCGAGCAACGATAGAGTTCCCTGTTCGACTTGTGGCGGCCTCCCAAATGTTCAGAAAGTGGTAGCCATTAAAGTGAACTATTGCTTCAACCGCGTTCGCTTTTTCCCAGCCCGTAAGGATTTATATTGGACCGACCCTGTTCCGAACGCGTTTGCTGAACGGTGTTCAAACACGGAACTTTTGTTGCTAAGAACGAGCCAAAACATGACCCCATTTGCTTGATAAATGCGCTCTCTAGTGTCTTTTTAATTTTTGACTTTGAAAAACCGTTATTAGGAATAATTCAACGGTATATTCTCTAAAACATATCCAAAAATGAAAAAAATCGCACGACGTGTTTTCGAGCAATCCCAAAAAACATGGTTTTGGAGGGGAAGGAGAGGGGTAGGGGGAAAATGAGGGGCATGATAACGATTCTTGGGTCGACTTATGGTCCCGTGAAGGTCCCAAGTCTTTATCTCTAACCGTTTGACCTCTAGAGCTGATGACAGCCGGATGCACAGACGGACAGACGGACAAACAGCGTGAAATAAAAAAACTCGAATCTTCAGATTTCCCAAATTATACGAAAATAATTTGGGGGGTAAGAAGTCGAAATATATATAAATAACTCAATATCGAGGAATTATAATATACTGCTCTGTCCGTGAAGTTCGAGCAGTAAAAAAAAATACTACAAATTTGGTCAGTGGGAACGGTAGGAACATAGCTTTTGACCTGATCTTTTCCCTCCTTCACTACTTTTCTTCAAGAATGTATAAAAAGTAATTGTACAGAAAACAAATATTTTGTAAAATTGTTCGTAAATGTTAGTGAAATTCTATTGAAATTAAATTACGACTAAAAAGTTCGTAAATGTTTGTACTTTTTTTTATAAACATTGTTCGTAACATTATCATTTAACGAGCATTTTTTATTCTTTTATAAACATTTCGCTCCTTGGAAATTAGAAGGGGCCAACTCACTTTTTGGCGATTTTGAGGTTTTAATACACTCAGCCAGACAGAGAATTTATTAAAATTTCAGATAATACGAGTCAATAATTTTCGTTATTATAGAAAAGTTTTTCAAAATTCTACTCTTTGTGATTGCTTGCGCAGTTTTGTTTGAAGTCACGGGACACAAAATAGATTTATCGTTAAAATTTTTGTAAAACAAGGGACTAACTCAAGCAAGTTGATCCCGTGTCATTCTAATTTAATGAAAATTTGTGCATCATTTAGAATGACAAAGAGCTAACTCATAAAAAAACATATTTTGAAAGGTAAAAATATGTATGTTTCGGTGCTTATGATAATGCTCATACAAATAGAAAAGAATTAAATTGTTTTTATTAACATACTTAATTGAGATAATTATTTATACAAAGTTGAATCTTTCATGCTGTCTCCTGGAAAATAGCTCAGATTGAGTTGGCCCCTTGTAATTTCCAAGGAGGGATTTGTTCGTAAATATTCGTAAACACACATAAAATGTTCGTAAAATTTTGTCACTTGTTCGTAAAACTTTGTCAGACAAATAAAAATATACGAACAAATGTTTGTAAGAGAACAAAATATGTTTGTCTAATGCTTATGTTACGGGCAATGTTTGGAAAAAAAGGACATTACTTTTACGAACTTTTTAGTGGATTATACGATTTACGGGCATTTCGAAAGGAAAAAGAAGATTCAAGACAAAAATGTCCGTACAGTACATTTAAAATTGAATAACAAGACGGTCATAACATTAAAATTTATCGTTCCCTTTACAGGGGGTCCCGGGATTATGAATATCAGAACTATGCAGCAATGGGATTATGCAAACTAATCTATGCATCTTTGCCTACCACTAGGAGATAATTTGTGAAATCATTTTCGAAGTACCACTAAATGTATGCATTTTTTCAGGCTGTACATCTGAATTCAACTTCTTATAAACCGTTGGCGCTTAGTCCGAGGAATTGGCGCCAAATTTTTATATATTTTACGGAGTTTCTGTAACTTATTCGAAAGATATTTCTTGAAGGTATGCAAATTTCGGTCCTGAAAATATGCATAATCCCGGGACTAATATAGATACTTGCAACAGGCACATTCTTTTAAGAATATGACAATGAATGACTTAACAATGCGTAAAAAATCGGCATTCATTTTATCTAGCAGATATATTTAGGGCAGAATCACATTGGCAGTATGCTCACCGTATTTCGTTAATTTACGCATTTTCATTGCAATTCTTACGCAAATTCTCGATTACCGTATTACCTTATCTCATACTCGGTAGCACTAGGTGAAAATAATATAAGAAAGTTGATGAAATAAAACAAAAATGCGATAAACGGTGAGCAAAAAACTGTATGATAAATTTTTCTTAACCAACTTGCAATTTTGTTGCTATATCCTAAGAATTGATTTCGCAATATTTTTTGATGAATAAAATTATTTATCGCTCAATATTTATGCGTCCAAGATATCTTTATGCGTCAAGACCGGTTAACAAGGGTTTTCATCCAATACATTATTCATCTTAAAAGTTTCCAAAATCCTTAATAGAGGGAAATGAGGCAATTCGTATTTCTCTCGTATTTTTAAATAGAACTGAGTCTTATCATGTGATTATATAATAAATTATATCAGAAGGGGTTGAGTTTCATTTAACCATTTAAAAAGAAGAGATAAAAACCGTATTTCAAAGGTGCTCCACGTCCCCTAATTATATTTGAAGTAAGGATAAAAAAAATAATCGTAAGTTTATAAACTGTAGGAACCGATTTACACTTATTCGGAAATTGAACGACTATTAAATTAATCCCAATCGGTTAAGAAATACTTCATCAAAGGGGACCGTATCCTCAATATTACGTATCCGTTACTTAGGAAAATTCAATAGGTTCTATAGATTCTAACAATTTTGAAAATTTTCTAGAATCAAGAATTAACAAATTCTATACAAAAAGTTGACATCTTTTACTTATTACATTTTATTACTTACTTATTTACTTATATAATTTACTTATACTATTTACAAAATTAAACTTTTCTATTTCTGGGATACAGGCCCAGAGCTTTTTAATCGTATTAAATAAAAATATATACTACTCTCTTTCTCTTTGACTTCAAGCAGTAAAATAAAGCATGAGATGTAATTTGCAATACCAGCTTTCTTCGTCCAATATAATGTCGCAGTATTCTATAAGATTACTAATATAAGAATAACTTGGTGCACTACCAAATAAGTAAAGAATAGTTAGATGAAAATTCAATAAATATACAAACTCCTGTGTGCATAAGTACTCTTCTTGAAACTGTATTTCATACCTTTTTCTTCCATTTACTAAAACAGCTATTAACTATTTTTATCAAATTTATAGCAAAGTTCCTCTCAACATTATTGAAATGTTTTTCTTTAATACAAATCGGTTGAACTGCTTATCTACAATATATTCACTTTAATATTCAAATTTGGCAATTCATTGAAAAATTAAAGAGAAAGAGCAAAACTACTTTTTTTCTCTTATGAATGAAAATCTTTGTTTCGCTTTCAAAGTATCCACATATAATTCCACAATACAAGCTTTATATAATAAATTGGAAGTTTCTGAAGCTCCAAAAATTATTATTTGGAAGAGATCCAATTTTTTTTTTGCTCACAAAAATGGGAATTTTACTAAAACACTTCACTGCTATTTATAAACAAAATAATCCACACTTTTATAATCATTTTAGGAATAATAAACTAAATTTCCATGGTATGTTAATCAATTAAATTAAAGCACAAAGTCTTTGTAGATTTATTGAAAATATTTTTCCGCCCCTATTGTGTACAGTTAATATGTAATTGTGTTCCATTTAAAATTATTTAAATTAACTGATTTTATTAATCCCAGCAAATTCAGGCAATTTAAGTAAATAAACAAATTTTAAAAGCATCGTAACTAATCACTTTGTACAACTCAATAAATTTTATAAAACAAAACAAACCAAATTTAAAGCTTCTGCTCACAAATTGAAGCATTTTGGGACACTTTCCAAAGCGTTGTGATCTTTTTAGATTGCATTTGCAAACTGTTTTCTTTCTTTAAAAAAAAAACTCCACTAAACACTTTGAACTAGCAACAAACTGGGGGTCTTATAGGAGCTGTCTGCTATTTGTTTGTGAACTCCGCCAATACCGTATATGGACAAAACGCTTTGTTTTCCTTTTTCCGATTGAATCTCTGCGCGATAGCGTTTTGGTGTATAGATGGGAAAAGAGTGTTGGCTTATCTGTTTCGAGAACGTGATATCGGGGCCCCAGGTTGGAGGTATATACCAGTGCTCACAAGAAAGTTGCCAAACACCAAAAAGACGCTAGATGTTGTGTGTGGATGTTTGGAGGTGTCATAGAAGGTGTTTTGGGAGAGACTGCCGACTGCCGAGTGCAGATTGAGATGGAATTGGCTAAAATCTCGTGTGACTAGGAGAAAGTAAGTATGTGTTGGCAGTGAAAGGGAAAACTCAGCTGAACCCCCGGGCGATAGACTGTCGTAGATGGAAAAGCCATATCGGATATTGAGGGGCCTCTGTATACATACGCTGTATATGAAAATTACCATTTTTGCCCATACATTGTGTGATTCTATCATAATCACAGCTTATGCGATCGTTCACATCAGAAAAGTATCTTCGATTGACTATCTTTGATTATCTTGAAATTATTTTTTTTGCAGGGTGGGAATAGGGCCTACTTTAAAGAAAATATTCTAGTTCTTCTTGGAAGCAAAATTAAGAAAATAAAGTCGAGATCAAAAAAAAACTAAGCAGTTTAACATTCAGTTCCAGATTGAAAATGCCTTTTAATGTCCTGCAATGAGTCATGAGTCTCATGGGCCTCCCCTAACAAATAAAATTCAGTAAAATATTTCCGATCCCCTCTAGACACGCTTGACACAATAAATAGCTAAAATCAAATCGAGATACCCCATACTACTTCCTCCTTGCCGCCCAAATGAAAACTATATATTCCAGAGACCCAACCGAGAAAAGGATATCCATCTAAGAAAAGCTAGTAAACTTCAACTTGTATGTTAGACCTTTAAAAAAAGGTTTTAAAAGAACTTAATACCAGAATCCAAATTCACGAGCCAGATAACCACGTAACCAGATAAGTTTTTGACTGGTTACGGATTAATATATTTTATAAAAATAATTTTGCATCACTCCTTAAGGTAAAGTGTCTCGGATAAATACATGGAGTGTTGTATGTAATAATTGATGTTGGCCATGGCTAAATTTTCGATTAATCAAGTTATCGAAAAACGAAATGGACAGTAACCAGTTGAACTGGTTAGGCTCGAGAATTTGACCTCAGATTTTTTTAAGAAGTATAAAACCTTATTAGTTAAAGGGTTATATACCTTTTATAACTTTAAAAAATTCCTACCGGTAGAACTTTCAACAATGCTATCCCAATTTTCTAATCAATCGGAGTAATACAAGGCGATACAAACTTCGGAAATTAATATCAGTACCCTCGTGTTTTTAAAACTGAATTTTTGAAGTCGGTTAATATTTTACAGTTCTTCTATAAAGGATTGACTAGGACTTAACCAAGGGATTTTTTCATTGTTTTAAATTCCAGAAAAAGTTAAAGTTTATCAAAATAATCTGCCAAGGACTCAAATATCAGTTGACAAACAATCACTTGAATAATCTTAGGCTATCCTTCCTCATCTGCTTTTACAGATATACTAAACAATTGTATTTTTAAAAAATTGTCTTCAAAAAAATCCGAAAATTGAATTTTTTAAATATTTGAATGGTTATTTCAAAAGTTTAAACATTATTTTGTATCTGTTTAGAAGTTAAATGAAGTAGGGGTAAGTGCTCTCCCTTCGAACGTTCATGCCTTCGAATAATGTGAATTTCTTTTGTTTTTCGTAAGAGATTTTACACTAAATTATCATGGAATTATCAACAATTGATGATAAGCTAACTAATATTTAATAGAAATGTGTAAGTCTCTTTGAAAAGTTTTTATCCAAAACGAGTTAGAAAGAAAAGTTTTTTTTCCTATCTTTGGAAGCGCATGTGACCCATTAAAAAGTAGAAAAATTGAAACT
Source organism: Phlebotomus papatasi (assembly GCF_024763615.1). NCBI lineage: Eukaryota > Metazoa > Arthropoda > Insecta > Diptera > Psychodidae > Phlebotomus > Phlebotomus papatasi. The sequence goes on from NC_077222.1 coordinate 55,732,554, forward strand.
CTGTTTCTTGCACATTTAACTCCTCAATTCTGAGTCAAAAGCTAATACTTACAATAGACTGCCTCAATTTTTTGTATTTGAAGGTTTCAAAGGTTATGCCAATAAACTTTAAAAGAAAACTTAGATATAAAACATTACGATTTCGGTTTTGTAATTGTATAACTGTTGCATTTCAGCTTGATTTATAAAAGAAAAATTGATATTTTGAAATAGAAGACCATATTAAAGGAGAATACGCATTAGCATTTTAAGATCAATTTTAAAGCAAAGGGGTATAGATATAAAAGTCATTGTTCCGTACATTTTTAGAGAGAGACATTAACTTAATAAGCACATTTTTCCCTAACTAAAGAGATTAGATTCATCATAACAAAATATTTCGAAATTAATCCTTGCCTGAGATTATACAAGAATTACACTACAAGCAAATTTATTTAAGCCGAGGTGTAAATTTTACAAAATATTAACAAGATAAAGTGAGAAGTATCTTCACTTCTTATAAGGCTTAATATCCCCTTTATTTAAAGGTTTAATGCTTAAAATATTTATCTAAAAAAGCATAATGGGCCCAAAAGGAGGTCTGGGTGCAGCGGTTCCGCGAGGAACCGCCTCCACTGTAATCTAATCTATCTAAAAAAAACTGATATTATTTATCAAAATAAAGTTTCATTATGAATTTTACATTGAGGCTTGAGGCCATTTACACCGCCGCATTGGATTGAGATTGAATTGTCCCAAAATCGGATTTTGGAACAATTCAATCTGAATCTAATGGGACAGTCTAAATGACCTCAGTGAAACCATTCGATTACAGCCTTAGATTGAGACTTAATGATCCGAAATCCGATTTTGGAACAGTTCAATCCCAATCTAATGCGGCGGTGTAAATAGCCTCGTTGAGCTTATTTGTACTGCAGCATTATGGCCTAGACACACTTACGATTTAAGTATAAGAGATGATTTAACGTAATTTTAATTAAAATAATGATTAGACTACATTTCATCAGTTTCTCACTAACTAAGCCGTTTATCATCAGTCGAGAGAGTGATTAGTCAGAAATTGATAGAAATGTAATCTGGGTATGAATTCTGAGAGGCGTGAGTTTCTCATGTGAGAAACACACGGCTTTTAAATCGTCCTTTGTAAGAATTTTGTTAAGTTTTAATGTAAAGCGTCATGTAAAAATTTTAGAGGACCTAAGGAAGCACAGTATAGTACAGTATAGTTTTTACGAAAGCTTCACAAAACGTTTACTAAAAGTGATCTTAGGGCCTTGACAGACCTGAGGAATAGCAGAGAGATGGCTTAGTATAATTATATTCGAAATAATGGTCATTTCCTACATTTTCGACATTTTTTACTACATTTCCGACATTTTCCACTAAGTCGTCTCTCGGCTAAAGTCGTAAGTGTGTCTAGGGCATTAGAGTCGTAAATTTTTTATGTGAGTATAACTCACGAATCTCAGATTTCATACTTTGATCACTATTTTAATTATAATTACGTTAAACCGTCTCCCGGCTTAAGTCGTAAGTGTGTCTAGGGCATTAGATTGATATTGAACTGTCCCAAAATCGGTTTTTGGAACTATTCAATCTCAATGGAAATGGTCTCAATGAAATTGTTTAGATTGCTGCCTTATATTAAGATGAATTGTCCTAAAATCCGATTTTGGGACAATTCAATCTCATTGCTCCATTGTTTTTTTTTTTTAGAAAATTAGAATAGGTTCTGCAGGAATTTCAAGACCTTTACGATAGTAACAAATTTAAGAAATTTGGATAGTTAGCTTAGCAGTAAATACAAAGAATATCTGAATAAACAAATAAATTTGAAAATTGCAATCTTGATTCCAAAAATGCAGCTTTGTGGATCTATTTCTTTTAAGTTTGAACATTAGGATCATTGATCGTATTGACGTAGATCGGGTGATCAGTCTATATATTACTTTTTGATAGCTTACAAATGAATTCTCCGGATTCCATTAAAAGAATCACAGTTTCTATAAGTCAAATCAAGCTGATCACCAACTTTGCCTTGGAAGTACTTCTGCTGGGGACTGGGGAGAGAGACTTTCATTGAATGTCAAGGTGTAGTTTTCGAATAAGCAAAAGCACAAATGAATACTCTTTCCAGTTCAATTGGCTTGTCTCTTTTTTTGTGTTTATTATGACCCAGCCAGCAATCTCCCTTCTTCGCCCATCCAAGTTGGGTTTTTGTGAATGAAATTGAAATTCATGTGGAGAATCGGATGGAGAGAGACAAGAGCTCTTGGGCAGAAGAGAAAATGATCCGGTTTACTGGTAAACTAACTATCAATCAACTCTGTTTTTCTCACTATCTCGCCTCTTGTCTGTAGTTGTTTTCCACAATGCAGATGTACACGGACATTGATGCATACGTAATTATTTCCTTGTAACTTCTCAGGCTACAGATTTGTTGCAAAACTTATTTTAAAAGGTAAAATCACGAATGGATCCGACTGAATCGCGCGCGACTGAAAAAAGAGGAATCTATTTTGAGACTTTGATTCAACGCGAAGTCTTTTTTTTTCGCAAAGCTCTCTGCGTTTGGCCTGATTAATCTTCATCTTTATTTAGATACCCCACGTCGATAAAGGCTAGCATATCCATTGAAATGCCATCGATGGTATCCTCCTGGCTGTCGGGATGCAGAGTTAATAGCCTTGAATGCCCAAAGATAGCAAATCAAATGGCAAAAATTGCTCCTAAAAATTGGGCATGGCAGCACTCACACATACACACACATCCACAGAAAAATTTCTAATATTTTCCTTGTAAATTTCAACGTAAAATCACTTGCCTGGTGCTTCAACACAAAGTCACAGAGTTACATTGTCCCTAGTACCACGGAAATAACACAAAATTCACATTTTTCTCACGGTCGAAGGAAGTTTTTCCACAAAAGAATTTCTCGGACTGAATGAGGAAAAAGATCGGTGGTGGACTGACAGCAAAACCCGGAAAAATCCGATGTTTGACATTTTGACATTCTGCCGCAAAGTGCCACCATCGCCATCTGTTGTGTAATTTGCTCCAAATGGTGAATTAAAATTAATTTATTTTTTTCAGAAAATTATCCTCAAATTTAGTTTTCATTCGCTCAGACAAAAAAATAATATAAATTGAAACGTGGAGAACAAAAGTAAAACTCCAAAAGAGCCTGAAAATTGCAAGTGATTTATTTTTGAATAATATATTCCCCACATGAAACCGTTTCTTGGATAGTTTTAAATCTTCATCCCAACCTCAATGTCAAAAAAGGCGCCAAGATTTTCTTATAGAGTTGCGTGTTTATCTCAGTATTTTCTTGAATATTTTCAGCAAAAAGTGCAATTTTCATTAGTTTTCTGAGCAAAAATGTCGCATTTGCTTGCGGACATCGATGCCACATGTGCATCTCTGGGACTTTTTGATGGGGAGCGCTATATTAGTGCCCCGGATAGTTTGAACAGTTTGAAGGTTAGAATTGATATGTTTACCATTGAGGATTTCCTCCAAATTTTCCTACTTCTAGCACTTGATTTGGATCTTGCGAAGAGATGACGATACTCATCAATATCGCCGACACATTGGTCAGTCGTCAGTGTTGAGAACTGACCTCCTTCCCATGCTAGTTTGCCACGATGAGAGCTCTGAGTACTTTGATGTTCTACTGAGGTAAAATAAAATACTCTCCGGAAAGCGATTGATAGGAATTTCATTAAAAAAAAATTATTTCCAGGCTACTACTAAATTTGACTTGCTCATCCTACTTCCTATACCACAGCGAAGTGCCCAAAGACAAGGGAAGTCACAGATTCTATATGCAGCTTAATTTTATCCTCCGGAAGTACAAGGAGGCCTTTGCCGATGAATTTGTGTGGATTGTGCTGAAGAACAACTTGCAGAAGTTGCTCGAGACGGTAAGTAGGAATGGGTATGGGGTTCAGGACAGGCACTAATTGGGCAATTTGGGGTGCAGACCAGTGTTGAACGGAATGAAGAGCAGGAGCTTATTATTGAGCGTATTCTCGTGCTACTGCGAAATGTTCTACAAATCCCATCTGGGGCAGAGAGAGAGGGACAGCATGACAGTGATTCGCTCCATGACCAAATACTCTGGGCACTTCAGCAGTCAGGAATGACTGACATAATCCTTTTTGTTCTCTCATCAAACAGCGAAAATCAATATCATTTTCATGCCCTCGAAATTATGTACTACATTCTCCACGAGCAGGTGAGTATTACTTTTCCCCTTCCCCTAAGTTTCACCCAAAAAGCTCCTTGGCGTAACTAGGAATTTTTTCACCCATGACACTCTTGGAAAATCTCCGTTCGACCTCCTGCAATCCCCTTTTCTGGTATACTTCCAATTTGAGGCTTTTTCATATGAGGACCTCTAAGCTTAAGGAAAAAGATCAAGCTGAGTCAGGAGCTCTCATTTCATAGATCGGCTTTGAAAACAGTTATTTCACTGTAACATTTACTTTAATTAAATTAGGGGAGACTGGGGCAAAAAGTCACAAATTTACGAAAGCCCGTAATAAAGCGAATCAAAATATGATAATACCCAATGTCTGATACTATTTGCCCCAGAATTTTTGGGAATAGTCACAAAATTACCTTTTAGAAATCGGCCCGATAAACGTATTTCCCTACAAAATAGAGGAAAATTACTTTCACAAAGTTGTAGAACGGTAAATTTCCTATAAAACTGCGCTAATTAGAAATTTTTGAAGCGCTCGAGTAGCTTGTAAAAAAATAAAATATCCGTTTTGTGACTTTTTGCTCCAGTCTCCCCTATTCTTAAATTTTTAATATTTATCATCTAATAGGATACATAAAGTCTTTGATCACTTTTTATTAACAATTGTAATTCTTCGCTCTTCAAAAGTTCGCAACCAATTATCAGCATATGAATAGTTAAAATTTTTGCAATGTTTTATTTAATTTTTTTACCGCCAAAAATCCATTATTAAAAAGTTAGTTACATATCAGCAATAATTTCAATAAAATTGTCCGAATTTACTTATCTAAAAATATTGCATAACAAAATTCAAACTGCCTGCATAAAAAAATAATGCTGCATAGGGTAAGGGCTCATAATTTTGACCAGTCTGCTTATAAGCATCGATGTTTCAAATTTGAAGTGCGATATTTTCGATACTAATTAACTTTTTTTGTTACTCTTTCAGAAGGGTTGTTTAGAAACTTGGCAAGCTATTTATCGTCTTATTTTTTCTAAAATTAGTTTTAATACGGTTAAAAATGAATTGATATGTTGAGGTGAATTTGATTCTTATTATGGACAACTTGGTTATTAATTTGGACAACTTGGCTGTAAATTTGGACAGCTAATCCGACTCATCAGGATGCCCATTGGTATTCACTTCATGAACCAATTTTACCAAGTCCTCTTCCTGTTCATGTAAGGGAAACGTAGAATGTCACAAGAAGCCCGGAAACTTTCCATATCATTCATTAAAGTGAATTGACTTCGGTAATCCAAGTACGTGCAGATTAGCGCATTCCTTGACCTTTCCGGGAGCCTTTCAAGGCATTTCTCGCTACATCTCTTTCGTAGAGATGATGCTCCTATATTTCTCCAGACATTTGTCCAAACTAGTCATCACAAAAGCTAAAACTTCACGAAATTTCGTGAGAAAAACACCTGTCCAAAATAAGGAGTATCACCTCACTGGTGAATGTCTTAGAAAATTTCCCATTTTTCACACGAAAAATCTAATTCACAAGGCAAATCTCACTTCAGGTCAAATTTTCAAATCACCACTAAGGAGAATCAACACAATTTTCAATGAATATTCAATAATATCACTCAAAAAAAAGGGAAGAAACATTGTTAGTACTTCACCATAGTTAAATAAGACTGAAGTAAACACGTAAGCAATTGCTCAGACTGAATTTTCAACAAAGCAATTTTAACTCAAATCATATTCAAAATTTAACATATTTAGTGTTAAAATCTTCCAAAAGGAACAAATATTTAGATAGAATTTTTTATTCATCAAATATTGGAATAAAAATCCATCATTTTAATCAATTTATTTTGGCAAAAAACAAACGATCAGTAAAAAATTCTAAATGGGCAGTAAAATATTAAAAATGATCAGTAAAATATCTAATTATGGTCAGTAAAAAACTTAAATCTTTACAAAAATGAGCCTAATTTACGTATTTAACATTTAAAATTGTTCCATATAGAGTGAAAAGCCCTTTATTTTCCCTTTGCCAAAATTTGGACGATAATATCACTGTTTCAAATTTTTTTGTTACTGATCAATTTTAACTTTTTACTGCTCATTTATTCAATGCCATTTATTTTTAGTGTCCAATTTTATCCTCAAAGTGTCCAAAATAAGAAACTGGACAAAATTATGAGCCTTTTCCCTAAAGCAATTTTAAAATTAATTTTTTGACACCTTATAGCTAGAGTCAGGAGGGTCGGAGGACTTCAAGTTTGTTTTTAATTCAAAGATCTTAATCTTAGCTATAACACAATAAAATTTGAAAACCAATCTATGCCGTAAGGGCTGACTTATTAAGAAAACAAAATTTGGGCATGTTCCAAAATGACGGAAGGAAGTACACCAGAAAACCGCTTAACGATATCTCCTTCCACTCTGTCATCAGAAGCGTTTATACTACGTAGAAAGAGAATGGTCAGAAAAATTCCTTTTTATATTCGTGATCTAAGGTAAAGTTCCCTCGAGTCGACTGGTGGTCAATATTTGAATATTTTAATGGTGAATTTGTATAAAATTATGTCTGATTCGTATTTATTTATGGAATAATTGATCTATTAATGTTAGATCATACGCCAAATATTTGCAAATATAAATAAATTGAATAAATAATTCTACCGGTCAAATTGAGGGCACTTTACCTTATAAGTGTCAAAAAGTATAAGTTGCGGCTGATCTGACAAGTTCGGAATTCATCTAGGACTATAGAAGCTGTTAAGAATCTAAGCTGACAATGCCTTAATTTTTTAGGTATGATTTTCTATCAATAGAATAGAAGCGGTGCTGTGCTGTCCAAAATTCCGAAATCCAGAAAAGCCAAAATCCTGAAAATATAAAATCCCGTATGAGTCGAAATCTCGAATGGGTCAAAATCCCGAAAACCCAAAATATTGAAAAGCCGAAATCTCGAATGATCAAAAACCTGAAAGAAATGAAATTATGTATACTGAGGATAATGTGAAGAATAATTTCTGAGAAAACATAAAATTTCCCTTTGCCTCCAACAAGCGCGGGTGCAATCGTGGGACTCGGAGTAGCTATGACACTTTTAAGAATGCGGGATTTTGATTTCGGGATTTTGACTTTTGGAAATTTGGCTTTTCGGAATTTTGACTGGAACCCCTAGGGTAAAGTGATACAAGTTAGACATAGTGTTACAAGTTGGACAATTCGCCGGTACAAGTTGGACAGGGATTTTTTCTTGATAAATACAGTACTAATTTTTTTTAAGCACAAGGAACCAAATTATAAAACTAAAGCATTAAAAATATACAAATAAGAATGAAGTACTAAATTTATCAAGACAAAAAGCCCTATCCAAATTGTACCATTGTCCAAATTGTACCACTTTACCCTATAGGAGATAGAGAAAAATTGTTTGATTGAGAGTGAATTCATTTCAGCACCACCGGCGCCACTATTATTCAGCAGAACCATTATCAAACTTACCCCAACCTCCCCTATAATAAATTTTTGCCTTTTGAAATGTTTCATGGGTTGATACTCTATTTTTAACAAAATTCTACACTTATATGCGTCCATCGCCGTCTTAACAACTTTTAATATTTTTGGTTTCTTTTAATTCTCTGAACGGAACCGCAGTTTAAGAATTATTATGGATTTTTTTTGTGCCGTTACTCATAATTCTTTAGTCATTTTGTGCTTCCCCCCCCCCTCACCCCCTGGTAAATTTACCAGACCACCACCTGGTTACGCCACTGCCACCTTTGTTCCTTCCGCCCCTTCCGTTCTTTGCCGTGAAATAAAATTTTTGTAGCGCGATTTCTAAGAGGCTTAGGGATTGTGGTTTGCAGACAGCAGAGGGACTGGCTCAAACGAAGCAGGAGAGAACGACAGATGAGAAGGAGTATGATAACAACAAATTGAGAGCCGTTAGGTGTGTAGAGAGAGATAAATTGCAGTCACGAACCCTGTCCGGACGCCATTCGAGATTTGGTGGGACATACATTCTCAAGAATATCAAATCTGTCTCGGAGAAGGACGTAATATGTCACCAGAGAATCGAGAAGGCTATTAATGTGACTTTCGATGGGGAGAAGAAGAAAAAGAGGCAATCAAAGGGTCTTATTGGGGATTTTACACCAGAACGCAGAAGTCTCTTTGCCATTCGCATCCATCTCAGGCAATTCTGCATTCAAGTCCTCCAACAGGCCTACAATCCTCTAATCCGTCAAGTAAAGCGCATCATTGATACCAATCAGTACTCCTCTGGAGGTCAGGATGATTCTTACCTTTTCTGGGCTATTCGGTTCTTCATGGAATTCAACAGACACAATGGTTTCCGCCTCGACTTGGTCAGTGAAACTGTAAATGTTCAGACATTTCATTGGATTCTCACAAGAATGCAAGATGCCATGGACAATTTGGCACTGGAAAAGAAGAATTTCAGACCATGGGCCAAAAAGCTCCATATGCGTATGTTGGCTTTTCGGGAATGCCTTCTGACGCTGTGCACAATGCAGAAAATCAACGATGATGTCAATCAATGTCTCTTCAAGAAAATCCAACACAATATATTCTACGTAATGGAATTCCGAGAAATAGTCCTTCATTTGATGCTCAATTTCAAGGAAACGCAAGTCACAAAGTAATTTTTTTTCACCCAGCAATTTTCCCTCAATTTCAATTTGAAATTTTCATGTCTCCCTTTCCTCTTCTAGATCCCAACTGATCGATACCGTTCAGATGGGACACTTGTACATGAGGATGTTTGAGAAATTCTGCCGTGGTACGGTTTTTGTACAATGCCCAAAGGGGAAAGGCAGGAAGAAGTCAAAGAAATCGAAAAAGCCAATTCAGAAAAAAGCCACCAAGAGTTGGGGTGAAATCTCGGGTCAGATTCATGAGAATCTCACGAAAGAATTGGCTAAAGATGACTCCATCATGCCATTTGATGCTGCTTCGGACAAACCCATTGATGATCAGAGGTGGAGTTTTATTTCAATTGCTAAAATTACAGAGTCTTCTCTATCGTTAAATCTCTCTTTTGCAGTGAGGATTGCATGAGAACAATATTTTCATTGCTTCATTCTGAAAGATTCGAACGTGCAGTTCTCTATTTACGTGCTGCCAGGTAAGAACTTTTATAGAGGTTTCTAATTTTTATATCTCGCTGACAAGTGTAAAAATGTGTTGAAATATTTATATTAAAGATTTAGAGAAAAAATGCATACCAACAGAAACTCCTAAAATTTAATCCAAGGGCCTGCAGTGTCAGCAAGTTTAACGATGTTTTCACATTTTGTACATAAAAATTTAACTGTGATTCAATTTAATTTTTCGCTAATTAGCATTGAAAATCACTTTATAAATCACTTTAAATCACTTTATATTTGGAATTTGATATATTTATGATTAAAGAGGTGGATTTGGCTCCCAAAAATTGGTTTAAATAGATTTATAACATCAATGCGAAAAATTAATGCAATTTTCACCTTAATTTTTTAATGTGAAACATATTTATGCTTCAGGTCAATTTAAACCTATTTTTGCAGCGCAAATCTACCTTTTTACGAATTAATAATACTAATTTTAAATAACAAGTGATTAAAAAATTAGAAGGAATAATTAGTAATATTATTAGAAATAACAAAATCGAATTTCAGATAAACAAAGCGTCCGAGACTTTGCGAGCTGCTCGAACTCCCGATAAAAAGCTCTGTCTTATATTCCTTTTCGCAAATTTTTCTGGTGCATATAAAATTATTGTCGAATTAAATTTGTCTATAAATCACCTCAAAACCAGCTTGAAGTTGAAAATTGTTCAAGAAGAGAGTTTCAAAAAATCATTAACCTTTTAATTAATGAATTGAACAAAAACTAATTATTATCGATTTATAGCCAATTGGAACCGATTCAGACATGTGAAAGATCCACAATCCATTGCAATGAACTCAAGTTTGCCCAAATCGTATTAAAAATACTGACTCTTTCAACGTTTGACCTTCAAAAACCAAAGGATGATTCCAGAACACATATAAAACAGATTTAAAAATAACAACACGGTTTCAAAATAAAAATTATGTTTATACTACAAATATCGGCCTATGAGGGGTCCCCTGAAGACCTCTAGTCGATATCTATAACCGTTTGGCATTTATCTCAGTTCCCGGACAGGGTAAATGTATCAAATTTCGGCCAGATTGCTATTTCGGCCATTTATTTAGCTCCACAAATTTCCATGAATTTTTAGTTTTTACATACTGTAGCGATTATACAATGCAAAAAAAAATCCGCTTCTAGGAACGAGATGATGTGAAAAAGACTTTGGAAGGATTCCTTAACTACAGGGAGCTATGAAATTCAAGGTGGCCGAAATAATATCCAAAGTTATGTCTATATTTTTATTCATTTTAAAATGTATTAGAATGATTTTTTAAAACAAAGATAAAACCAGTTTATACAGCCTTTTTCGGGATTGAACATATTTTTAGGAACGAAACATTTCAATACTTATTTCAACAGGGGAAACAGGCGATACTTTTGAAAAGAAGCTATCTTTTCATCTTTTGTTTTAACCCTTTACCGACGAGACAGTTTTCGTTGACCGAAAATCATCAATAAAAATGAAACCGATAAACAGAACTTATAAAACGTCTTACATCAAAACTTCGAAAAGCAAACAGAGTCTGATTTGGTGTATTTTTTGTCTCTATGCACGATAGGAACAAAAATAGCCCAAAAATTTAAGTAATTTTTCTGACGATACCAATGACTGATAATTTTCACTCTAATGAAAAATTTTATATTTGAGTATTGTAGTTTCCTTTTCCAAAAGACAAATGTTGATGTAATTTTATTAATTTGATTATTCAAAAAAAATCACAATGTTTGTTTTGTGAGATTTAAACGTCAAACAGTTATAGATAGCACCTTGTGCTTTTTGAATTACTGTCTTTATTAGACGGTCTTCAGACCAAAGGTTTAGCCACAAGACTTAATTTCTATAATTTCTTTTTAATCAAGATTCTCCTGAAAACTTTGACTTAAGATTGTATATGACAAAATGATCCATTATACATATTTTAAAAGGATCCAAAGTTACTTGTTATTTAGAATTTTGGAACCTTCAGGAATTGGACTAAAACTCAAGTCTGAAAACCGTGTTGGTCGACACTGCAATCAGTAACCTGGGGTGGAATGATAACTTTTCGACACTATCGAATTGATAATATCAATAAATCTATATCTGTTACGGTGCTATCACACTAAGATTTTTCACGTTTTAATTTTAAATTCAATTGAGCCAATTGAGCATTGAGATTTCTAGAATTTACTTGAAAATTCTCACACCCATGACACATTTTGCAAGAAATTTGCTCAATTTTAAGTAGTGCCGCGAGATTTTTGTTTGTGAATGACTCCGGAAAATATGTTATAGTACTTAAAATGTCTTATAAGTCACTTACCTGTTATTCAGAAGGATCCCCTAAGCCAGAAAAAAAGATTTGTAGGCAAAGGGCTCATGCAGAGACTCTCATACAGTCTTATTGAAAATCTATATGAAGTCGTCGCAACGCCCAAGTGAAATTTCTTAACATAACAATTGCCTTCGAATGGCTTTGGAGGAACTTGATGAATTACTCCCGATACTTAAGCTTCACTTCATGCAAGTTTATCACTAAAACACTGTACTTATCTTATATTTTCGCCACAAATAATATTAATTATGACTAAATAAATTTAATAAGAACAATTTTCTTCAAAACACTACTTGTGTAACTGCAATAAAATTGAAATTAGTGAGCAATTTTAACATTTTAATTTGCTGAAATCAAATTTATTTGAGCAACCACATTTATGCTATTTTAATATATTTAAACAAGTTTTTCTGGACCAAGTATTAGTTTTTATTAATAAATAAGTACAGATCTATCAATTCAATTGGTTTTTAGTGGAAAATAACGCATAGGAACAAATCATCTGAAAATTAAATTGAATTTACAAATTGAAAAAATCCTAGTGTGATAGCACGGTTAGATATAGTGAATATCGACTTATTACGGATTGTTGAGCCATTCATAGCGACATTCTGAAAACGATGAAACTGTTGATAAATATCGATATTAGGTACAGAAACTGCAGCTATCGTTTAAAGTTTTCAGAATCCACAGTCGATAGTATCGAAAAATAAGTTATCATGTCACCCCTTAGCTCTATTAGGTGAAATTCTTAACAATCTCACCTACTATAATCCTAACAAAATTTCATGTCGTCCGATCGACCTCAAACTTGGCCAAAACGTGTTTCAGCACTTCCTGATCACGAATATATATGTGGCTATTTTACGTTCCCGGCCGGCCGGCCGGCTGGCTGGCCGGCCGGCCGGCCGCTCTTTGGAGCTTAATAGCTCCTAAACTAAAAGAGATATCGACTTGCGGTTTTCGGCAAAGGTTATATATCGGGTGAAAATTGCAACTTGGTGCATTGACCCCCCACCCCCCACCCCTCCTTCCGCCATTTTGAAGACCCCTTTTTTTTTGTTTTCTCAATAGCTCCGCCCCTATGGCATCGAGCGGGCTCAAATTTTAGTATGTTATAGCTGGACCTTAGAGCTTTCCATCAATATCAAACTTAAGGTCCCCCGACCCCCCTGACCCGAGCTATAAGGGTCCAAAAAAAATTTCTTAAAATGGCCATAACTCCGGTTCTAATTGTCAGAATTTAAAAAGTGAGGGCTTTTTGGAAAGCTCTCGTGAAATGCCACTTCCTCTTCTAACAACGCAAGTTCATAAAACCACCGCTAGGGGCGCTATTATTAAAAAGAAAATTTTTAAATCTTATAAGTTAAATAACTCAAAAATTCCATTGTGCATCGGGCTGAAATTTTAGTATGTTGTAGCTGTTGATTATACCTATCAAACAAAAAAAACCTTAAGTCGATCCATAACCCCTGACCCGAGCTATAAGGGTTCAAAGTTTGAACATTGACCGGCCTCTATCTCCGGTTCTAACTAACATAGCGACCTAAATTTTACCTTTTTGGTTTCGTCTCGATGAGCACTTTCAGATGGAAGTTCAAAAATCCACCACAGGTGGCGCTGTGATAGCGTCAAAATTCATCGAAATTCAAAGTCACTTTTCTCAAAAACGGCATTGTGCAAGTTAATGAAATTTTAGTATGTTGTAGTCCAGTCTAGGACGTTTCCAAAATGGTGCGTATGTGCGCTGTGGTTTCAATAGAACCGGAGATATGAGGGGTCAAAGTTCACGAAATTCAAAAAATCATATCTCCGGTTCTATGTGACCGATTTTGATGAATGAGGGATTAAACGAAAGATCTCACCAAATGCTACAACTTTCTAGAACATTTGAACTTCGTGGGACCAACACCAGGGGCGCCACAGTCGAAAAACCAATTTCAATATCACATAACCTCAATTATCTCGACTGTCGCTGAACCGATTTTGATGATTACTTCGACATAATTGTAGAGGACATTTGTCTCTACATTTCGTCCATACATCATTTTCCGATCAGACTTCGCTATCACTCCGATTTTGCCGTTTAAGTGTGAAAAAATTGATTTTTCCCATAATAACGCTTTGAAATCACTCAGATGCCAATTTGACTGCCTCTACTCCACCGAGACACTTAAAATAGGGTTTTAAATGGAAAGTCTCTCAAAATACAACAATTCTTTGATATAGTTGAAGTTCAACAAATGACTACTTGGGGAACTCTGGATGAAAAAACGAGTTAAGAAACAAAAAACCTCGCTTATCTTGACTTCTGAGTAATCGATGAGATCATGTTATATGGGAAAATTATAGAGAACATTCTGGTCTACATTTCACCCATATATTACTTTTGTGCCAGTTCATCCAAATCCTTGATATTTTGGTTTAAATACAAAATTTGTATAATTTCACGAATTTGATCCAAGATAACTGAATGGCGTCTCCCAACTTCAGCTCCAAATCGAATTTGCATGCACTCCGAGTTAGCTCACGTTAAGAATCTCACCTACATAAGCCGGTTAGGATTATCTGTCCCTTTTTCCCATATTTTTGTCTTTTGAATAAAATCATTCGGTAATAACCAAAAACTGAGCAATACTCATTTTACTGCTCGAATTGAACGGAGATAGCAGTAATCCCTCGACTTTTTTACCCTCCAAAATTTCCACCTCCCCTCCGGGGGACCACTTTTCTCAATAAATATTCGCGTTTCGGACGATTTCTGACAAATGTCGTCACACTGTTTGTCCGTCTGTCTGTCCGGATATCTTCAGCTCTAGAGGCCAAACGGTAAGAGATAGTGACCTTCAGGGTGGCCCCCTCCCTTAAAAGTCGATCCAAGAATCGGTAATGCCCCTCATTTTCCCCCCACCACTCCACTTACCCTCCAAAACAATGTTTTTTTCTGATTGCTTGAAAATGCGTCGTGCGACCATGGCGGACATTTGACCATGTGTGAAAATATTGCTGAATCATTCCTAATAAAGGTTTTTCAAGGTCAAAGGTTATGAAGGCTCTAATAAGCGCATTTATCAACCGAATAGGGTCATTTTGGACTCGTTGGAAAGGTCTTGGAATTTCCCACAAAACTAAGCGGGTTCCAATGGGCTTTCAATCGGTAATAAATCGGTTCATAACTGATAACTAATTTTGATACGAAATTCAATTAAATTACTCATGAGGTGTATTTTGGGAAATATTTTGATTGATTTACAAATCGGTTCAAATCGGTTGTGCAAAGGTAATGAACCGATAAGGAATTTTTGTCCACATATCAATTTTATTACTCTTAAATCTTTTTTGTGGGATCTTTTGAATCAAAAAAGAATGATTTTTTCTATTTTTATTCGATTTTTGGTTGATTTTCTCTTTAGTAGTAACTAACTTTGTAAAATTCCTTAAATAAGCAATTTGTATTAAGAATATGAAAAGTTATTTCATTAAGCACTTAATTAAAAATTTTCGACTAAACACTATTTAAGTGGAAAATGATTAACATGTGTCAATCGCGTTATCTATTCTTGTTTCCACTTTTTGCCACCAACAAAATTCTTTTATTAAGAACTTGATAAGTACTTATTGGGGACTTATTTTATGCTTTTGGACAAAGTACTTATTTAAGAGCTTAGACAATGCCTTAAATTATAGCATTGTGCTAGTGGCAGCTTACTATTGGAGCTATAAACGATAATAACTCGACTAAACCTGAAAAGCTTCATCGCTTTTTACCTGAATTCTACTAAAAACAAATATCAATCTAATTTTAATCTATATAGTTTGGAAAAGTTTGGTTTTGAAGCATTAAAAGTTATTTAAAAATGCTATATTTGTTGAAACCTTTGGAACAGTTAACTTGAAATTGACTTATGTATTGAGAAAGTTTCTATCTATCTCAACAAATTTAATTTTTGCAATAAATGCCAAAAAAAAAGTTTTAATAAATGCGATTACCTGCTTTGTAGAAAAGTTTCAATCCATTTTTTTTAGGGAAGTATGGCCAAATGGGGCTTTTGGTGAGGAAAATGCCTCAGTTGACGATAATTTGGAAATATTGAAGGCTATCTATCTCGCCAATCTTGAACATAATCCCGAAAATGATAATGAAACTGACGATGATGAGGGTAATGAGAGTGAAGCTGATGAAGGTAATATATCTTGCAATTATATCCAATCTCTGTCTATGTTAATAAAATTACCATTTAATTACAGAAAACTACACAAACTTCACCGAGAAGCAATTTAATTTTGATGACTTTGCTAAAAGGTACCATTTACTCCTTCCTATATTCTTTTTTTTTCTCCCTAATAGTTGTTTTATATTATGGTATATTTTGTTGAGGGGAGAAGAGCGTTGATGGAAATTTTATTTTTTTTTGTCTGTAGATTGCTCAATCCAAAAATAATTCGTTTGTGTGTTTTGGTGCTTTTTGAGTGGCGAACACTATCGACAAATGTCCTACTGAGTGTAGTTTCGATACTACATCAAATTGCGGTGAAGTTCAAAATGCCTGAAATGCTGTGTCAGGCATCGCTATTTAGGGTTTTCCAGGAAGTACTTAACGCCCCCAGGGAAAGCCATCATGAGGAGCTGAGGCGTTTGGCAATTTTTATTGTGAGACGTTTTGTCGAGAATTCCCGGAAGAATATGAAAATCTATGCAGGACTTTTCTTCTACAAAACTATTAGGGATTGTGCAGATGAGGATGATGCACCAACGGCTAAGGGGGCAAAAGGGCGTAAGGGCAAAAAGACAGCGAATCCAACCAATTCATCAAGAAATAATCAATCTGATGATGATGATGAGGCTGAGCCCATGGATAGTCGAGAAGTGACTCCTGAACCGTCAGTTGGAGGGAGGGAAGTGAGCAGGATAAATCAGAGTGCAAATCAAGATTTCAGTACACGTGAACCGCAAATGAGGAATAGAACTGAAAATATCGATACAGATGGTATTCGGGAGATTGTTGGGAAATTGAAAGAACAATTCAAGAGTGCCCTTCACTGGCTTCAAGAGACACTCAATGACGAAATTCAGGAGATGACAGAAGATGTTCTCGATGACGACGAAGACAATGCTGTTCCGCTTGTTCCGCTCTTCGAGGAGCACAAAGTGGCTCTCGAGAGTGTCGAATTTCAACAACTTCTAAAGGCACTGGGAATGCTTGAGCCGTTGGAAAATGTACTGGACTTTTTTTTTATTTCTCCTATCTTGCAATTTTTGCAATTTAACTTGGTACAATTTTCATTTGCAGGAGATTTATTGGCGTATTCCCAATAATGTGGCAAAAGAGGAGCTGCAGAGTCGCTGTGACCTTCTGGCTGATGGAAATGGATTACAATGTAATAAGCGTGTCAGATCCGACATCGATATCTCGTGTCCTGAGGTGGAAGAGGAAAAGACGAATGAGCCAATTGACGATGATGACATCGGTGTACGAAAGAGGCGAAAGGTTCACAATGCCATTGATAGCGATGAGGATGCTGATTGAAGTAATACAATGTAATATGTGAGAAGAAGAAATATTGATTATTCACCGAAAACTGTGAGTAAAATTATTCCTCCTTTTTTTCATTTAATCCCCTCCAATTCTTTCGTCAAATATGAAAATTTTAAATAGGACATCAGTATTTGATTTTAAATCGTCATCCTCAGAGCCATTTCCATCTTCAAATAACCCTTTAATACCTTCAATCGGATTAGAGATTATACAGAAATCCAGTGTTAAACCTAGATCAATTTATGAGAGGTAAGATTCTAGTTTTGAACGAAACCAGAAAATTGTGAAACAAGAGCGATGAAAGTTTAATAAACAAAAGAGTTTCTTGCATTATCAAAACTTTGATAATCCAAAGTATTTTCGTATAGGGTACATGTCCTAATTCAGAACCATTTCCAGACGTTTTAACGTTGACAGAAGATTCAAAACATTAGGTTCATATTTTTTCTGAAGAGAATTATATAAATTTGCTCCTAGACTCTTCTAGAATGCTACTGTTTAGTGAAAATTTTTTAGATATAACTTGAAAACTTCTTAAATACAAGAAAACACACAAGTGCAAAATGCTGCTATTGGAAACAAATTAATCCAAATGGAGACAAGGGAAAGTTTCCAATTGGAGACAAACAGTGTAACTGAAACAGCGACGAAAGGCTTCCAAACCCCTGTTCAGTTGCTCTTGAGTGCAGGATTTGTTCTTATTCCTGGTCTTTTCTCCTTATCCATCTAAAACAATAAGAAAATCTCTCCAAAATAATCATATTTCTGGGGTTTCCTATTGAAGTATTTGCAGACACTTCAGAAAAACCCATTTTGTTCACGAAATAGGTAATTATTTCATTTGAAAACTTCACGTACCGTTAAAAATGAAGATTATCACTTAATTTAACTAAAATTATCCAGAAATATGACATAAATGTTAAACAAAACGAATAAACAACAGTCACCTCATTGTGCTTATCATTGGAAGACATGGTCGATCGATGAAAAATTCGATGGTGAAAAGCTACACTTTTAATTTTTCAGAGAAATTAACAAATTAAAATTTGTGAATATAAATGGATTTTCGCTTTATTTGGAGCAAAATTACCTATATAATGAAACTGTGGTATAGAAAATATATAAATATAACAATTTAGTACTGTATTTATCATGATAACAATGACGTTTCCATTTGGAATAGCGAAAAATTTCCATTTGGAGCAGGTTTTGAATTAGCTTAATTTACCCTAAGGACGAAATGTGTTTGTTATCTCTAAGACATACCCAAAAATGAAAAATCGCACGACGCGTTTTCTAGCAATCTTGAAAAAAACATGGTTTTGGAAGGGATGGGGAGGTGTGGGAGGCAGGTGAGGGGCATGTTAACCCATTCAGTCAATGTACCAGAAATACTTGATATAGAATGTTCATATTTTGGGTTTAGTTTCTTACAGATTAATAGATGAATTTTTTGAAAAGATTTTTTTTTATCTATTATGGGGGCGCGGGGAGCCTCTGTCAAACACACATCTTAACGGTCACTGAATTTAAATTCTGTGCATTAATTCATTACAAACTCTATTGCTTTAGATCAGAGGTGTGCAAGAAACCGTTGAAACCGAATTAACGTCAAAATAAGTTTGTTATAGTAGCGTTTTGACCATTGACGTACATGTTTCATTTGACGTTAATTCGGTTTCAACGGTTTCTTGCACACCTCTGCTTTAGATAGAGTAACTAAAAAAGAACACAAATTGGCAACTAGAATTCAAATCAGGACAGAGGAAAGAGGCCAATTTTAACAAAATCGACGGGATGTCGCATTTTCCGTCCGCCATTTTCAGCAAAAATTTTGCATGACCTTCCGCGAAGCAAGAAAACAACAATAAAATGTATTTTCATTTCTGTTGGACTATTTTTCGCAAGTAATTGAAGAATTAAAGTTACTAAAAATTGAAATTGCCCAGGAATAAATCTCCTAAAGTCACTCAATTTGCGTATGATGTATAATACCATGGTAAGGAATGGGTTAATGGTCCTAGGATCGATTTATGGGGGGGGGGGTCCTCTGAACGTCCCAAGTTTCTATCTCTAACCGTTCAGGCTGGTAATGGTCGGACGGACAAACAACGTGACAGAAGGATTATAATATTACTCCTGTCTCTGTGGAAAAGGAGTTTGAGCAGTAAAACGGATTTTATATAGGGGAAAGTACTCTCCTTTCGAACGTTCATGCCTTCGAATAATGTGAATTTCTTTTACTTTTCCTAAGAGACTTACACATAATTTCTACATAGGCTTCAATTCTGAGACCAAGATCAAAATCAAAATTTCAAGCTGTCAAATATTTCCAAAATCAAGATTTTGACGCGAAGCATTTATGGAACTTAAATTGTCTTAGCTAAGAACCAAGATTTCAAGATTTTCCACACTTAACGAAACGTCACTTCTTACAAATATCTTCATTTCTCTGTTGAATTTGTTGAAATTTCGCCGTATAAATTAAGAAAATTAATTACAGGACGTTTTAAAGCAGAGGTGTGCAAGAACCGTTCGTAACCGAACAAACGTCAAATGAAACTTATACGTCAATGGTCAAAATGCTATCTGAACAAACTTATTTTGACGTTTACTCGGTTTCAACGGTTTTTGCACACCTCTGTTTTAAAGAATAAATGAAAGGCCATAAACGGAAATACAGGAACTGCAAACCAAAGTTGAGTTGTGTAATAAACCAAGAAATGCTTATGGCAAGATGTGATTCTTTTGCAGGTATTCTCAGGGTGTGCTGTACTGAGACCTAATTCAGTATTTTTCATAGTAATTTTCTTTTTGTATCATCTCTTATAGAAATATTCCTCATCAAGAATGATTTCCGCATGAAATTCTTCAAATTGTGACTATCTTGAAAATTCCAAGCATCTCCGAGAGATTCTTGGAATTATTTCAAGAAAACAGGAAATTTGACATCTTAAAAATCTTGAAATAATGGTTCCAGAATTGCTAATCTTGATATCCACATGGTTTGTGTCTTGGATTTGACGTCTTGATCTTGATTTTTTGATTTCAGAATACCAAAATCTTGAAATTTTCTTGATCTTGATCTTGATGTCAGAATTGAGGCCATAATTATCAATAATTGATTATAAGCTAACTAATATTTAATGGAAATGTGTAAGTCTCTTAAGGAAAAATAAAAAAAATTCACATTATTCGAAGGCATGAACGTTCGAAAGGAGAGTACTTTCCCCTACTGTTCTGTCTTTGACTTTGAGTTATGATAGTAAAAAAGATTACTGAAGTATTTTGGGTACTGATAAGTGAACTAACCGAATCATTAAATTTAGAGGGTAAGAGCAGAATCACATTGACAATAAAATGCTCGACGTAGCCTTACCGTATTTCGTTAATTTACGAATTTTCATTGCAATTCTTACGCAAATTCTCGATTACCGTATTACCTTATCTCATACTAGGTGGCACTAAATGAAAATATATAAGAAAATTGCAGAAATAAAACGAAAATGCGATAAACGGTGAGCACGAAAAACTGTAAGAGAAATTAATCGTACAGTTTTTTTTTGCTCACCGTTTATCGCATTTTCATTTTATTTCCTAAATTTTCTTATATTATTTTCACCTAGTGCCACCGAGTATCGAGGTAATCGAGAATTTGCGTAAGAATTGCAATGAAAATGTGGAAATTAGCGAAATACGGCAAGCATTTTACTGTCAATGTGATTCTGCCCTAAACATATATTCGTGAAAATGAATTTGGAAAAAGGTTTTTATTGAAAACGTAGTAGTACGTCTGATGAACAAGTTGGAGTTGAATAAAAATGCATTGAATTTGTCATTGAATAGAAAAGTATTTTCTCAGGTGTCTCATGAATTATTTTTCATTTCTCGAATGCAACAGTTTTTGGTAAGTAGAAAAATATAAAATACAAGAGTTAAATATTAAAATAGTTCTTAATGCTTTCGGCACATCTCTTATCTCAGTAAAATTTTATATAAAGTAAGAATTCGGGTCCCTTTTTTCTCAAAAGTTTTGCACAAGTCTATCTCACTCCTTCGGTCTCAAAATTTTACTGAACTAAATTTAATTTGATGTGATATTCAAGAGAAGAAGAAGAATACGGAAGGGTATAAGAATACGGAAGTCTATCGACTTATGCAATGTTTCTGAGAAAGAAAGCGATGTGAATTTTGACTTTATGAAATTTTCCTGATCTAAAAGGTGTGCCGGAGCAGCCGCCGGAGCCATAACTTCTTAATTTTTCTGTTGGCAATAATATTTCATAACTTACCAGTTTTCATTTTTCGGTTACCATTTTTTCATTTCTACTTATCATTTTTACCAAATAAAAAACATCTTTAACTTTGCTAAAATGTACAGAAAGTCATCAAGTGAAACACTATTCTCAACAAAATTCGAAGCATTTGTTTTCGCCTCAGGGCATTCGTACATTAGAATCCCCTGAATCCAATGACTATGAACCCCCAAAATTTCTACTTTCCACCCCTCAGAGGACTTTTTTTTAAAGAAATCTTTGCAAATCAAATGATTTCTCAGTAATGATGTCACGTTGTTTTTCCGTCAAGCCGCATCAGACTTATAGGCCAAAAGGTTAGAGATAGACTTCAGAACTTCTGGAGACTCCCCCATAAGGCGACTCAAAGGCCATTAACATGATCTTCATTTTTTCCCAAACCCACCTCTTTTCTTTCAAAATCTGTTACATATCGCCTGAGCAGACGTTTCGTTGCTTTAAAAAAATATCTTTGAATTATTCCTAATAACGGGTTTTGAAGGTGAAAAGTTATAAAGTCTCTAATTTCTAGACCTAGACAGGGTGTTTCCCAATCGAATGGGGTCATATTTAAGTTCGTTTGTAAGGTCTTGGAATCTAAATTAGTCTAAATTAGTTTGAATCAGTTATAACATAATGCTATTCCTGCTAGCAGCCGTAATTGCGCGGATGCTATTCGGCGGCATTTTCAGGCTGAACCATTGAGAGATTAAAGCTCAACTTTTCTTTTTTTTGTATTTTGATTCATTCTTTGTTAATTTTTTTCTTCTGTTATATTGATTTTAAAAAAAAAAATTTTCTTTCACAATTGTAAAAGGGATGACCCTATTATTGTGAATTTATAATAATAATAATAATAATAATAATAATAATAATAATGAATCATCACTCAATTTTTTTTTTAATTTGATTGTATTACACCAGAAGAATTTTAAGTAACCTTTTGAGTGATTTATAAATCGATTAAAAGCGGCTGTAAACGTACAAACTTAAAGAAATCGTTGAAAAGGGTCCCGGTCAAAATCCCAAAAGCCAAAGTCCTGAAAAGGTCTAAATCCTGGAGGGGTCGGAATACCAAAAAAACCAAAATTCTGAAAACTAAAGTTCCGAAAGTTAAAAGCCCGGAAGCCTTTGAATTAGAGTTTTTTCTTCTATTTTTAAATGGAACTAGTCCTTACCATTATATAATTCAGATTCACAAACCAATTATAAAGCTAAATTCTATTATGATAGGGATCAGTTCCATTTGGAAAGCAGGGGTGACATGATAACTTATTTTCGATACTATCGACTGTCGATTCTGAAAAATTTAAACGATAGCTGTACTTCTTTTAGCTGATATAGATATTTATAAACAGTCACATTCTTTTAAGAATGTCACAACGAATGGCCCAACAATGCGCAAAAAGTCGACATTCACTTAATCTAACAGATATAGATTTATCGATACTATCGATTCGATAGTGTCGAAAAGTTATCATTCCACCCCAGGAGTATAAAGTCCGAAAGGAATCTCACGTACTTCTATTAGGGGTATTAGGGTATTAATAATTGTTGTGCCGTAGATTCGGGTATCTTTTGTCTTCGGGGGTGACACTTACTATTCGTAAGCTTCTCTTTAATTCTAAAACTTAAGCATGTTCTTCACCGTTTTGACCTACCATGTCTGATTAGTAAAGATCAGACTTAAATTAAAGCATTAAAGAAAAAAATACGAACAGAAGGAAGCAAAGTCACTTCCAGAGGCCAAAATCACCCACTTCTACAATAGTTCGGAATTTTGGCCTTTCCCTTGTAATTTTACGTTTTTTAAGATTTTTTCAATTTTTGAAGTACACATTATTGCGCGGTTATGTATTCTAACATATTTTAATTTTAGTCCCTCTATTCCTTAACAATAACTCGGTTTATATCTTTTTCAGAAAACTAAGACGATATCTCTTATTGTTCACTCTTGATAATCAAAGTGCACTGCACATCCTTTATGAGTTACAATTTTTGTGATTTTATAGGCCTAATTCGTGCTTATTTTATTTTCCTCAATTCCCTCAATTCCATAGTCCTTCGGATGACTTTCATTTTTCTTGTTGATTACAATAGATGGAATGTAAGTAGAATCCTCTATCCTATATTGAATAGCCATAGTAAATAAAAATCTCTCTTTATCTGTGCATAAAGAAACATTTTTTTCCTAAAATAATGGTGGTATTATTTGAGATAGGTCGACAATTCAAATAATTTTTGTGAGCTGAGTTTTTTATTTCATAAATTGCGCTTTAGTTCCACATACTACTACAACAGTATTTCTCTGTGAATTGCAAATACTTTTAACAGAACCATCAGTTTTATGCAGCTGCAAAAAAAGATTGGCTATTAAAGTTTCGCTAGAACAAAAAAAATATGAATTATATCTGCAAACAAACATCTGATTACTAAAGTGTACTTTTTGCTACAGTCCTTGCTATTTTTCTTTCACCGTGCGTTCACCACTTGATAGAAATATAGCTTAACAATTCGTTAAATTTGTGTGATAGATGCAATTATTTTGGTAACGATTGTTTTTGCAAATTTATGGATGAATGTAACTTATAGATTGATTGGCTTCATCGAAGAATCCCATTAAATATTAATATTTTCAATCATTTTAATATATAGTGCGGAAAATATGTAATACATTTATATGAATATGAGCTCTGTAAATTTTCAAATATTCATAAAATATTTAAATTGAAAATTAAAAATTTGTGAGCGTCATCATCGTCATTCGTAAAAAAAAGAGGATTTATTCTCTGAAAAATTAATCAAAATAATTTTAATAAATTTTAATTAGGAAAATCTAGGAATTTGTTCAAGGAATTTGTCAAAATAATTTTTAATCCATTGCGAACTATTTCAAAAAAAGTTATTTGATGATCAGGTTATTAAATATGCATAAGATCCGCCCAAAACTGAGTTTAAGCCACGCCCCGTATTAGTTAATAAAGTAAAAATTTTAGAATTAACAATAGGGGAGACTGGGGCAAAAAGTCACAAATCGAAAATTTCAATCAATATCTTCCAAGATAAATAAGATAGCGGCTTAATTTTTTTTTCCATAGATAGTAGCCTCCATGGACCTTCTTCAATGTCATAAGTTTCTTAGAATTCGAACAAGGAATTTAGAAAATAAAAAATATCGAAATTTTTAACCCTATTTTTGAAATATTTTCCATGCAGGAGATATCAATTATTAGCTACTTATTATTAAATTTGATGCACTGGTGAATATTTCCCAAATTATCTGGATATTCTTTGAATACGAATCCGCTATCTATTTTAGAATTTTACAAAGATTCTTTTCTCCAGAAATCCTTTTATTAAAAACGACCACTAGGGGTAAAAAGTAACAAAAGCTATGGAACAAAAACCGAAACAATTTCTGTTGTCCCACGGTGAAAAGAAACGTCAATGCTATGTATCGCCACATGTTGTTTGCATTGGTCAAACGATTTGCAGTCTTTTGTGTGTTTTTTGTAAAATAGCTTAAGATGCGCTTTTCTCGCTCAGATAGGGAAAACGGTGTTTTACAAAGGTGTAGAAGAATAGATTTCCTACACTGAGAGAAATCCGAAAAAGTTAAAATAACTTTCCGGAAATGTTTATTTTACCCTGCAGTATTGATCTAAAATCGGTGTAAATATTACCCTTTTTAGGTGTATTAGGGGTTAAAGTTACCCTTTTTCATGTTAATTTTACCCTTAAAAAGTTGTAAAATTAACATTAAAAAATGTTGATATATTTTTACACCTAAAACGTGTTAAAGTTATAAGGAAAAAAAGTTAATCGCACCCTCTTTTTTTCTCAGTGTATGAAAATATGTAATCTAGGTATTTTACTTAAATTTACGGAATCCCATAATAAAGCGAATCAAAATGTGATAGTATCTTATGCCTGATACTATTTTCCCCAGAATTTTTGAGAATGATCACAAAATTACCTTTTAGAAAACGGCTCGATAAATATATTTCCTTACAAAATAGAAGAAAATGACTTTCACAGAGTTGTAGAGCGGTGAATTTCCTATAAAACTTTGCTAATTAGAAATTTTGGAGGTGCTCGGGTAGCTTGCAAAAAAATATAATATCCGTTTTGTGACTTTTTGCCCCAGACTCCCCTACTTATTGAGCGAGCAGATATAATAACTCTTCAAAAAATTTTAAGTGTTCAATTAACTTTTAATAATAGAAAATATTTGCAAAAACTTATCTATTTCCAAGTAACTTTTTTATCTGGGTTCGAACAATAAAATAAACTCTTTCCAGTATTAATCATTGTATACGAGCGTAAATCATTCTAGAATTCAATGTAATAATATTACTGATAGGACGGTTAGGACTCAAAATAGAATGCTAAAATTACATTGAATCTATTCTAAAATTTACCAATTCAGCCGCATTAAAATTTCATGCTGAAAATGGTCCAAAAGCTGCAAAGGTCGATATTTTTTTTTCAATTTATTTCCATGTAGACTGGAGTCTAGTGATGAGTTAAGTCTTAGCAATAAATTTTACAAGATTCAGTTCACTGGAGAATATATAACACCTTTTTGCGATATTTTCAAAATGTCTACGACGTGAGTGTTATTCCAAAAATATACAATTGCCAAAAGATCAAAATGAACGGGGCTGGGAAGATTATAATACATTTTCACACTCAACAAAAATGTCAGTTCTCGCTGAAAATTCTCATGAATTTGTAGGCGTTTCTTGTTTTGAAATCCCCGCAGCGAAAAAAAGCACAGAAGGAGAGAAGGAAATATATATTGATGTAATTGCTTGGGGATTTAAGGGTATCCCTGGGAAAAATTGAAAATTCACGTGATATTAAACATTTGCCAAAACTCATTCATAATCGTTGTAGGTGTTTAAGTACCTTTTCCCACTTAATACACCTACATGCATAACAATTCATATAAAATTTATGTCATATTATACTCCATCTGAAAGTTGATCAACTTTAAAGCACCACCAAACCTAAAAGCATAGTCGTGCTTAGAAAGAATTTCATTTGAAGCAGCAAAGATTTAAATCAAATACATAATCCAACTTTTCAAGATGTACTGTACAACTATCGACATTGAAATTTTTCAGAATAATTCCTACTCAATGGAATTTTCTCCCTATACATAATCCTTTAGCTATAACTCGTGGTAAGATATTTCATATCTTGACTTTTTCTCTCCCCCATATTTCTCGCTCCATTCTCCTTTTCTGTGTTTCTATGGTAAAAAGAATTACAGTCATGCATGGAAAAATCGTTGGAAGTTCAATGAGCACTAAATATGCATTGATATGTGGTAGATTGCATGAAATTTTTGCTGTTCAGATTTTTTTTTGCTCCACACATGTGGGAAGAAGGACGAGGAAATTTCTCGTGTGGAGAAAATTATCCTTAAATATGAGAAAAATACTACAGAGACAGACATGAAAAATCAATAACTGCGCGTTGACGAATTTCTATAGAGAACCATTTGGTTGGAGATTGCTGAAAAATTTCTACTACAAGGTGATTCTTCATGTAGTGGAATTTTGATAAGAATTTTTATTGAATGTTTAGGCATTTTATAGGTTTTGTTCCGTTAAATCGATATTAAAAGAATTATTTCATATGATTTTGTATAAAGCTTGATTTTTTTTAAACAGTTTATGTTACAGGGCCCATATTATTTTTTAGTCTTTTGGTTATTTAAAATGTTGGATTTATATATTGTATCTAACCTTAAAAATCACGATACGTTTCAGTATAATAATGAAAAGAAAGGTCTGATAAAAAACAATTATGTTTATTATTAATTTGATTATTTTGAGAAGAGAGAAAATACTTATTTATTAAAAAAAATCGCGAAATCTCACACATAAAATTTAAAAAAAAAATGAGTAAGGTCAATGGCTACTTAAAACCCGAAAAAACTTCAATCCATTTGTAAAAAAAAACACTCCGTAACTATTGAAGAAGTTGTCAGAACTTTATGAAAAAATAAGCCCATCTATTTGTATTAGTTGTGAGAACTAAATGAAATTGGTGACCAATAATGGTTACAATATGGATTTTATGAAATAATTACCATAACTTATCCACGTAAATATTGCTTTAAGTTCTCACAACTAATAAAATTATTATGAGAAAAATGTTTCATGAATATGTATAGTAACCGTTCTAAATTGATTTGTTATTAATCTCCCGTTCAGCTATTTTTCATTAGTAATCAGGTCTAAACTTTTCTAAGAGTGTGTAGATGTACTTCGTGTTTGGCGAAACGGCGCGTTATCTCCATTTCCTCCCCTCCCTCTTTGTCTGGCTGAGATGGGATAAGGGGGCTAAAAAAGCACGCAATAATCAGTAACAAATAAGCATCTAAAGTGAACGTATAGAAAACAATTTTTCATCAAAAACTTTTAAAATTTCACGAAGTAAGTAATTGCTTGTGATACTAGATCAAGAAAACATCGTTACACAGAGAACAGGCACCGTAATACGGGCTTCAGACCTAAGGCTTAGCCATATGGCCTAACTTCTCTAATATCTTATCAGTCAGGATTTTTTGGAAAATTTTGACATAAGATTGGCTTATTAAGGGCAAATGACCTATTGCATTTTGAAAAAAAACAATAAAATCGGTTGCTGTTTAAGGTTTTGAGACCCTCGGGAACTGGGCTAAACCTCCAGTCTGAAGACGGTCTAAGGTTACCCTTCTGCTACACGTGGGACTGCAAAGAGTCTAGACAAGTGCTCCCAAGTTCCCTGAAGTCTCTAGAGATTGACAAAAATGGACAGATGTGCTGGATAAATTTTGTGAATTTTTATACTAAAATTTACGTTTTTTAAGAGGCAAAAAACAAATAAACACTAAAAATAAATTTGGTCGATATAAAACTAAATTCCTTCAATAAAACATTAAACGTGATCAGTAAAAAACTAGGAAAATAATTTTTTTTATTATTAGTTTCTTTCAATCACGACACAACTATATGGTTTTCTAAAATTGTGATAAAAATTAAATCAAAAAGAAAAATAAAGAAAGAATAAACGACGGAAATTGTAAATAAGGAGTGATTAGGAATAAAAGAAAGTGCGTTACCGTCGGACAAACCAAGTTACAAACAACTCAGTTTTTTCAATATGTTAATAAATAAATATTGCCTCAAATTTCCTGTGAAGAGCGTGGGTTAAGCCTATAAAGAATATAGAAAAAGAATTGAGTTGTCAGAAGCTTGAGTCTTCCAAATGTAGTGAGCTTTCCCCTATTTAGATTAAATCAATTCAATTGCCACAAGGATTAAAATTAGAGAAAGAAATTCCGAGTGGTAGCCGTAGAAATACGAATACAACCCAGGACAGAATTAATTAAAGTGACTTCCTTAACGAAAAGCGACCTAATAATATTTCACCAGTAGGGGAAAGTAGGGCACCTTTGAAATTGGAATTTATTCTATGTGGATTTGAGCCATATCATAATGTAATTTAGCTGCTCAGTCTGTTTGTGCAGCTCAATTATATCACGATAAGGCTCAATTTTATTTAAAAATAGGTGAAAAATCCCATATTCAAAGGTGCCCCACTTCCTCTCTCTATTGAATTTTAGTGAGTGAGTGTGGGCGAAGCCTGAAAACCTTGTAATAGCTCCTAAATTTTTTTAAAAAAACGTCAGTTTTGAGAAAGAAATAAGTATCTCGGGCCTTACAAATCTTGTACTTATAGTCAGAAAATTTTTGAATCTAAGTTTTACTGTGTTATCACACTTTCACATTAAAATTTTAATATGATTCGCATTAATTGTCGCTGGTGAGAGTCCAAATTTGTAAAAAAGTAATTTGTGTGTTTGAATCATTTTATATTCAAAATTTGATCTATTTGTTGATAAAAAGGTAGACTTGGCCCGCAAAATTTGATATAAATTTATTTTGGAAATCTGAAGTTTCGAGTTTTCTGGCGTCACGTTGTTTGTCCGTCTGTCCGTCCGGCTGTCGCCAGCTCTAGAGGCCAAACGGTAAGAGATAGCGACTTGGGACTTTCGGAGGACCCCCCGCCGTAAGTCGACCCAAGGATCGTTAACATGCCCCTTATTCCCCCCCACCCCTCCCTTCCCCTCCAAAACCATGTTTTTTGGGATTACTCGAAAACGCGTCGTCCGATTTTTTTCAGTTTTGGATATGTTTTAGAGATTACCCAAGCGGACATTTCGTCCTTAGACGAAAATACCGTTGAATCATTCCTAATAACGGGCTTTCAAGGTCAAAGACTTTAAAAAACACTAGAGAGCGCATTTATCAAGTGAATGGGGTCATGTTTGGGCTCGTTGGAAAGGTCTTGGAATTTTCGACAAAACTGAATCGGTTCAAATCGGTTTTGAATCGGTAATAAACCAGTTCATAACCGATAAATAATTTTTATACGAAATTCAATTAAATTATTCCTGAGGTGTATTTTGGGAAATATTTTGAGTGATTTATAAGTCGGTTGAAATCGGTTGTGAACCGATAATGAACCGGGTATTTACAGATGAGTAATTTTTGTTCAAATATAATTTTTATTACTCTTTAAACTATTTTGTAGAATCTATTGAGTGATTTATGAATCGATTCAAATCGTTTGAGTACCGGTAAACGGTAAATGAGATATAGCATCTAAGTCACGACTTCGAGAATTTTGCAAAGCCTGGGACGCTTTGCCACCCCTTTTTTTTGGAAAACTAAATGGTCGAGAAACTCTGTTTAAGATACTGAGGTTTTAATGTTAAGTGATATATATAAGGTTTTTCAAGCCAAAAACTTTTGCAAATTCTAACTAAAAATGATCAAGGATTCAGTATTGAATTAGGGCATTGGCATTCATCGGATGGGATTTGAAATCAAATTCCTAGGTGTTTCTGTTTAAGAATTTTCCAGTTTTCTGTATGTTATTACGTATGTTGTTATATATCGTGAAGAATTTGTTGAAGGTTATTACGGAAATGACAAAATTATTTGTTGAAATTTATATCCTTTTAGGAAAACTCTTTTTTTTAATTTTCCTTAAATAAGTGATCTCTTTTTCACCTTTTGACGAAACATTGTTTTCAGGGTATTCTTTACCTTATTAACTTTTTTTTTTCATTTATAATTTCCAGCTTACTTATAAACTTGATTTATAACTTGGCTATTAACAACCATCTTCTATCAATATTTCAAAATACTCCCCTAGAGTTTGTGAGGAAATTCATGGGTGGCCCAGAAGCCACCCTGTGATTGTGGCGCTGGCGCAAAATCAGTATTGTTTCGCGGTCATGAGTGTAGCCTTCCCCAAAAGCAGCGTTACTACCATTCTGCATTATTGAATGTGTGCAGTGGAGTATCAAAAGGAGATGCAATACGTGTATTTGGTGAAAGGCCACAGAAGAACAATTGTGTCTCCCAGAAGCAAGTTAAATGCACTTTTTAGTCATAGACACTGAACTGAGTGATTCTGTTGGGCAAAATCTCTGCCATGTTGTTGAGAAGTGTTTAAGGAAAGAGTGTTCTGTGGACAAACTTATATAATATTGAGAGAAAAAATAATGGTGTCCTCATATGAGGTCTCCTCCGAGGGAACCTGATAGTTGTACATATCGCTGTAGGAAGTGAGTGGATACAAAAAAATTTTTTTTTGTGGACATTCTCTACTTGAGAAAATATCTCGCAAATAGCGAATGAAAAAGTATAAAGTGTTCATGGGAAAAGCTTCTTAAAAATCCTGAATTTATTGGAAGGGAGAGAGAAAGAGAGATTAATCACATATCCGACGAAATTTAAAAGAATGGATTTTTATGTAGGAAGATAAATGAATTTACTAGTGATTATTATGATAAATTAGTAAGGTTTTAGTCCACAATGATATCCAGTATTGTGAGTGTGTTGCGAAAAGGTGGGATTTAAACGGGGGGTATAACGTGAAATTTTCACAATTGGTGGAAAAGTGTTTGGTGAAAAAGCAAAATGGCGGTTGACCGCAACGGCATCAGTATCGACTATTGCAGAAATTGTACAGAGAAGAGGAAGAAAAATTCTCCATGGTACACATGGGGTCACTTTAAAGTGCAAATTTCACAGTCCATCATGGGCTTTAAACCACAGAAAATGGGCATCATACAGCTAATGTACATGACAATTTTCTACATGACCTTTTGTATCTGCTGGGCCCCTGTATGCTGTGGATTCCTCCTCGATGGATCACAAACATCCTTTGCCCAATTCCGCAAATGGTTCACAGGACTCAATGGATCATTGGAGTTGGAATTTAAGACAGAACAGCCAAATGGGTTGGTCCTCTATACAGATGATGGGGGAACATATGACTTTTTCGAGTTGAAACTCGTCGAGGGAGCTCTAAGATTACGCTACAATCTCGGTGGTGGTGCTCAAATAATCACTGTGGGACGTGATTTACATGATGGACACTGGCATAAAGTGCAAGTAAGTCATAAAATGTAATTTATATGACCCTCCTACACCCATTTCCACTGCTCCATTTTAAAGAAAAAGAAAGAAAAAAACACTATTTATAAAGTCGTCCTTAAAATCATTAAAGCCCTTTTATTGGCTATCGATTGTTTTTGACCCCCTGCAATTTGAGGAATTGTAGCAATTCTCGAAACAATACACATTCCTCAACCTTACGACCTTTTGACTTTTGATCATCAATCCTCACCAGACAGCCCTTCACATCGATATGTCTGATTCCACTTTTAATTTCTACCCAAATAGTGTTGATTGCTGTTTTATTTATCAAAACCAGCATACGTTAACAAATTGCAAAATAGTGAAATGCTTCGTAAAGAAATTGTTCATTTAACGATTGACATTGAGGCTGTTAAATATTCTGTGGGTAGATTTTCAACACGCGAAGTTGCAATAGGGGAGCTTTTTTTCATAATTATTATAGTCCTCCAGTGTGCCTGTTTCCATCTATTAAGTTTTTAAGCCCTAAATGGATTCCAGGGAAAATTGTAGTGGTTAAATTTTCAATAATGCACCTTGAGACCAACTACAGCAATAGCTATATAAGAACATTTTTCAACCTCTCTGATACTTTTTTTTACCATTACACAATTCATTGATCATCTATATCCATTTTTTTTTAATTCACTTTAATAATTTTCTTTTAAAACATAAAGTATTCAAGGTTTTATAGCAATAATCATTTGTTTCTGTCGCAAAAATAAGGTCACCCCTTTAACAATTATTAAATATCGTACTGTACATTCAATTATAAATTCCTCTTATGTTCAATAATTAATCCGTTACAAATATCAGAAAAGCATTAATAAGACGAATAACAATATCACAGCAGTAAAATAAAAACTAAATAAAATTATTAAACGATGGCTGTCTTTCTTACTATAGGTATAACTTAGCCTAGTTTTAGCCTAGTTTTACCCTAAAAGAGAGATTACGTTCTGAGCATCGATATAAAATGATAAAAACTTACTGATTTTCGAATTTTCAGGAATACATATTTTTTGTTTTACTTTGTGTAAAAATTACAAGATTATGATATAAATTTTCTTAATGCAATTTCGACTCATTTTGAAACAAAATAGTATCGAATGGAATTGTCTACTAAAAAGTTACAAAAAATCGTTATAGAATTTCCAATATAATTATAAAGAAATAATCAGTTTCTCAATTGTACTTCTAAAAAGTTTTATACAAAATTGAGATCAAGATTTGTTCAGGTTTTTCTCTACGAATATTAGGGTAAGTGTGCCAAGTTCCGGCATAGATGCATGCAAGCGCTAAAGTCACAAGTTCAAAATGTAATATTTTTCATATAAATTGATTTTTTTGTTAATTTTTCTTAAGGAGCGTTACTTGGAACCTTGTAGACAGTTTGTCGTCTTCATTTCCTCCAAAATCATTTTAAATCCATTTTAAAATGAATAAAAATGTAGACATAGCTTTGGTGGCTTATTTCGGTCACCTTCGTTTTCATTGTTCCTTGCCCTTCCGGGATCCTTCCAAAGTCTTTTTAACATTTTCTCGTTTATCGAAGCTACATTTTTTGTTAATTTATTGCATAGTATAATCTCTATAATATGCAAAAACTAAAAATTCATGGATATTTGAGGAATAAAAATGTGGCCGGAATTGCAACCTGACCGGGTTTGGTACACTTACCCTATGCTTTCAGATCTTCAATTTATCCATTATGTATTTCTTATTCCGCCTTTTTAACTTTTAATCCACGAAATTATTTTTTACCTTCTCCTCAGTATCTCGTCTTTCTGTGAACATTGTGATATATCACTTTTATCAGGGGCCTCTCGACATTACGTTTTTCCATACGTTTTTGTAGGCAAGTTTTTTCCTAAAGAGAATTGACTTATCAGTCTGATATATTTCGAAATCGTGCATTAGAAGCTACCTAAAAATACATATTTCATAATGTTCGCCAAAATTATACAAGAACTACGATCAAATTTGTTTAAGTCGCGGTGCAATATCTGCAAAAATTTTTCAAGGAAAAGTGAAAAATAGCTTCACTTTTTATTAGGCTTGATGAGCCCCTGGTTTTATATTAGGGTGAATTATCTTATATTCTGGAGTAATGACAGTGAATATTGCATCAACTTGCATTTGCCTTTTGAACCAGTATCAGTTATTTAAGACAATTAAATGTATTTTTTTCAATTCATTAAATTTATATTTTATTAATTCAATGTACGAATTTAAGTCTCATGAATTAAGATTTGAAAATGAACAGTTTCGAAACTGAGATCTCAGAGTCATAGAGACACAGTTCCTCTGAATTCATTGATCCTAAATTTGAATGCAAAAAAACCATACCTTAAAAAATGAAAATGTCTCACAATATATTACCATTCAACTGGCTGTATTCAATACCCGCGAGTAAAAATTTTCCAGATCAAGGATATCAGAACATATCCTGTAAATATTAATACGAATCGAAATGATTGACTGAATTGCAGCTTCATAATATCTGTGGTTTATGAAGGAATCATATTGTAAATAAAATTATAGTTTCTTCAATTAACATATTATTAAAAAAGATTATTAATTATTATTAAAGGAATACTGTCATTGCGGATGACTTTGCACTCAGGGGGTGACTTTGCACTCTGCTGTCTGTAAGATTTTCATTAATTCTAGGATTTATTGATGGTCTTTGCCGACCCAGTCTACCATGTCAAAGTATAGGGGAGACTGGGACAAAATTTGTCAAAACGAAAATTTCAATATTCACTGTTTTCTAAAATAACTGAGGCTTGAAATTTTTATTATAGATAGCCTTCATAAACCTTCTTAAACTTACAAAGTTTCAAGGGATTCGAAGAAGGATTATGTAAAATAAAAAAATAATAAAATTTTGAGCCCTATTTTTGAAATATATTTGGCTTACAGAAAATATCAATATTGATTAGCTCAATTTAAGCACATTTCTCGTTAAGATAGAGAAAAATTATTTTCGACAAATTTGTAGAGAAATAAATTTCCTATAAAAATATGTTTATTTGATAATTTTAACGTTTGCAAGAGTAAAACGTCACAAATTATCTGAAGACGACAATATTTGCCCCAACAATTTTGAGAATCTCCACAAAATCGACTTTTAGAAAATGATTCGAAAATCACATTTCTTTCGAGATAGAGGAAAATAGTCTTCTGCAATGTTATAAAGCAGTAAATTTCCTATAAGAATATGCTCATTATAAAACGTTTAAGTTTTCTCAGAGTTCGTGAAAGAATTAAATATGCGTTTTGACAAGTTTTATCCCAGTCTCCTCTACAGGAATATGTTGTGTACCAAGTATGTATCAAAAGGATACTTTTAGTTTCAGTAATAGTCAATAAAATGCAAATACAGGTTTTTTGCCGAAAAAACGACTCGTGTGAAAGTTATCTGAAAGTCTAATAATACCAAAAGCGGTTTTGGAATAGTAAATTTCCTAAATCTAATCTAAATTGTAGCTATCGAGCATGTTACTCCTGGATGTTAAGATCATGATTGTCATTTCTTACCAGAAATTGTTGATTCTTTAGTATTTATGTAAAAAGTGCAAAGTCACCCAAACCTTATCCTAACGCAAGCCCTTTATTTTTGATTTTTTTTAACACAGTAAAATTTTATTATAGTAAATGCTAGTGGTACAATTCTATCCATTAACTACCGAATACAAATAATTTTACTCATTGACCCTCTCCTTTCATTTTAACTATTCACTTCTAAAGGGTGAAGTTGAAAAATAGCGAAAAAAGTACACTCACCCGCAATGACGGTATGGGAAAAATATGAAGTGTTCGAAGCCAGAGTGTGTGCGAAGTCTCAAAGCTTTCCCCTACTTGAATGAAGTTTTAGAAAAAATGAAATTTGGATTTTTAGGGAAAATTTTATTCAAAAAATTATCATTTTCGACATATTTTACATCACGTTTTGTGTTATAAAGTAAGTTGTGATCAAGGAAGTGAAAAATCATTCATTCAAGGGCAAGATTAACTCATTATCTAATAGAAATTGGTGTTTTGACTTCAGATTAATCTACTCATAGTAGCCTTGTACACTGTAAAGTCGGTTTTTTTTTTCGAAACGGTCCGCAAAAATCAGTTTAAATATTGTGCTTTTCTGTCCTCAAGAAGTTGGATTGAATAAGTTTTTTGATATGCTGGAAAAAATAAGCTATTTTTTAGTTTTCATGGTTCACATTATATAATTAAAAATTGGTTTGCAGTCTGCAATCCATAAGAAAAAGCCTCATGTACACAATATTCATGAAAAATCTCACAGTTCTTTTATAATCTCACTATTTTTTATGTTTGTCGATGATTGACAACCGGTTAAAGTGATTGCAAAATTACTCAAAACAGCGCAAATGCAACACAAATGACTCTCACACAACTATTATATCATCGTTTTATAATCCGTTCATCACCGGTTTTTAACCGATTTCAGATTTGTCAGGAATTCAAAGAACTTTCTAATAACACCAAAGCTGTCCAAATCAGTTGCAGAGCTTTTTTTCATATGATTCGCGAAAATATGTGAAAAAATAAGACACGAGTGGTAAAAAATAAAAAATTTCGAGGATTAAAAAATAATTCTTACATACGCAATGACATTCAAATAGGTTCACGGCATGAAGTAAATGATGCATAAATTCAATCACCCTAGATTTTTTCTACACAAATTAAAGTACAGAAGAACACTTTCTGTGGAAGGGTGATGTCACCACTTCTCGCCAGTGACCCGCTTCTCGTCACTTATAGTTTAATCGAAGAAAAATCATATAATACGAGTAATAAAAAAGTGATCAAAAAGAAAAAAAGCAACGCAGAATATATTTTTAAATAATATTGTCCAAAATAATCGAGTTTAACTATTTCGCGTCACACTTTTATTCAGCAGATGAATTCATGTAAAACTGAGTTTTTCCTAATGCTTTATGATCAAATATAATAGTTCAGAGAGGAAAAAAATTTTCCATAGCGTGAAAACTCGAAAAAAACCCCGGGTCATATATGACCCTATTGTCCACAAGGGAAGTGTACATACCATTTTTAAAATCTATATCACGGGCTTTTTAAGTGTTTTTTTTTTGCTTGAAGTTATTAATTTGGCCAAAACCATGGCAAACTGGACTATCTTGATAAACACTATACTCCTGGTATTCAAGGAATCTTCCTGGTAATCCCTTGAACAGTCACTGTCACAATATTTTGAGTGGTATTTGGCAAAAATAAACTTATCTACATATTTATTCACACACAATACAATTGCACAATATGAGAAGCTCGCAGAATAATCTAAAATATTGCAAAATATGTTATAATTCATCAGATATAAGATGAAATGTCCAGGAGCAAGATGTCCCAAAGAATTTCAAAGAAAGCATTTCACAAAGAAAAACAATGTCCCAACTACATTTCGCTATAGGTTTGGGACGAAAACACTGTTACCCTTGGGGACAATAGGGCCATATATGACCCGGAAAATTCTACACGCTTTTCTGGAAAATTGAGAGTAGTTTATTATATCAAAATATACAATATACAATCTTTGGATATTCTATTTTGTGTTTCTAAAGAACTTTCTGCTGAAAAAAATAAATTAATATAAAAAATTTTGAAAAAGAAAAGTCATTTCACAAAGTTCGCAATTAGTGATTTTTGATCTCAAATATTTTCTTTTCCTGAATATCTGGAGTCTTGAGAAAATTTGCCAAAAATCTTACATCCTTCTATTATGATGTCGTGCACAAACCGATAGATTTCAATTAATGTAAATAATCAAAAAAAATTGTTTTTTCCCCGCGTCATATATGACCCTAATGACGCGGAAGAGTCAAGCGTTTTCAAGTAGGTGGCCAGAAGTGGTTATTTTTGCATTTTTAATAAAAAAAAATTTTAAGTAATCCATCGTTAAATTGGGGGACTATGAGTTTGATACATATATTTGTTGCCAACATATCTAAGTAACTTTTGTGTCAAATTTGAGTTACTTTATAATAAAGAGTTCAAAAATTATAATTAAATTAATTTCAGTTTTTTTTTTCTAAAAGTTGCGATAAGTGGTTCCTTCACCGTAGTGAGCTGTACTTGCTCTAAATTATGACAAATGCTTATAAAAGTAGGTTTAGTACGCAATGCCCTGCTTTCTTCTTAATCCCTATGCTTATACAGTGATTTCTAATACAAATTTGAAAGGCACAAAATGTGTTCAGAAGCAAAAGAGATAGAGGAGCTCAGGGCAGAATTAGTTAGAGTTAATATCGGTCAGTAGGATGTTATAATTTGCCTTAGAATGAAAATTAAGGAAACCACTATTCATTCAAAGTAAATACCTTTCTTCATATTTATTAAGGTAGAGGGAAGTGGGTCACTTGGGATTTTTCTCCTATTTGGAAATGGAACTGAGCCATATCAAATTTAGCTTCTCAATCTGTTTGTGGATCTAAATTATATCATGATAAGGCTTTATTTTATTTAAAAATAGGAAAAAATCCTAATTTCAAAGCTGCCCTAAGGTTCCCCACTTACTCCTATTTATCAGCCTGGTACAAACATTTTTTTTACGAATTATATGGAATGAAAGATTTCATATGGTGGTTAATTCTGCCCCAGTCTCTTTTGGTGTTCAAAAATTATTCCAAAATAATTCTTGATTAATCCATTACTGCTAAAAAAATTCAAACTTCGTATTGTCAATGGAAGCAACATAATGATGTACCTCTCAAAAACTACATTTAAATATTTACAATGAACAAATATCTAAAAGTTTTATTATTGAAATTAGGTGTAATGAACTATTTTGATAAATATTTGCAGTTGAAAATCTCACAAATATTTTAGGAATTATCGCGATATTTGATCATATCTTCAATGAATAATGGAAAATGTTTCTGATATTAAAGATAGTGTTATTGTTTGAATAACGAACTCAAAAGATAATGCAGTTTTTCAGAATGCATGTATAGATTTTAGTTGTTCATATATTAAAAGGTCACTACACATGACCCAATTACAACAAATTGACATTTTAATACTTCTCTCCATTAAATTTCACAGCAAGTTTATGTTCATAATTTCATCCATAACTCATTGAAGAATGTCAGTAAAAATGATATTTAATTGAGGTATTCCAGAAATGTTCTCTTTGTGAGTTTAATTAAATGAAATCCTTTGTTGTAATTGAGAGAGGAATGGCAATAATTATTGCATTTTTTAGTTTCCATGAACCGACAAAATTTATTTATAATGTTTTTCCCCTTTTTTTAATTTACTGATTGAGATGAAAGGAAAAAGTTATTTGAGCGGTACGAAAATTTCTCAATAAGTCTTATTTAAGTCACTCATGCGGAACATAAGCAATTTTTATCGTGTATAAATTGAATATAAATCAGCAAGTTTTTTCCGCGGTCTTTTACTTCTTCAATAAAACAGAAACAATGGTCTTCTGCAGCACTTGTACATTTTAATTAAAATATGCAAAGGATATACAATCACTGTGATTAAATTTTGCTTTAGTTTCCCATTGTGAAAATACATTGGAAAGAAAATAGACAAAATCCTCATTTATATTCGCCAAATCTTTTAAATTTAAATAAACTCTTCTGTGCTTTAAAAGCCTTTTTTTCGTGTGTTAAGTGGGTGTCTGTTTTAGTCTGATAAAAAAAGTCCAAAGGCTGAAGATTATCTGCTGTGTTGTTTCTAATGGGAAAAACATTTTAAACCTCGTCAGTTAGTAAAATAGTTCACAGAAAAGTATATTATTTTTTGTACTTATGCAACATGAATGCAAAAAAATCACTATAGCGCTTTGCCCGCTTTTCCCCAAAGCTCCCACATGAGAAATGTATATTTTATCAAGTTGACACGGAAATCCTTATAGTTATAATCGAAAATACCATGTAGAACAATTCTATGCTATTTTTAGAGTATGTTTCCCACTTAATCACTTGTTTCCTCTGTGTTGAACAAAATGTTTGATGAAAAGATTTTTCTTGTTTTATTTAATTTATTTATTTATTTACTTTTTTGTAAATTGATAATGCGGAAAAATATTGCGTTTTTTTTTTGTAATATTCCTACTTTATTGATGTATTTTCAGGTTTTGCGCAATGATGAACATTCAACACTTACAGTTGATGGTGTATCACAGACACGTTCGTCCCGTGGAAAAGAATTTCAATTTGGAAAATTTGCCACAAATTCTGACGTTTTCGTCGGAGGAATGCCCAATTGGTAAGCAAATTCTTTCACAGCAATCAAATTTTATGGGGTGTGCACAAACAATTTTCATTACTAAAAGGAATTGTACGAATTAAGCATTTTAATATACAAATAGTTGTTTCACTACGCGAGAGTGCGTAATGCAATCCATCGATTTTGAACAAAGAATGTAGAATTTAGGGAATCTGAAATTTCGAAATAATTTATGCTCTCTGCTGAACATAGTAGAGGAATTCTGTAACAGTCTGGCAATGCCACAATGAGTTCGAATCTCAAGAGAGCTTTTTCGAAATTGTGATTCTGTAGCCGTGACATTGCCATTTCAGCTCGCGTAGCATTGTCAGAAGTCACATATTTAAATTTTCTGGCAATTCAAATGACAAGGATTTTTATTGACACTGGTTATAAAAGGATTAAATTGATCCAAATTTGATCCTTTTGCAAAGAATGGATCAAATAACATTTTCTATTATGATAAATGTGCGTTGATCTATTCTTTGCAAAAGAATCAAATTTGGATCAATTTGATCGTTTTATTTTTACCAGTGAAAGAAATCAACGAAGTTAGACTGTATTTGCATAATATCACAGAGATTTCGAACTCATATATGACAAAAAAGCTCGATTGGCATTGTCATATTTCGAACTCACGTGTCACGATGCCACGAAAAATACAGAATTCCCCTACAAAGCTTATAAAACAAACTATTATAGTTCCCGATTTGGGGTCTTCAAAGGAACCCCCATTTGCTATGATATAGATAAGGGGAGAGGGGGCTACATTGAAAGCGATATTTTTTGCTTACGGGAAACTGGGGCAGAGTAAGCATGAAGTAATTGTAAATATACTGCGATTTTTTTAAATAAGATATTAAATTTCAGAACGAGACCTATTTGAATTGATAGTTAGGGATACATTGTTCACTGAAAAAATGGTGAACATAAATACAAATAGGATGGAGTCAGCCCTTTTGGCCATGTAAACACTTTTGGGCACCTAAAGTAAAATCACATTGTTAGACAATTATGAGTTTATTTAGAACAAGGAAATGAGTATTTTTTCGTGACATCTACACAATGCTCGGTTTTGGACGTCTAATGGCGAACGCGCAATAACTTTTGTTTTGTAAACATGTTTTTGATATTTCAGTGAGAGTGAATGAAACGTTGATCCAGTCCAGTCATCTCGCTCACTCTCTTAGGAAATTTTGAAAACGTTTTTATAAACAAAAGTTATTGTGCGTTGCGCATAACGTACGAGAAAACCATATTTGTTTTTTTATCGACTAGATTAATGCCCAATCCACTATAACTTTAGTTAGTAAACATGTTTTCGAATTTGCCTATGAAAATGAGCGAGATGGCTACATCTCGGTTTCATTCATTTTCACAGAAAAGTAAAAAAAAACATGTTTGCAAAACAAAAGTTATTGCGCGCTGGTCATAATTCTAAGTTACGAAAAGAAATTCACGACAAGGTAAACAATCACCAAAAAATGGGATTCTTACACCACTGAGAAAAAAGAGGGTGCGATTAACTTTTTTTCCTCGTAACTTTAACACTTTTTAGGTGTGAAAATGTATCAACATTTTTTAATGTTAATTTTACACCTTTTTAAGAGTAAAATTAACATGAAAAAGGGTAACTTTAACCCATAACACCTAAAAAGCATAATATTTACACCGATTTCGGATCAATAATACAGGGTAAAATTAACATTTCCGGAATGTTATTTTAACTTTTACGGATTTCTCTCAGTGACTGCGAAAAAGAAATCCGAAAAAAGTTAAAATAACATTCCGTAAATTTTATTTTGCCGTACAGTATTAATCCGAAATCTGTGTAAATATTATGCTCTTTAGGTTATTTGGGGTTAAAGTTACCCTTTTTTATGTTAATTTTACCCTTAAAAAGGTAAAAAATTAACATTAAAAATGTTGATATATTTTTACATCTAAAAAGTGTTAAATTTATGAGGAAAAAGGTTAATCGCACCCCCAGTTTTTTTCTCAGTGTAAGAAACTTCTTAACGTTAAGTATACGCTCTATAAAGCGTATATATCTCAACCTATGGGTGCAAGCATTAATTAATTCTAAAGGTCTTTGAATCTCAGGCACAATTCTATACCAGTCTCAACCAAAAAAGTCTCCCAAAATGTAAGATATACCGAAAACTTCTATAAACGCAGAGAATATTTTTTATGTAAGTCTAGCAATAATGCCTTTCTAGAATTTGTCTAACATGTGGCAAATACACTTTTCTACTTTTTTTTTTAGATTTTAGAAAAAGTTTCTAAAGTCTCCAACACACTTTTTAGATCAAAAAAATTTTATGAAATCAAAATTCGCTGAAAATTCACATTCTTTTCTTTCTCACCCGCGTTTTGCATATGTCTATCTCATTCTTTTGCTCTCTTCTTCTTCTTTTAAATATCCTAACAAACTCAATTTGGCTCTATCGAATTTGGAGTGTGAAAGAATGAGATAAATACATGCAAAATGTGTGAGGATGAAAGGGTTGTGAATTTTGATAAAAGGGATGTAATTTTCCTTATCTAAAATGTGTGCCTTATTTAATTGACTTATTTAAATAATATAACTTGATAATAAGTGAATGGAAGATACTGTAAAAAAATAATCAAAGTAGAGAAGACTCTATTAATGGGGATACCGCGGATCGTTGGGAAATGGAATCTCTCAAAGATAAAATAACAACTTTTTCCAGAGCTTTTGACTCAGACTCCGAGCCTTTGACTTGATCATTTACTAACGGAGCCTGAAGTGAAAGCTCTGGAAAAAGTTAATGCGTTTTACTTGTGATTCCCCCAATACGATACGTACTAATTATGTTAATGAAAATTTATCATAAACTTGTAGATTTTATATTTATTCTCATCAGTGCCGGATTTAGGTGGGTTCCCTGAGGCCAAGGAACCGGGCCTCCACATTTTAGGGGCCTCCACATTTAAAAAGCTTACTATGGTCACAATGGTCTCAAAATGAAAATTACTACGAAAAAATTGCAAATTAAATTGCTATTAGCTTATAAGAGCATTTAATGTCCAACAATATGAAAAAGGTTGAAGTGGCTTGCACTTTGGAAAATGTTTCCTTTTTTTGTGCTGAGGCCTCCACTCAAAATTATTTATTTTATTTATTAAGCATTTTTCTACAACTTTGCGTTTTCCGTCCTCCTACTGAGTCCTCACAGAGTCATTTATTTATTTAAAATATTCCTTTTGCAACATTTTGTTTCCTTTTTCATATTGAGGCCTCCACAAATGTATCTGGGCACATGATGAATTCGTTAACATTCAAATATTAGGCGCGAAATAATTTAGACGAGTTTAAGAATCAATAATCAATCAACA
The DNA here is from genome assembly GCF_024763615.1 of Phlebotomus papatasi. Lineage (NCBI taxonomy): Eukaryota > Metazoa > Arthropoda > Insecta > Diptera > Psychodidae > Phlebotomus > Phlebotomus papatasi. Next base: position 55,776,202 of record NC_077222.1, read on the forward strand.
ATCAACAAGAAAAAAACTCATTTCAGCCACAATAAATTCCCTCCCAACAATTAGCGGATATTTTTTAGTTGAGAAACAGATATTTTGAGAGAGTTGAGCTGCGTAGGCATTATGGACAAGTTCAATTTTATTAAGAATCGTAAAAAATTGACTAACAACAAGAAAAAATAAAATAAAACAATGTGCTCAGTCCGAAAAGTAGCTTCGCATAATTTACCCAAATTTTGAAAGTTGTATATTTTATTTTTTTGCAAGCTACTCTAACGCTTCAGAAATTTCTAATTAGCGCAGTTTTATAAGAAATTTAGCGCTCTACAACTTTGTGAAAGCAATTTTTGCTCTATTTTGTAAGAAAATACGTTTATTGAGCCGATTTCTAAAAGGTAATTTTGTGACCATTCTCAAAAAATGTTGGGGCAAATAATACCAGACATTGGGTATTATCATATTTTAATTCGCTTCATTATGGGTTTCCGTCAATTTGAAAAAATACCCAAAGGACATATTTTCATAGAAAATTTATTCATCTACACCTTTGTAAAACACCGTTTTCTCTTTCTGAACGAGAAAACCGTTTTTCAAGCTATTTTAGAAAAAAATACACAAAAGATTACAAATCGTTTGACCAATGCAAACAACAAACGACAAGACATGGTAATGACATTTCTTTTCGCCGTGAGACATCTGAAATTGCTTCGCTTTTTTGTTACTTTTTGCTTAATACCTTTTGTTACTTTTTACCCCAAGTGACCATTTTTAATACATGGATTTCTGGAGAGAAGAATATTTGGAAAATGCTAAAACGGATAGTGGATTCGTACTCAGGGAATCCAAATCATTTAGGAAAAAATCCCAAGTGCATCAATTTTGGTAAATAAGTAGGTAATAATTGATATCTCTTGTAAGGAAAATATTTCAAAAACAGACCTAAAAATTTCAATATTTTTTTTTATTTTCTAAATTCCTTGTTCGAATTCTAAGAAACTTATGACATTGCAGAAGGTCTATGGGGGCTATTTATAGAAAACATTTTAATCCGCTATCTTTTTTATCTTGGAAGATATTGAATTTTGATTTTTTTCGATTTGTGACTTTTTGCCCCTATCCTTGGTATATCCCCTATCCTTGGTAATAAGTCTTACTGAAAGTTCAAATTTATTTTGACTCTTTGTTTAGTTGTTATCCCCAGTTTTATGTGACAGGTCAAAGAAAAAGTAGGAAAATTTTTTGTGTAAAAAAATCGCATTTATAATTTGAAGAAAAATACCTATTTAAAGTAATCGGACTAAAATAAATTTATTTTTTACTCAAAGATATGTCGTTCTACTTTGTAAATTTTAATTTAAAAAAACAATGAAAAAATTAAATGTAAGTTTGAAAAGCAAAAAGGGTTTCGAATTTTTTTTTATATTTTCGCAGTTAGCGCCTAAACTAAAAAAGATAATAAAAAAACGGATGGTATTTTTTGAGTTTATTGGACCCTAATGAGCCTGGAAAAAATTATGATACTACTGTTTTTTGCATATTTAAAAATTGGACATTAGAGGGTTAAATTTACCTGTAGAATGGAAAGCATTATATTGTATAAAATTTTAAAGCAATGGCTCTGTTGAAAAACGTAAAAGTTTTGGGGCCCCCACAAATGGGCATTGGGCCTCCACATTTCTAAATCCGGCCCTGATTCTCATCTCGGTACAGTTCAAGCAATGAATTAAGATTAGCAAAATTAGAACTTATTTGACCGTTTTCGTAGATGCTGAATGGTAAAGATATAATTAATTAAAAATCAAGGAATGAAGTGATTACATGTGAGATCATCCATCAGGTTATTATGTTAAATAGAACTTTCCGTAATTCTTTTTGTGATCAGAAATTTTAAATACTGATACGAATGTTTTATATAATCTTCAGAATAGAATTATTACAAATACTTGTAGGGGAGACCGAGGCAGAATTAGCCACGCAGGATATTAGAGAGCGGATATTACCACTCGCCTTAGAAGGAATAATAAGGAAACCACTATTTATCCCAAATAAACACCTCCCGTCATATTCATTGAAGTATTTTTCAGCTAATTGTACCCCGGTGTCCCCTAAACTTCCAACTTTCGAAAGAAAATAAGAAAAGGAACTCGTATGTTTAAGAGCAATCTTATTAGGGCAGAATCACATTTACAATAAAATGCTCGCCGTAGCTTTCCCGTATTTCATTAATTTACGCATTTTCATTGTAATTCTTACGCAAATTTTCCATTACCGTATTACCTTATCTCATACTCGGTGGCACTAGGAGAAAATAATATAAGCAAATTTAAGAAATAAAACAAAAATACGACAAACGGTGAGCAAAAAAAAAATTGTAAGAAAAATTAATCGTACAGTTTTTTTTTGCTCACCGTTTTTCGCATTTTCGTTTTATTTCTTCAATTTTCTTATATTATTTTCACCTAGAGCCATCGAGTATGAGATAAGGTAATACAGTAATTGAGAATTTACCTAACAATTACAATGAAAATGCGTAAATTAACGAATTACGGTAAGCATTTTTCTGTCAATGTGATTCTGCTCTTAGTTCTAAGAACTGATATAGGAAGAATATGCAATCGTCGTATCAGGCGTCGCGTCCTTTATGATAAAATAACGGATGATATGGATATTTCGGTCATCAAAGGAATTCAAGGATTCAATTTCTTTCCAGGTACAATTCGAAATTGACCCTTTTGGCATTGCCTAGTGTAATATTTGAACCTCGGTTCAGAGGTTCAATACGGAACTTGGTATATGCCGATCAACCAGGTGTTCCTCCACGTCGACAAGAAATGCGTCAACCACGCGACATTAAGGTAAATACAGCACTTAAATTGATGTGTTTTTATAAGTGTTAAAAAAAGAGCATGAAATGCAAAAAGCTTTTTTATATGCATTTTAATTGCTCACTTTATTGCACTAATTGAAAAGTCTATGAAGAACGACATTAGTGAGCGAGCAAAGTCATAATTGTTTGTTCACAACAATTCTGCCGCAAATTCACTTGGCACATTTCAATTAGATATTTATCAAATTATGTACAGTATTTTTTGTTGTTGTTGGTGGTGGAAATATGACTAATTGATTCTGGTTTTCACAGTGTGGTGATGCTCCTTGTGACGTTAACGAGTTGCCGAAAGAGAAAGTGACACGGGTAAGTGAATTTATGCTATGTGTAACTTTTGAATTTAATTTATGCCATTGAAACATTTGAAAAAAAAATCTATTTTCACTTCACGTAAAATTCTCTGATAATATGACTTGTGCGTGGATATTAGTGTGGATAAAAAAAAAAGTTTTTGATTGCTGATATATTGCGTTTACATGCGCAGGGCCTTCGGAATGTAACAGATGCTTGCGAACGACACGATCCTTGCCAGCATGGTGGCATATGTATATCGACAGATTCTGGGCCATTGTGTGAATGCAGGAATTTGGAATATGAAGGAATGTATTGCGAAAGAGGTTAGTCTTTTTATTATGTATATACATAAATTCTCTTAAATTCCCTAAACGTTCTCAAACTCAAATGATATTAGCATATTTGGTCGAATTGTGCCGAATAGGATAGCGATAGGGTGGAATATAGAGAAGTTGAAAGAGCTTCGGAAGCTTCCGTTGAAATGGAATATTCACCATTTGACTCCCCATCGTCCCAAGTATTAATAAAAATTTCCTCAATGGATTGATGACAATCTGAATTTCTCCATTGAATTGGACCTGAATCCTCATCATCGCTGAAAATTTCACCTGAGAAGAGGAGAAAAGGTCTCATAAAATATTGAAATTTTGGCATGTGGGACTTTCTATATTTTTTTCTGAATTTATATACTTTATATTCTATATATTTCTTACCTGAAATTTCAGAATCATAGTCCAAATCAAATTCAAGCTGATGATTGATTTCGATTTCTGAGGGTGTTTGTGGTACAATATTTGTATCCAAATCATCTAAATCGAAAATTGCCGTTTGTACTATTTGATTTGCTTTATTGATATAATAGATGGAGAGAAGAGGTTCAATTTCACTCCCTTTTTGCAACAACGATAGGACTTTTTCATCCGAATTTCGTCTCTTGCTGCAGTGTTCCTCTTCACAAGTTCTCCTTTGAAGTGCTGTGCACTGAAAAGAATACCATATACATAAATGGATTTTTAAAGAAACATAGAAACTCTTTACAAAGAATCTCCCGTGAAAAACGAACCGGTAATCCGAGTTTCTTTGAGAATGATATCCTTGAATTACTTTATAAGTTTATCTGTATATGAATTATAATTTTAAATAGCGCATTCTCAGCTATTCAATCCAAATTAAAATACTGATAGATTTAATATATTCACTGAATTGTTTCAAATAGGAAATCTGGAATTGTAAATTAAAGAAAAAATGATCTTATATTAAAATTAAGTTTAATATTTATAGAGTAGAAAATACTCAGTTTGAACTTTCCACGATAAATAAACTTTTTTTTATTGGGTCATAAAAAACAATTAGTTTCTTAATTAGTTTTTTTTAACAATATCCATATTTGATTTTGATACGAATATAGATTGTTTTCATATTGCTTGTTATCTGTTTTCTACATTTCTCCTAAAAGGATATGTGGCAAAATATTGCAACACGGGTATTTAATTTTTTTTAATGAGCTTCCAGAAGATGGAAGATACACATTTTTAATCAGTACAATCTTATTAATAAAATTTTCCGACCTGCAATTCTCTTCTATTTCCCTCTACTTCGAGATAAAATGTGATTTTGAACAATTTTCTAAAATGTTGGTTTTTGTGAAAATTTTTAAAAATGTTGGGGCAAATTTTGGAATGTAAGAAATATTTAATTCCTTTAATTACGTGCTATAGATAGTGATAATAAATATTAAATTAACATATTATTACAACAACTTTAGTCCTATGCAACTCTATCATAGACTTTTTTTATCTTAATGTAAAATCCACTTACATATTCATATTCTTAAAAATTTTGGTAAAAAAGTCTCTTCGCTGATTTAAAGAAAACAGAAATGCAAACTCGAGAGAAAAGGGAAGAATATCTACATTTTTCTGAATTTTGTCACTTTTTATTCCGAGTCTTTTGACACCAATCAAGAATAAAACTCAATCTTATTCATAAAAAGATAAATCTGGAGGGAAAACTATTTAGACAATCTTAAAATGTGCAATGAATTCATGTTTAAGACGTTCAAATTTTTATGAAAATCCATTACTAATACATAAGTGTAGGAAAATAAGTTGGTCAATATTCATAATTTCGGACCATTTTAATATTTTAAATAGGGAAAAATAATTTTGCTTAATAAATTAGTAAATTTGGCAATTCAACACAGAGCCTACGCCTGTCGGTCCTCCGCCACTTCAGGAAGATGTTCGAGTTCGATCCCAAGGCATTCCAAGGCAAGATCCTGAATTTTATTCAGCCACCTTGTCCTAGGTCTGCCCCGAAGTCGAGGTCTCCTCATAGTGGCTTGCATAGCTTCTCTGGGAAATCTTTCTTCATTCATGCGCTGAACATGACCATAACATTGAAGTTGTGATCTCTCAACTGGAAGAAGCAACTTCTCGACTCTTAGCTCTTCAGGAACGGCTACGTTCCTCACTCGATCTCGACGAGTAATTCCCTGAACCGCAAAGAAGTACGTCATTTCGGTAGCTTGTACTCGCGATCTTACTTTTTCGGTCATTACTCAAATCTCATAACTAGGTGAAAATAGGATTGACCACGTTTCTGCCAAGCTTCCTCTCTACTGCAGAAGCTTGACCGATTCGCGATGAGAATTCTGCGTCCATCCTACCATCCCTCGTGAATGACACCCCGAGATACTTTAAATTTGGTAAATAAAAAGTCAAATTGATCAGTAAATAATGCAAAATGGTCAGTGAATTCAATTTTGGTAAGTAGAAAAACATTTTGGTCAATAAAAAATTAAAATTTCCCCTTTGCCAATATTTCATTGCTTACCAATTTTCATTTTACTGGCCATTTTTATTGGATTATGAATTTTATTTTTTAATACTCTCTAAAGATATGGTAAAAATTTGATACCCTAAGTCCAGAGGTCCGACATTTCCAATTTCCAATACGTTTTCCTAAGTTTCCATCATGCCAAAGAAACGTTTACTAGCTGTTTTTTGTTGTTGTTGTTGTAGAGTGAATAAGTAAAAAAAAAGAAAATCTAAAATAAAAGCCACGTTAATATTAAATAGTTAACCAAAAACCCCAAAATTGTTAATCGACGGATTTTTGGATTAACAAAAGTTAATCCAAAAATCAGACGGCTTAGCATAATTATATTCGAAATATCGATAAAACTAAGTTTCCATAATTTTCCACTAAGTCGTCTCTCGGCTTAAGCCGTAAGTGTGTCTAGGGCATTAGTCTCTATTATCTTTGGATGATATTGAATTCTGAAATTTTCGGCTTGACACATTGTAACCCACATTCCTCTGTTTGGAAAGGAAAATTTAAATTCAGAAAATTAAAGCGCTACAATTTATATCACACGTAAATACAGTATACTCTCTCTAAACCTATAAAACTTCGTTTACGAAATTTTCATTAAGTTTAATCATCTTTTTAGGTTTCAATATTTTGAGGAAAATCGAATGATTTAAGAAATTTTGAATAGAATGTAATTTTAAATTTTAAGATATCAACTGTTTCAAATGCCTGAATGAAAAAGACTACGGAGAAGTATTCTTCTATTTCTCGTTACTCTTCTGTGGACATTTTACTCTTTGTACTCTTTTAGTGGACATTTTTTGCATATCTAGAACAATAAAAAAATATCGAAATTCTAAATTAGGTTCTGTCCAAAATCATCCTATTGTACCCATTATGAAAACATAAATCGTTTTCTTATTTTACTTCTTTGTATTTTTTGATGAAGGGGATAAGTTGTGATTGAACAAAGATTTTATCAGATAGAGATTTGAGCAAGATTTTTTTATCGTTATTGAATTCCTAAACGATTAAATGTAGTTGAAAATAAGCTTAATTTACCAAATCCTTCTTTAGAGTAATCCTTTTAAAAACCACGATTTTAACCCCACGAAAAACTAGAACTTTCAAAATTCATGTCGTCATTGCAGATAACACAAATCCTTTTGACATGAAAATCTATCGCTAAAATAGTACAGTGTAAATCCTTAAAATCTTGAGTCTTACCCTTTCTGTAGTCGTGGTGAACAGCAGGGAATGCAAGCGTTTCAATAAAGTACCACTGAGGGCTTTTCGTGTTGCTGTAAAAGCAGTTGGGAGGAGTTTCAAACAATGTTTCAGTGAATATTTCTCAAGACTAATATTGGAGGCTGTTTTGGGATCTTCTTCACATTTCTCATTGTCTGGTGGATGTGAAGTAATATCCAACTTCAAATCCAAATACTCCATTTCCCCATCCACCAAATTGACAATGTGTGCTTTAGTATTCTCAATCAAAGGCACAAGTTCGTCAGCATTCATGATTTTTCTCACTTCTTCTATGGCGCCTGCTCTGAAGGGACAATTGTAAACATCCATTGTCGCCTGGAGGACTTCTTTTGATTCCACACCATATATTGATGCTATTGAGAGACATCGTGGGCTCATACTATAATTATTCCTATATAAATATTTCAGGGTGTCGTAAAATCCTTGTTCACAAATTTTTACGAGTGTCTCGGATGATGGAGGGATTAGTATACCAGATAGTCTCTTAATGTTTTCCTTAGACAGCGATAAAATGTTATTTCCCCAATTCATGTGGAGGATTTGTTGACTCGTATCGCACGGACATATATCACATTCTCCTGAAAATGCACTAACTGTGACAATTTCTGTTGGGTTCTCGGTGTACGGTCGATTATTGGACATTTCGCCATCCATGTATCGTACTCCGTTGAAATATGGTGGCATAATACCAGAGAAGAATGGTATAAAACAGGAGCAAACTAGAGCCTGAATTAGCTGAGAACGACTCTCGAAATGTGATACAATGACATTTTCTGCATCCGCAAAGGTAGTCAGCGATATTAATATTTTCCCATTAACCAGCAAATGTGCATCCGTTGGCAAATACTTGTCCAATATTTTCGCTATATGCTCGCTGTAATTGAAAATGTGCTTAAATGAACCAAATAGACTCCTTTCCGCATTTGCTGATATTCGCAAAATTTCAGCCATAAAGTTATCTGTGAATAGAAAACAATTTGAATTGGCAAATTCCGTGTTGTAATTAAAGTAATATTATAGTGTGAATAGTTTCTAAATTATTGGTATTTTACATTTATTGTGATTTCTAAAATGTGACTATAAGAGGTGACCAAGCGTTGTATTGAAGACAAATTAAAATTTAATCTTTGGTGAGTTATTCAAAAAAAGTTATAAATCCCAGGCACTAAATCAATACATGTTACCGTATTTGACTGAAATGTGGGCTATGTATTGTATATATTGACTTTATAAAAATGTAAAGTCATAAGGACAACTTTCGGTGTAACTTAATAGTGTTTTTCTCACTTTCACTCAATTTTATTTAGTTTTATACGGTTTCATCTAAATTTTACATTAAGAGCATTCCACAAAGTGAATGTGAATTGTGATTAAAATTTCGCGACTATTACGAATATATTAAATGTGTGTTTCGAATATTATTAACGCTAATATTTTCTAAACATTTTGAAAATAGAAATAATTTAATACAATTCGCTCCTTGGAAATTACAAGGAGCCAACTCACTTTTTGGCGATTTTGAGGTTTTAATACACTCAGACAGAGAATTTATTAAAATTTCAGATGATATGAGTCAATAAATTTCGTTATTAGAAAAGTTTTTAAAAATTTTACTCTTTGTGATTGCTTGCGCGGTTTTGTTTGAAGTCACGGGGCACAAAATAGATTTATCGTTAAAATTTTTGTAAAACAAGGGACTAACTCAAGCAAGTTGATCCCGTGTCATTCTAATTTCATGAAAATTTGCGTATTATTTAGAATGACAAAGACCTAACTCATAAAAAAACATATTTTGAAAGGTAAAAATATGTATGTTTCGATGTTTATAATAATGCTCATACAAATAGAAAAAAATTAAATTGTTTTTATTAACAATACTTAATTGATATACATAGTTATTTATACAAAGTTGAATCTTTCATGCTGTCTCCTGGAAAATAGCTCAGATTGAGTTGACCCCTTGTAATTTCCAAGGAGCAATATGTATATATTTTTGCCTTAGTCAAATTTCTCTTGTATTAAGTTTTAAGGTCTCTACACACTTAATAGCAATTAAAAGAAGCCTTTGAAAATTTCCACTATCTGTGGGCAGAAACGTCATTTTATTTTTAATTCTAACACGAAAATTTCTCTTTATAATCTTTACGATAGATTAAAAAAATTTTTAAAACAAAATATAATATTTGGTCAAGTAAAAAGCTTTGAGTATTTTTAAGCTTAATTTAGGGTAAATGTGCCAAATTTCGGCATAGTTGCATGCAAGCGCTAAAGTCTCAAGTTTGAAATGTAATGTCTTTAATAGAAATTGGTTTTTTCATTCCTTCTACTTAAAGAGTGTTGCTTACAACCTTGTAGACAGTTTATTGTCTTTATTTACTTTAAAATCATTCTTAATACATTTTAAAATGAATAAAAATGTAGACATAGCTTTGGTGCCCTATTTCGGCCACCTTCATTCTCATAGTTCCTTGCCCTTCGGGAATTCTTCTTTTTATTATTCTTTTGCATTGTATAATCTCTAGAGTATATAAAAACTAAAAATTCATGGAAATTCGAGGAGCAAAAAAGGTGACCGGAATTGCAAGCTGGCCGGAATTTGGCACACTTACCCTAACATAATAACAAATAAAATTAACATAGTTAGGATTATCCGATTTAGCTCAAATACGTGCCGTTTTGTTTATTAACTTTTGGCCATTTTCCGATATATACCTATATACATCGTGAGATATTGGGCAATAAAAAATCTTGAGAAAAAACTCAAGATTTTTTACTTGACCTAATATGTGTTGTGGTTCTCACATGAAGCTTAAAATTAAACTTAAAATTTCGAATGACTGCCTATCCTTGGTGGGTATAAACCAGTTTATATTCTTTGACATTTTATCTCAGCTCATAGTCGCTCGGAAACGAATCTAATTTGTCTGTGTTTAAAATATCCTTCCTTAAATTTTTCTTAGTTAGGAAATATTCTCTCAATTTTTTTTTTTAATTTTACTTCAAAAATGTGTCGAAAAAATCGATTCAAGACTATTTTTGTATTTAGAGAAAATTTGTTTAAACGATTCAAATTTAATTATATGGCTTCTAAACTTCTTTTGGAAAATTTTTATTTAAGATTAGATAATAAGTGCACATGGTCCAATAATTTGTGACCTCAGGTCTGAATATCGTATCCCAAAGACTCTAAATCGTTATCTCTTACAGTTTAGCTTCTAGCTCTGCCCACAGGGGTAGATGGACTGATTCGCATAGATATGTTGAAAATGAGTACCTGGGAGGTCGAAATTTAAGGATATATATTGCTCTCTTTGCTCTCTGTATAGTTCGAGCAATATTAGCCCATTCTGACGATGGTAATTCTATTCCATATATAAATATTAAAATCAATAGGTCTGACTCAAACAGGGATTTTCCAATAACATTCCAAATATAGTCAATCAATTAGGTCTTGAATGCAATATTGAGAATTCCATTTAAAAGCCATATCATAGATTATACTTTGACTAATGAGGAAAATATTTTGAAAGAGGAATTAGGCATGTGATGGAATAGAATTGTAAAACGTGATCCGTATAAATTAAAAATAGGAAGTGAGAATTTAATACGCTAGAAGCTTTTTTTTAAATAAAAATCATCATTTTTAATTAGTAAATTTATGCGTCACTGAAAAGCAGTTGCATAATTTTAGTACGACTGTAGAGAATACTACATTTTTGCAGACAATAATTTCAAAAAGGTCAAATGTTATTCCAAGGATACCTAAAATATCTGAGAGAAATCCAAAGTAAATCCAAAAATAAAAGATTATCAAGAAATTGAGTTGATGATGTATAGTAAATTTTTTTCATTATTCATTTTATTTAATCATATCGTTACTAACGTAAACAGTAAATACACAGATTCTTAAAAGCCCAAGTGATCATAAATATTGAGCTTTTGATTAATAATCTTATCTTTTATTGTGCTTAGGTGATCAATAGCTGTAATGTATTTGTGTCAGACCACAAAGAAAGTATAATGACGTAGTGATATGAAATGCTCTAGTGATTTTCGCTCTAACTTTCAAATAAAGCAATATAATTAATCTGTGTAGGAATATTTTAAGAACTTGGATCAAAGTTATGCCATCAAATGTGGTCTCCAGGGAGAGAAAACCCAATCAATCAAGTCTAATCAGATTTATGTGAGGGATTTGATGGGATTTATTTATATAAATTGTGTGTTAATTATCCCATTTTGCCACAAAGATTATTGTTGGCACAATTAGGAGGAGAAAAGAGAAGTGTGTATTTTGAAATGGAATTTATAGATGAATCCTTTTAAAGATCGAACCATACCGTTAAATTCATCGATTAGGAGTGCAACGGCAGCCAATGCACCAGCAGATGTTCCATAAATTTTCCGATAAGTTAAATGGGGAGCACATTTTCGGAGACACGACACAACACCACTGTAATACACCCCTTGGAATCCACCCCCGCCAAATGACAAATTCATTGCTGTTGAACTATTGGAGAAAAGGGTTAATGTACGCTTATTGAATATGATTTCATTTATATCCCACAAACACGATGCACACCCGCGGCCGTTTTGACGAACACTGAATAAGTGATAAGAATAGAAATATCGTTTTATTGCGAGAGTTGCAAAGTCCCATATCTAAAAATCATACACATTGGACCCCATTTGTGCAAAGTACAAATAATTTTGAGGTGAATTTTGATTTGAGACTTAAATTGACCTCTGAAAATTGCATAAAGTAAATTAAACCACAGGTATTTTGAGGCTCTCATATTGCATCTCAAATTGCACATTGAGTTATTAGTCAATTCTACAATATGCCATTTAAAATGCAATTTTCTCTATAACTGTGTGCCAATTTGTCCATATCACGCTTTAGTTAGTCTACTAAAAAAATTATAGAGAAACTTTGTGAAAATTATTCAAAGTGGTACATTTCGACTATGTCATATGGCACAAGAGGAGTATGACTCCATTTTCTCTCCTTTTACACAAAGTTATAAATTCTCTTTGTGACCCAACTATCGCGCTGCAGATTCTAAAGCTCATGCTCTGGAAAATGGGGTAGAAAATGAAACTTTCTCTTACATGGAGATGCTTATCATGATGAGGTGATTCAGTCTGTTAGTTCTTACATGATCTCTAGAAGAGTCTTCTCTCTAAAACTGATTGCATTTCACCATAATTGGATAGGGATTATATCATATAAGTGATTGAAGATTTCAAAGAACAGAATCAAATTGTCTCTAACAGGAAATTTTTATGTTTTCTATCCTTTCATATTTTCCCAAGTAAGATTTTATTGTATTTGATATCTCACGACATATACTGCTATGACATCGTTGACATACTCCAAAGTAATTCGATTATATTCCATCCCGATTCCTATTGATGACAGAGAAGGAGTTAAAATACAGAGATTGGAGCAATTTTCTGACCTTTTTGTCTGGTTTGACAAGGAGAGCTTTTAGTGACCTTTTGCGATATCTATCCAAAAGGTTTTAGGTATCTTCCAATGTGATTCTTATCAGATTGCTAATCCCACTGGCAATCCTCTTAGGGGAGGTCGGGGCTGTGCACATTTGTTCAGCGTGTTTTGTGCTATAATTACATTATAGAATTAATGGATAAAACTTCTATGTTAAGAAACTGGAGTAGTTCCTACTAGAGTCTCACATCCATTAAGCGAACATAACTTTTGTACATTTCAAAAAACCGCAAACTGAATGTTTGAAACGTTTGAAAATACTTTGGTACAATACCTATAGGGGAAACTGGGGCACCACCAAACACGGGGTACCACCAAACACTAATTTTTATTTATAAACTACTTGGACTATCTCGACCATTCCTTCAGTGGACAAGCATCCCTATAGTGCCTATAAATTCCTATCGGTCTTATCCTCTGATATCCAATGTCCGATTAAAAAATCGCAGTGTTTGGTGGTGCCCCAGTTTCCCCTAAGCTCTATAAATAAGCTCATATGAATTTTTTTATTGCTTAATTGCTGATAATATCGACTTGTCAGAATATAAGTCGAACAAGTCGATTTTTTTCAAAATCCGTTTTTTTCGCTTTTCGGGTACTCCTTGACACTCTTTACCTTCCTTGTGAATATTACATGGGAAAGTTAATTATTCTCAAAGTTATAGGGGTTTAAAATCTTAAAAATTATATTACTCAGCATGTAAAAGTTCAACTTAAAATCGCTCTTTTGTAAAGTTGGCTATTTGCCGCTTATTCGTTTTAGATTTTGAGTTGTCGATAAGGCCATTTTACAAAATTTCTTTTTGAATTGCCAATATTTTACATGATATTTCTGTAAGGCGAAAACCTCTATGATCAGTAAAATATTTTATTTTGATTAGTTATAAAATGTAAAATTGAATAGAAACCATAGTTTCAAAAAATTATATATGTCAATTCTTCCTTTGCCAATGATGTTATACCACTTTTACGCGCTAAAAATGCCTTATTAAACATTTGAAAATTAATTTCATTTACTAATCTACCGCGCAATCTGTTGTAGCCTCCGTAACTGATAAAAACTTTCAAAAACGTAAATTATTCAAAAAATATTCACAAGTAGAAGAAGTATGTGTAATGTTTAAGTTCTCTATAATGAAATACCATATTTTATTGTAGCTTTATCTTTCGATAAAGACAATGTCCAAAAAATGAGATAGCGTAACTGTACCAAATTTCGGCCAGCTTCCAATTTCGTCCACTTCGTTTGTTCCTCAAATTTCCATGATGTGTTAGTTTTTGTATGTTTTAGAGATTATGCATTGCAAAAAAAATGTCGCTTCGGTGAACGAGATGATATGAAAAATACTGGAAGAACTCCGTTACGGCAAGGAACTATGAGAATCAAAGGGGCCGAAATATTACCCAAAGCTATGTCTGTATTTTTATTCATTTTAAAATGTATTAATAATGCTTTTGGAGAAAACTAAGACGATAAACCATCTACAAGGTTCCATGCAACACTCCTTGAAAAGAAGTAATAAAAAAAATCATTTTTTATTAAAAATATTCCATTTCAAATTTAAGATCTTAGCGCTTGCATGCAACTATGACGGAATTTGGTACAGTTACACTTTGCAAGCTCCATTCACTAGTATATAATGCTGGAACGGCTGAAATTTATACCATTTTAATACAAAATGCAATCACAAAAGTTATTATAGTTATACTTTTTGTATTACATTACAATAAACAAACTTCTATTGAAAAAAATATCACAAATTAAAAATAACAACCAAAAATACATGAAATATTAACAACTCGAAAATTTAGTACAAGTGGCGGTTAGTAAAAAGTTGTTTCTGAGAAATTGCCGTTTTGTGCCATGCAGAAATTTAATTTTATAATAATATTTAATAAATCTTTCATTTATTTATTGGAAGCAAATTTTGCCATTAAAGGCTTATCCACATATAATTAATTATTTAATCTCGTTACATTTTTAGTCCCATCTAGTTCGCTGGCGCTATGAGGCTAAAATATTTTATGGAATTAAATATTTAATTACATGTGAATTTCATATGAATAAAGTTTAAATTTAGAGATTTCATTAAGAATTTGCAAAGCTCTCGAGAAAATTTTAGAAATTTAGAATAGGGGAGAGTCGGTATGTTGAGACCCTTTTATATTTTGACCTTAAGCATTATTTCTAAAACTTAGAAAATTATCTTGAAATTTTGTATTACCGCTTAGTACACTCACTAGTTTAGACTTTATTAAAATAACACGATTGATGTTTTTGTCACATTTATTAAAATAATCAAAGAAACATCCACCACGTCTCAAACATGCAGGCTTCCCCCAATAATGACCTTTTAATGACCTAATGGATTTATCAAAGTTTATTTTAAATCTCAGAAAAATCTGGTTTTCAAAAAATACTTAAAATGCAAAATCTTTTATCAAAAACCTAATAAAAATCTAATAGTAAATTTATGATTATCCCGATTATCCAATATTATTTGAGTCAAATTATCCATAGTGTCTAATATATCGACAGCTTTGGGAATAATTAACTTTCCGGTATAATAACACTATGCAACAAATTGACAACTTTTTTCTGTCTCAGAGGTCTCACATGGTATGTTTGATAGAGTCGAGTCCCCTGATTAAGAATATCGTTTTGGTTTTGTTCAATCAGGTCTCAATTTTTTTTAATTAATACTTTTATATTTTTTCTGCTTTGCCTTACATTATTCGTTATATCTCAGGTTCTGGTGAACAGAACTTAAAAAATGTGGGTCCGTTAGAAAGTCCATTAGTTGTGCTTCAATTTTGATACTTACAAAAACTTTGTAAAACTATTCCTTCAGGGTGTAAAATTGGAGTTTCTCTAAAAATTACCAAAAAAAAATGGTCTTAAAGTGAGGTTGTAAAAAATTATATAAAATAAACTAAACAAAATAATTAAAATCCATTGACACCAGACGATAGGCACCACATAGGACTACAATTTTGCTTATTTGAGACATCGCTCTCCGATTACTCTAAATGCCTCATTTGTTGGTTTTTGTCATTTTCCAAAAATCTGAAATTCCTATTTTAGAGCAAATTCCCTAAAGATAACTGAGAAAATATCTTTTAAAACTTGCGTAAAACAAAAAAATGTTGAGATTCTTCTTTAATTCGATCGGGTGACCATCAACATAATTTTAATTTACATTCCCAATCAACCCTTATTGAAAAACTCCTAATTTTCCTTTAAGTATTCAATTTTTGTTTCTATTTATTTTCATCCATCCATCTAATACTCTTTCTAGTAGAGGCTAATTTTAAATGAAAGTATGTTCTAAAGTCATTGAAATACATTTGCGAAATATTCGCTGATGTGTTTTCTACTTATCATAAAAGAGTATTCCAAAAGAGGTTTAGCGGTTTCTTCTCGCGGCTGAATGTTTATGAAGACGTATTTAGGCCTTCCCGCAAGGGGAATTCAGAATTCTCCATTATTATTACTGGAATTAAGTGCAGTGCAGCTCCCTAGATACACTCCCAATACCTTTAACGCCAGAAAAACCTCTGATGACCTAAGAGGAATTCAACCCAGGGACACTACCGCTCTACCGCTTGACCCATTGATACCTAGTACCTAATAGCTGGAGTCATATTGTAGTATTTGTATATGTGATCTGCACTCGATTATATGAGTTGGCATATACGGCCTGCGACCCAGGGTTTCTGCCGATTACCTGGTGAGGCCAGTAATGGTAAGACGGCAGCAAATGCAACCACAAAACAGAACATTGGGATAATAAAAATCTTATCTTATCTTATCTTATTTTTAATAATACTAATAGTAATAATAAACAATTAATTATCATCGATATTCGTACACATTTCACGAGATATCTCCAAAACTACGTAGGTTGCCAATTTAAGGTTTTCGGCTGCTTCTTCGTTATTAAATTGGCTTTTATTTTGTATTAGTATTCTTTGCTAATTCATTCTACAATGACAGAAAACAGCTATTAAACTCAAATGTTTATTCGGCTCGCTAGAAACATATGGGAAACATAGGAAATGTCATGTCCCTGATCGATATTAGTAAGAATAATGACCAGCGCACAATAACTTTTGTTTGCAAATATGTTTTCAAAATTTCCCATGAGAATGAGCGAGATGACTAGATCTAGATCTCACTCACTCTCATTGAAATGTCAAAAACATGTTTACTGAACAAAAGTTATTGTGCGTTGGGCATGAGGCTTGATGTTGATACATCATAACTGAAACGAAGTTTATGCTTTAAAATAGTAAAATATAATTAAGAATTGTTCTTCAATTTTAAAATCCTTGGATTCAAAAATCAAAAATACTTTCTGATCAATTCCGTCTTATTTACAGACCGAAATGAAATATTTTACTACCCATTTTATAATTTTACTGACCTAATTTTTTTCAAAAACCAATAAGAAAACTTTGACAGTGACAATATGTTCAATCAATATGACCCTGCCCTAAATTATTGTGAGAAGAATCTTGTAAAAATAAATCATTTGAATTCAAAGAGGCACACGACATTTTACAATATATATATCCTTGTACAATTGATGTCTCATTTATAGAAAAAAATGCGTAATATGATTTGAATATTTTTACATATTTGTACTATATTCTCACTCAACAGAACTTGTTGGACTAAGAATATCACGTTTTGAATAGAATAATTTATTTGAAAGTTTGTGAAATTTGAATTTAAGATTCAGAGAAAGTTCTTCTATTATGCCAATAGCTCTCGTAAGACTGATTCTATACAATATTTGTGAATAAGATTCTAATGAAAAATAATTCAATATGTCTGTTGCTTTTCAAAATAGTTTTAATTTAATTTGATGCATGATTTGGTATTATCTCCTTGTAGATAAAGCCCCATCAGAAGCTACTTTCCGTGGTACAGAATTTCTCTCCTATGACCTGGGACAGACAGGTGGAGAACCCATTGTTAGTGCTCAAGATGCCATTTCGCTGTACTTCAGAACAAGACAGCCAAATGGATTGCTCTTCTATACGGGGCATGGTACAGATTATCTCAACCTAGCTCTACGTGATGGTGGAGTGTCTCTGACTATGGGTCTTGCCAATGGCAAACAAGAGATGCATATCAAACCCTCGAGGGTTAGATTTGATGACCATCAGTGGCACAAAGTCACTGTTCATCGGCGAATTCAGGAAATTTCCTCCATCACTAGTTTCTGCCGGGTAATTTATCAAGTCTTCTATATGGAGTTCTTTTAGCAAAAAAGTGCAATTGGCTTTTTATTTCTTATTAGCTGGTAGCTGTGGTGGATGATGTTTACACTGATCACTCCCATATTGCTGGGAAATTCACAATGTTGTCCTCCTCGAGAGTTTACGTGGGTGGAGCTGTTAACCCAAGAGCACTGCAGGGTGCCCGTGTGCACAACAACTTCGTGGGGTGCTTGCGGAAGGTGGAGTTCTCAGCAGACACTCTTCGACTCAATCTTATCGATTTAGCTCGTACTGGCTCCAAATTGATACAAGTCGCCGGAAGAGTTGACTACATGTGTCCTTCCGGAGATCCCCAAGACCCCGTGACTTTTACCACTCGTTCGTCACATTTGGTAAGTCAATTTTATCAACTGTTTTTTTCCATAAGACAATTATTCCATAAGATGAATGGCTCCTTTTGGATTTTTTCCAGCATAAATTAATTATTAATAAGTTCATTAGTTTATTAAATGTTACAGTAATCCATTTAGATAGAAGTCACTTTATATTCCTGACAGTAAAAGAAGGCAAGAATATTAATCATTTCTCGGAGTTTATTCCATTCATTGCTCAAGGAATAAGATTTCAAAGTCTTTTGAAAAATCTATTTTTCCGTTTCAATACATTTTACTCGGAATAATACTTGATTTACTTGAAATGTAGAAGATTGTTGAAAAAATATAATTCAAGTGTTATATGATGTAGTAAGTTGTTCACGCTTCACTTGAGGAAGCAATTTACTTTTGGATTCAAAGTTTAAAGAGGCAAAATGAGAAAGATTGAGGAACTTCTAAAGTTTTCAAGTAGACGAAAGTCATAAGACTGTGTATTCTTTCCATTTTTTTTGTAAGTTTTGAAAGCTAGCAACAATTTTGCATTGAGGAAGTTTTTCTGGCTTTAGTCAAAGTGTTGTTCTTGGCAATTTGAAATAATTCAAAAAGGATTTTAAAGTGTTTCTTATGAGTTAATCCCCATTTCGGTCACCGATAACCGAAAATAATTAAACATTTTTAACTGGCTTTAAGGTTTTCTACTAAAATTACTTTTCCAATTGCTAATTAAGAAAAATGTTCGTGGAGTAGGACGATTATTTAAAAAAAAACTATAACAAACATCTTTAAAAGCCTTCTCTTCTGAATTATAGGACGTATGATGCTTTTTTGCGTCTTAAGTTTATCAGTTTTTATTTGGAAAAAAATCATTTTGCCGAAAATTAAATACTTTTATTAATTAGGATTTTTCCTGTGGTTGATTTTTTTTGTTAATTCAATGTTTCAGACACTTCCAACCTGGGAGGCTTTCAAGCAGGGACAAATTTCCTTTAAATTCCGAACAAATGAACCCAACGGATTAATTGTAATGAACATTGGAACTCGACCACCTAAGGTAAGGAAGTACATTTTCACTACATTTAGAGAGAGTCATTTATTCTAATTTAACACCCCCATCCACTCAGTCGGATACGTTTGCTGTGGAGCTCCTCAATGGCCACATCTACGTTCATGTGGATTTGGGTTCAGGTGCTGTCAAGGTGCGAGCCTCTCGACGTCGTGTTGATGACGGTGTTTGGCATGAGTTGGTGGTACGACGGAGTGGCCGGGAGGGAAAAGTGTCAGTAGATAACTTGTGGAATGAATTTCGCACTCCGGGTGATTCCACCCAGCTCGAATTGGACAGCCCACTCTATATAGGTGGTACGGGGCCAGCATATGCCAGCATTAACTGGCCACCGGCTGTGTGGACAGCCACCCTGCGACAGGGATATGTTGGTTGCCTGCGAGATTTGATTCTCAATGGTAAAGCCATTGATATTGCAGCTTATGCACGGCAACAAGATTCGGCAGCTGTTAAACCCAGTTGCCATGTTGTGGCCAGTCAATGTGGTGGGTCAGTATCTCCCTGCCAGAATGGTGGATCCTGCTCTGAGGGATGGAACAGACCCCTGTGTGATTGCTCCGCAACACTTTACACTGGTCCAACTTGTGGTCGAGGTAAGTGGTTTCCAAAAATATTTACTACATTGGCTACTCTGAAAAAAAAAGTTTTGTCAAATTAACCAGAAAAGTTTGTTAAAAGGATGTTCTTCCATACAAAAAATGGAAAAGTTTTATCAAATCGGCGGCCAACTGGATCTTGTTAAAAGTTTGTCAAAAGGATGTTTTTCAATATAAAATGCAAGAAAAAGTTTTGTTAAATTGGTAAATAACATCCTTTTAACAAAATTTCAACAAAATCCATTTGTTCGTTTAACAAGACATTTTTTCAGAGTATGTTTATATCTTAAATAATCTGAAATTCAAAGTTTTTGCCGTATTAAATTTTAGTTTGATTAGGGTAAATGTCCTAATTCAAAACCATTTCCAGATGCTTTAACTTTGATAGAAGATTCAACATATTAAGTTCATATTTTTTCTGAAGAAAATTATATAGATTTGCTCCTTGACTCCTCTAGAATATTACTGTTTAGTGAAAATTCTTTAGGTATAATTTGAAAACTTTTTAAATACAAGAAAAATACGCAAGCGTAAAATGCTTCTATTGGAAACATATTAATCCAAATGGAGACAAGGGAAAGTTTCTAATTGGAGACAAACAGTGTAAGTGAAACCGCGACGAAAGGCTTCCAAAGCCTTGTTGAGTTGCTCCTGAGTGCAGGATTTGTTCTTATTCTTGGTCTTTTCTCCTTTTCCATCTAAAACAATAAGAAAATCTCTCCAAAAAATCATATTTCCGGGATTTTTATTCTCGAAATAGGTAATTATTTAATTTGAAAACTTCACGTACCGTTAACAATAAAGATTAGCACTTAATTTAACTAAAATTAGCCAGAAATATGACATAAATGTTAAACGAAACGAATAAACAACAGTCACCTCATTGTGTTTTTCATTGAAAAACATGGTCGATCGATGAAAAATTCAATTGTAAAAAGGCACACTTTTAATTTTTCTGAGAAATTAACAAATTAAAATTTGTGAATATGAATGGATTTTCACTTTATTGGGAGCAAAATTAACTATATAATGAAACTGAGGTATAGCAAATAATTAAATATAGTAATTTAGTACTTTATTTATCATGAAAACAATGACGTTTCCATTTGGAGTAGCGAAAAATTTCCATTTGGAGAAGGTTTCGAATTAGCTTAATTTTCCCTAGTCTTTAATCCGATTCTCAATAAAAGCATATTTTAAATAAATGATATGGCCAATATATTCATTATTTATTTATTTTGATCAATCGGATCATTCTGGCCATTTTGAACATTAGGGGACATTGGGTCACCACCGAACGCTGCGATTATTTAATTAGATATTAAACGTCAGAGGATGAGACCCGTATGAATTCGTAGATACTATAGGGATGCTTGTCCACTGAAGGAACAGTCGAAATAGTCCAAGTAGTTTAGAAATAAAAATTAGTGTTTGGTGGTACCCCGTGTTTGGTGGTGCCCCAGTTTCCCCTATACGTAAACCATCGATGTTATTTTCATCTGAAAGGTATCAATTTTGAGCGAATTGCCGAATAATTCTGTTTCCACAGAAACGGTGACAAAGTGTTCGTTTTCTCATCTACTAAACAAGCCAAGTACCGAACGGTACTTAACTGAGTAACTTAGAAATAAAAATCACTGTTCGGTTCTGCCCCATGTCCTGTAGTGCTCCAGTTTCCTCTATACGATTTACAAACATTTTATCCAACCCCCCGGCAAGTTGCCTGAAATTTGAAGTCACTTTATCATACTTCGATTTAAATTTATATGGGATTTTTTTTGCATTCACTACCGTTATGCTAAATATTTAAAAAGTGAGAAGTTTTTCCGTATTATAAGATACCTTTCCGTATGGAGAGATAAATATACTAAATTTTTGTTTAATAAATTTTTTCCTCGGAGCACTGTGAGCTGAGTCTGAGATCAGTTTAGGAATTGGCTTCAAATAGCTGCATACAAAAAAGCCAACTTTCCAGGGGGTTGATTTTATCAGTTTACAATGTAAAAAATGTCGCATTAGACTATTCAATCTTATACACCGGGCCGGACTCGATCTCACAACTGCAACAGTCGAGTCAGGGGTCTCACCGTTCAAGAGCCGAAAGTTCTTAGGGGAAGTGTGCCAAATTTCGGCCAGCTTCTAATTTCGGCCACTTTGAGTGTAATTTCGGCCATGCAAATAAATTAATTAAAATTATGTATGTAATCTTTGAATAGTCAATTAATTCATTTTGCTTTTAAATTATTTATTCATTTTAGGATGTATTAACACAAAGATCGTTAAATTTTAGGTATAATTTGAATTTTAATTGAGTTGTAAAAACTCAGTGCGGAAACAGTCTTACAAAAAATGTGACAGATCGATTGTGTTTCTAGCAGTCTTATGATTTGTTGTGAAGTGCAAAAGGTTTTCCTTTGGTGTTTTTCATGAAAATTGATTAGTTTTCATTAAAGATTGTTTCTGTTAATGTTAATAGTGAATATATCTTTAAATTTCGAGTAAAATTTCCCAGCTGGATCCTGTATTTCGCGTAAAAAAGTATATTCTTTGTGAGCGTCCCTCCGGTGAGGTAGTGTTGCCTATTCCGACAACATCTTTTGCTTTCCTAAATTTCTTATTCATTTTGTGTTTGTTTTTATTTCAATTTCTGAGTTCTACAATGTCCAGAGAAAATAGCCATCGCTTCTATGAAAAAGATGATGTGGAAAAGGCATTGAAAGAGTTCAGGAAGAGCAAATTGCTACGGGAATCTGCGCGTAAATTTGAGATGCTACTTTTCAGGTCTTCAGGACAAATTACACGGAAGATCTCAGGGCTTGTGGGTTATATAAACGTATTAAACTAAATATTAAACTCGTTCCGTCTGACGTTTTGAAATTTTCTATCCGTTGCGTCACAAAAGGTAGTCAGAAAAATGTGGCCGGTATTTCACACAAAGTGGCCGGAATACCACCCAAAGCAATGTCCATATTATTATAAATTTTTCAATATTTTAGGAAGTGATTTAAAGAAAACAAAGATGATAAACTAGTCTTCAAGGTTCCACACAACTCTCCCGAAAAGGAAGTAACAAAAAATATCAATATGAATTAAAAATATTGCATTTCAAACTTAGGACTTCGGTGCTTACATGCAACTATGCCGAAATTTGGCACACTTACCCTACCAGTTGCACCACGGACCGCCAGATAAATTCCAAAATTGAGCTATTTTGTGTTATTTTGAGCTATAATATGAGGGCCTAATTTTGGAAATCGTTTTAAAAAAAAAACAACTAACTTTGTGGTTGTTAGTGTAAGTCATAACGCTCATATCAGATTTATAGTGTAACTCAGTCTGCACAATTTTATCGGTGAAATGTTTTGCTATCTTAAATGGGTTGCTATCAAAGAAAAAAATCCTCCAATTGAGCCTTTAATAAGTCCTCTCTAGTGGTAGTGTGCAGGATTTCAATGAAATTTGTATATTTGAGAGAAATCGTGACCACTGGCTTCAAAAAATAGAGTGTAATTTTAATACGATTGACCTAACATTTTTGGAAAATATTTTTAGCATATTGTACTTTTAGTTTAAAAACAGGATTTTGAAACGAAGAAAAAGTAAAAGTAAAATCGATAAAATCACCATTATTACACTGAGAATATATAAATAACAAAATTATTAACAATTATGAAATAATACCACATAATTTCTCTATGAAGCCTAAATAAAAATTTAGGAAAATTTAGTGTAAGGAAAGAAATCGTTTATTTAAACAAAGATAATTGAAGGCATTTTAATTCTAACAATAATTTTAGTCAACTTTGTCCGTGAGTTTGGAGTAATTTTGGATTATTTTCAAGGTATGAACGAGTGAGTGCAACTCATAAAATTTGGGTTGTTGTATATGTTAGGTGTAGTAATGAAGACTGAATGATAAAAGGTTCGGGAGCAAAATTAAATGGTTCTAAATTTATTGCAAAATTGCAGCAATATACCAAAAACTGCTTTTTCCCATCCTTCTAATAGACATTCAGGTATAGGTGATTAAGGATAGAAATCTAATTTACAGGTTAATCGAGTTTATATCGTACAAATGACATTATACCTAACATTTACAGTCAATCGGAAGTCAATTTATGATAGTTTGAATGGGTAGTGGAGAATGAATGGAGAAGGAAAAATTGTAGTGCATCTCTTGGTATAAATTCGTTTGACTCTCTATATCCAACTTTTCTTCCGCCGGAAGTTGTATCAATTTTTGCGCATAAGGGGCGCAATATAGCTTTTCCACGGTGCCAGGAGAATTGAAGAAACTTTAAATGGCTTACGGTGAAAGAAGCAACATTTTCCCCATTCGATAGTTAAGTTCACAAGTTGACGATTCCCCTTGGATCAAAAGTGGCCTATTTTAGAGTAATTTTATTAAGTTTTGGATGGATTACCATCAAATTTATATTCATCTCACAAAGTACGTGGGATCCTAAATAGAACCAATTATTCGGTGAAATAATAAATTGCTTTCAAAAACGGAAAATTACATAGTTTACATCGCGGTACCATTTAATTTGAAAGTGAAATGCAGTACAACTGACAATGTAAATTGCATTACAAATTCAGTGTTTAATCTGTACAAGAGCAATTTTATTTATTTATTCTTTCAAAACAAACCATCAATTTCGATCAATGAATTTGCATCATTAAATTCACCATTGAAGCGATTTTAAACAACTTATCGGAATTGCATTGCAACAACAGAATTGTTAATTAGGCAAACCAATGGTGAAGGGCAAAATGGTAAACAAGAGCAGGAAGATAGTGATAAAACTAAATTAGCTTATTGTCGGTAAAATTTTTAATTTATTGTAAATTTAATACGGTCAGACTTTGGAACTTGATTTCTGGGGAAAAAACACGAACTTTAGGGTTGAATTTGCGAAATATTGCAAATTATCGTTAACATCTAGTTGTAACTGTGTGAATTAATAAGAAATATGAAGAAAATTTAGGTTCAAATGTGTCCTGAAATTTTAAAATTTAAAGTAAGTGGAATAGAAATTGAGATATTTGAATTTGTAAAACATGACAACCAATTGATGAAGCGCCCCTAACAGTTTAACAAACTTTAGAAGAAAAATATATCAGAATGATGTTTCTTTGCAGCAATATTTCACTTTTTCAGATTCCTAGTTTTCTTGATTTAAGCTGCAAACCTATTTGTCAAAAGTTATAATACTGATTGACTTATGCCTTATCAATACTCGCAGTTTTATAATACGTCGGTTGCAGCGACCATTGTCGTATTCACATTTGGTACAAAAACTAAAACTTAAAAACTAAATTTAAATTTAAATTTGTAGAGCGTACGGCCTATTTGGCACATGTCAACCCAGTCATAACCCACCAATCCTAATTCTCTATTCCTTTGACACGCCCAACCCCTACCATCCTTATGGGTGCTGAAAGGTAATAATATTTAAAGGTTAAAATTTTACTTAGGATTGGATTACAGTAGACTCTCACTCAAACGGCTCTTTTTCAATCGGGCGACAAATTTTGTTGACAATTTTCACGTTTAATTATGAAGCTAATTCGCTCAAATTCGCTATAGTTCTTCCTATTTTATCGTGATTCTTTATAATTGAGCGCTGTTTGTTGAATTTACAAAGGCTTTAACGCTCAATTCTATCGCTAAACCGGATGACATTTAGCCCCAAATGCCAATTTGAGAGAGAGTCTACTGTATTAAGGACAAATTACCTATAAGGTTCACAAAAAGCAATAAAATTAGTTGCTTTTAGGATTTTGAAACCGTCGGGAACTGGGCTAAACCTCTAGTCTGAGGACCGCTTTAGGTAATTGTCCTCAGTCTTCAGTGAGTGAGCATCAGTCCCCGTGGACGGTTCACTCTCTTATGAAGTGAAAAATAGGTGGCACCTTTAGTTCTCCAATTTCCCTTTAAGTTTGTAATTTTATTTAGGTGAGCCCCATCAGGACTTGCAAATTTAAATGATCAAATTCTTTTTAAAATCTCAAATCTGAAATTTTAACTTTTATTATTTAATCCAAATTACTTATGCTAACATACTAGATTTTTTTCTGGTATAGTGATGATTATGAGAAGTTTTGAAATTAGGTTAAAATTAAATTGCCATACCAGCTGATTAGATTAGATTGGCAATCTTGCCCGCTCTTTTTGACTAGCCTAGCCCTAATGAAATGAAAAACATATTGTTAAACCGAAACATACAACCAGAGAAAAGACAGTGGTTGGAATCAACGCTAAGACGGCGGTAGACGCATGGCGGATGGGAAAGATCATGAACGAGATAAAATCAATTCAAATTCAATTAAATACAAATTCAAATGACGATAAAACCGACTATTCCATTAAATGCTAACACAAAAGAAATTCAAATAAGACAATGGTCGATGCAAACAACAAATTCTCATTTCCATTCCAGTTTATCCCAAGTATAGTATTTGAAAAGAAGATTTCCATCTTATGCACTGTACTCTGGAAATAATACAGAGTCCCAGAAAATTTATGAATATGTCCGGCCATTCAGAAGCAAATCGACAGAAAAAAATCACGCAAAAGCGAATATTGAATTAGGTAAATCAATGAAATTCATTTGAAAATCAGAAAAATAAGAATCTTGAAAATTATTTTTTAAAAGAGTGTACTCACTGTAATAATCCAATAAAAAATTAATAGTACTAGTTGATTTTGGTTGATTTTGTATTAATACGACACAGTGGCGTATCTAGGACACTTATGCGGGGGGTGCGGTTGTACGCGAAGGCGCACCACGGTAAAAATTATTCGAGCGGGGGGTTTTACTGTTTATCAGTATCATTGACTATACTATATTCCTTGAAAAATTGAACTTTTAATTTTGAGTGTAACTGGTTTAATTTTGAAAATGCAGTGAAATTTTAATTATTATTTTTAATAAAAGTTAAACGCAAAAGTGGAAGCTCTCCTTTTCCAGGAATGTAGTATACTTAATATTCATCAACAGCAAAAATCAAAATTTTAAAGAATGGTATTTTGATTAAGAATATTTTGAAAACATGCACAGCTTAAACATGAAATGGTTAAAATTGTACTGAAAACATGCACGCACAGCGGTTAGACTTCTTAAAATAGATGGTGCTCGTCAAAACCGGTACAGCCGACCACAGCTCAAGAATAAAATGGATAAAATTGTGCATAAGTCCTGTATAGCTCAAACAAAATTGAATCTAAATTTTTAACAGTTTTCTTTTTCTTAATCGTTTAATGTTTAACAGCTGTGCGCATTTTCAGCACAATATACACCATTTTATGCTTCAGCTATGCAGATTTCATGCACAATATTTGAGAAGTACCAGTTTTATACACAATCTGAACCATCTCATACATAAGCTGTGCGTATTTTCAGCACAATTTTAATTTAATATTTTGAAGTATATTTTTATTTCAGTTCGAAATTTTGAAAGAATTTAAGGACAAAATGCATTTTAGGACCCAAGAAGAGCGCCAAGAAAGCTCTGCAAGAAATTAGGCGCCCCCAAGAAGCACCTGAAGGAATTTAAAGTGTCGTTTTTTATTTCAACATGAAATCTTTCAAAAATATAAGGGCAAAATGCTTTTTGAGAGCTTTATGGGCGCCAAGAAAGTCTTTAGAACAATTGGACGCCCCAGAAAGTCAGAGAATTAAAAAAGCTTTTTCTTTACTTTAACGCTAAATTTTGATAGATAAGGACAAAATACATTTTAAACTAGGACCACAAAACTAGAGGAGCGCCCTAGAAAGTCTCGTAAAGAAATTAAAAGTTTTTTAAATTTATTTCAACGCGAAATTTTACAGAATTATAAGGAAAAAAGGCATTGTAAGAACTAGAGGGGCACTCCAGAAAGACTCGGAGTCTATTTTATTAAAATCTTTTTTACTTCAACATGAAAAGAATAAAGGGTCAGGTTTTAGTTGTCTAAAAAAAAGGAACATCGGCGCCCCTAGAGGCTCGCGCCCTGGGCACCGCCCCTCCCGCACCCCCTTAGGTGCGCTACTGATACGACAAAGAAGCGCTGCAAATGCACTATGAAGTATTTCATTTTTGGCATCCGTCCTATAGAATTTATGAGTTGCTTTTATTTTTCAATTGCAAAATAATTTTTTTACTTCATATTTCAAAGAATATTAACAAAATTTTTAGTGACTTTTTTGACTTTTAACTTTAAAATAAATTATTTAAGTTTCCATTCAGCGTAAGTTCTTTTTACCATTCTTTGCTTTCTGGAATGGATCGATAATAAGTCAGAGTAATAAAATTAGGCATTCAAGATACCACGATAGTTTTTGTTACGTTTTTGATACTAGGCCCTCGCCCTAGGCCCTCGCCCTAGGCCCTCGCCCTAGGCCCTCGCCCTAGGCCCTCGCCCTAGGCCCTCGCCCTAGGCCCTCGCCCTAGGCCCTCGCCCTAGGCCCTCGCCCTAGGCCCTCGCCCTAGGCCCTCGCCCTAGGCCCTCGCCCTAGGCCCTCGCCCTAGGCCCTCGCCCTAGGCCCTCGCCCTAGGCCCTCGCCCTAGGCCCTCGCCCTAGGCCCTCGCCCTAGGCCCTCGCCCTAGGCCCTCGCCCTAGGCCCTCGCCCTAGGCCCTCGCCCTAGGCCCTCGCCCTAGGCCCTCGCCCTAGGCCCCCGCCCTAGGCCCTCGCCCTAGGCCCTCGCCCTAGGCCCTCGCCCTAGGCCCTCGTCCTAGGCCCTCGCCCTAGGCCCTCGCCCTAGGCCCCCGCCCTAGGCCCTCGCCCTAGGCCATCGCCCTAGGCCCTCGCCCTAGGCCCTCGCCCTAGGCCCTCGTCCTAGGCCCTCGCCCTAGGCCCTCGCCCTAGGCCATCGCCCTAGGCCCTCGCCCTAGGCCCTCGCCCTAGGCCCTCGCCCTAGGCCATCGCCCTAGGCCCTCGCCCTAGGCCCTCGCCCTAGGCCCTCGCCCTAGGCCCTCGCCCTAGGCCCTCGCCCTAGGCCCTCGCCCTAGGCCCTCGCCCTAGGCCCTCGCCCTAGGCCCTCGCCCTAGGCCCTCGCCCTAGGCCCTTGCCCTAGGTCCTCGCCCTAGGCCCTCGTCCTAGGCCCTCGCCTAGGCCCTTGCCCTAGGCCCTCGCCCTAGGCCCTTGCCCTAGGCCCTCGCCCTAGGCCCTCGCCCTAGGCCCTCGCCTTAGGCCCTTAACGGTGGTTTTACCGATTTTTTAATTATCCTAGAGAAAGGGATGGATTTATTTATATACTTGTTTCTTATATGGCTTTACACTTTAAAGAACGATTAAGAAAGTTTTTTATTAAAAAGGGAAAGTGAGAAACGTTTAAATTGGGGTACTTTTTGAATAAGGCTTTTTCTCCTATTTTTAAATGGAACTGGACCATACCATGATTATAATTTAGGTACACAAACCCAATTTTAAAGCTGCTTTAATTCAAAGATGCCCCGCCCCCCTCTATTTGTTATTTATTAGTTGCAACAAATCCTTTAACAAATTTTGAGCTTATGGACATTAATTTTACTGACGACTGCAACACGTGAAATTAATAAGAATCTCACTTAATTAGATGAACACTATCTTTTGGGGAATATTTCCAATTTGCAATAAATATTCCTGTTTGCAAACTTTAATCATTTGGCTTTGGAATTGGATATTGAAGTTTAAAGGAGAGAAATAGCTGAAGTAAATAGTAAACATCTCATGTTGTGGTGGAGCGTATTTATTTGAACAATGAAAATCAATCTGTAAAAGCAATTTTATAAAGAATTTATAGGATTGTTTGCTATTTTGGGAATTTATTAATTTACTGATATTAGAAGGGATTGTCTGAGTTCGTGGCGTATATATGCGTTTAATTTTAGTTTAAAAGAATGCAATGGAATTTTCAGTGAGAATTCTTTGGAAATGCTTTAAAAATTTAATTGCAGAATCTGCTACTCTGGCATTCAATGGATCTCAACACATGACAATTTGGCCAAGAGGTACTCAAGGTACACGTACTCAAACAGAAGAACTCATCCTACGCTTCAAGACAGCCCGCCCAGTGGGTCTTCTTCTGCTCACTAGTGCAGAATCAAATTCTCCGGATCGTCTGGAGTTAGCTCTTGTAGCTGGACGTGTGAGGGCAAGTGTAAGATTGGGTGACCGTGAGAAGGTAAAGACATCTACCAATTAACTATTGAGATATCTAATTTCTTACCATCCCCCCCAATTTGACTTTGCAATAGAATCTATTAGCAGGACAGGGTGTGCTCAATGATAACAATTGGCACACCGTGAGATTCTCAAGGAGGGCCTCCAATCTTCGTCTTCAAGTTGACGGGGCTGCCCCCGTCAGGGGTACGTTATGTATGTATCAAACAGCACATATTTGCCCTAATACGTGTCGTGACGTGTCGTTTTTCTTAATTTTTGAAAAAAAAATCAACATTAAAATTAAATATTCGTGTTTTCATGAATATAATACAATAAAGTAAACCTTTTTTTTTTTGAAACTACAAAAACTCTGTTGAAAACTAAAATTTAGCTTTTTAATTGAGAAATTGATTTAAGAAAACAAACAACAAGAATCATTTTGAATATTTAAGAAATTTCATTCATTAATATAAAAACTACAATATTCAGAATTTGTCGAAAAAAAAAACATATCAAAAATCATTTTTAAATCATATATATTTACATTTTTATGATTTATGCAAAAAAATACTATTCTTCTATCTGTCTCTCTATCTCTCTACAATTTATAAAAATTGGTTATTTTGTTGTTTATTTCAATTGGTAATTTGTGTTTTTATTTTCTTTCCATCTCTTTGTCTATTTTCTCTGGCATATTTTCATCGGTGTTTTTTACTTGAGTTTCTATTTGAAAACATTTAATATCAAACATCTTTAGATTAGGAATTCTGTTTAGGTATAATTTTTATTGCATCTGACTGTTGAGTTATTCATAATATCCATATGATTCTTATGAATGCCTTTTCTCATTTGTAATTTTTGCAGTAAAGAAAACTTAGTATAAATTGAGATATTTTACTATGTTTGCTTATTGAAGAATTTCTTAGACTGAGTTTGTTATCTAATTGTTTTTATTCTTGAACAAAAAAAAAAGAGATTCAGTGTAAGGTTTTTGAGTTTACATTTTACCTTGATATCTAAATATTCTATATGATTACCTTTAATTTCCCCTTTTATTATCTGTAACTTGCTTTAAGTGTATATTATTTTTCCTCTCTAATTGGAATAAATATCAAAATTTCCTTACTAAATGTTCTTTTATCGAAGAGAGTTTTTCTCGAAAATTAAAAAAAAAATTATGGAAAATTTTCTGTGAAATTTCACTGAGAAAACAGATGAAATTGTAGCTGTTTTAAAAATACTTTGAGAGAACAAGAAAAATAGCCACTGTGGTGTTTGATCAAAAATTAAAGATAAAATCGTGAAAATTTTTCGTGAAAATGAAAATGAAAAAAAAAAAGAAACTTGCGAGCGTCAGGGCGCTATTTTATTGCACAAAATTATTTTGCCTGATTTTCATGAAGAGAATATGTTTTTCTGTTAATCATACCTCCAAATAATCATTTATGAAGACTTCTTTATTATGCATATAAGATTACACAGAAACCTAAATAAAGACAGTCATATTTCATAAATTGTTACATTTCTTTTTCTGCTCATAACCATCGATCTCTCTAGAGAAATCATCGCGAAAGTTCTTCATCATACAATCAAACTTGTAAAAAGTTATCACAAAACAATATTCAGAGAACACACATCTGAATTGGTATTACATTTTATGCTTAAAATAAAATTGAACTGAAATCATATTTTTTCCAATATATATTCACAGTTAACTTTTGGTGTCTGCATTCTACATATTAAAAAAAATAAATAAATAAACAGGAAAACAAAATTCTCTTCAGAATTTACTAGAATTTTTTTATTGATTGATTCCCGTATCTAATTAGATCTAGACCCCATTCTTTTTAATTATATAAATTTTTATTAACCATGACCTTTTGTATACTAAATTGTGTCTCATTGGATATTAATTTTAAAATAAATGATAGGAAATGATTTTATTGAAAAATAAAATAATTGCTTGTCGCTTGCATGTATGAAAATAACAAAATTAATAATTGAAATGGAATCATTTTAATTATTAAAAAATATTTTTTTTCTATTTCATCCTTTTTTTTATTATTTTTGTTCTACTATTTTGCATGCTCTTTCTATGTTTTACGTATCTTTCTTATATTAAAAAAAATACTAATGCGTTTGAAATTGGAAACAATAAAGTATTTTTGACAGCAAATAAATGCTGAAATAAAAACAATGTTTTTGAAAAATACTTTTGAAAATAAACGTATTAGTTTTTATTCTTCAACTAACAATAAGTAATATTAACTCTTCGTCATATTACTTAAATTTGATATACAGTATTATATCGTAAATTTTGTCTCAATATTTTACATGGATTAATATAAAACTTGAACTAGGTTCAAACGAAAATAATTTGAATATTGAATTATTTGTTTTATTTGATGGCATAAGTTAAATAAACCACTATTAGAATCGTTGATAGAGTTTGGAGAGTCATTCAGTGAAAATTAGGCCACGCCCCTAATGAAGTGACACATTTTGTGACTTTGCTGAGTAACTTTCATTAAATGATAACAGTAGGTTGAAATTAAAATTACATAATCTTACGGCGTTATCACACTTACACATTAAAATTTTAATGTGATTCACATTAATTGTCGCTTGTGAGTGTCCAAATATGTTATTTGTGTCTTTGAGTCACTTAATATTTGGGATTTTTCTATTTATTGATAAAGAAGTGGACTTGGCCTGCAAAAATAAGTTTAAATTTACCTAAAGCATAAATATTTTTCACATTAAAAAATTAAAGAGAAAATCGCATTAATTTTTCGCATTAATGCTATAAATCAATTTATATCAAATTTTGCGGGCTAAGTCTACCTTTTTATCAACAAATAGATCAAATTTTGAGTATAAAATGATTCAAACACACAAATTACACATTTGGACTCTCACCAGCGACAATTAAAGTGAATCATATTAAAATTTTAATGTGCAAGTGTGATAACACAGTTAAGAAGCATCTTCAAATAATTCAAAAAATCATACTCAAATACCCGGAAGATTTTTCATACGATGGATTACTTAAAAATAATTTAGGAAAATTTTAGAGTATCAGTAGATTTACTAAGAATATAACAATATTAAAATATCGTTCAAGTCGAAAATTTTCTCTCTCATTCCTACATATCAATGGGCGTGGTTTCTCAATTTACCGATGAATTTCAGGAAACTTTGAATTTACCACGAGTATTAATATATAGGGGCGTAACTATTTTCATTCTTTTTTTTTAAAAGATGAGAGGATCAAAAATTGGTGATCATAAATACTCATTTTCTCTAATCTTTTAGAGCAAAACATAATTTTATGTGGCCATACAATTTTTTTTTGGTCACCGATATCCCAATCGTCCTTAAAGGGTTATGATAAGGGTCTGAACTTTAAGAGTATTAACCCTTTAAGGACGAGAGGGTCAAAAATCGTAGGTCAGAAAAAATCATCTTTTCTGACCTTTTAGAGGAATACACAGCTTTAGATGACCGTAGGAAAAATTTCATTTTTGGGTCACCGGTGACCCAATCGTCCTTAAAGGGTTAAGACAATATTAAGCCCTATATTCACATTTAGTGTTTAATAAAAATACTTTATCAAGATTTAAAAATTCAAACAAAGCGAAATTTAAAAATTAAAAAAAAACTGTTATTAATGTTTGTAACTTTATCAGCAACATATGATTCAATCAATAGGTCTCTAAGTGGATTTGTTTAGATAAAATCCTATTCATATCAATATTTTTTGGATCGTGTCCTTAAAAATTGAAAAATTGGTAAAAAGTCTTTTGAAAAAAGCGTTTCGAAAATTATATTGACTTGAAGAATTTTATTACAACAAATATTTTAGATAATTTAAACTTTATCGATATTCCACATTACATGCATTACAAAGTTGTTTTGGAATTGTTCATTATCATATTCGCAGTAATTTCCGGAAAGCAGAATAACTTCCTCTATATTTCTTCCTTTTTGGAGATGTTTGCACTTCGTATTTATATACCGATTAGTCAAACACAAAGTCATTTGCATTAAATTCCACTGTGGAAATATCGCAGGATTATACAAACAATTTTGCTTATATAATTAAAATAATCACTTTGTTTTATTTGTCATTCCGAATTATAACTGCTATTGTTCTGTGTGGTCTGTATTTATGATTTTAATATATAATCTTCAACATTTCACTGAGGGAATCCACAATAATTAAAACTAATTTTTGGTGGTGGAATACAGTGGGTGTATGCAGAGGTGAGGGAGTGTTTCAGTTATGTCACAATAATTAGTACGTCTATAAAGTATCCAAATGAGATTTCATTGGAAATTTCGAGTATCCTGTAAAATTAATGGTAATAATTGCTAAATAATTGTCGAAATATATAGTTCACATATCATCACCTTCCCTATCAGATTAAGTACACCAATCCTTAAGCCCAAGTATTGAATCATTTCTTATGATTCTCTGAAATTTTCCCCATTCACTGGATTTCACGGCTTTCATTGAGATTAAATTAATTCTATCGTCGTTGTATAGTAGAAGATTTCCGCAAAATCTACTGCCAATTGTTCTTAATCTGTAATTCAATTTAATTAATTCTGAGATTATTGCATCACGTGTAAAATATTATATAGATATCGATAAATTTAATTTTCTTTAACTTTGTGCAATTCAAGTGTATATTGTGAGAGACAGCGATGTTTCGAAATTGGGGTAGAAAATATCGAAATATTATTGAGAATATTTTTATATTCCCTCCAAAGGCGAAACGCATTTTTCAAATGACCCAATTTGAGCAAAGAATACGTGGAATAATTCTTAACATTTTCATCGCTGCAGATGCCATCAATTCTATCAATTTCACTGTGAAAATACGAAAAAAAAGACGAAGGGTTAAAAATGTTATGTGTATATTTGATGCTATTTTGTGTACATAGCAGATGCTAGAATTTTCCTGTGCGCGTTCAGGCAATTATAAGAAAAATGAGAATTCTCTGCATAACAAGATTGCTTGTGCTATTTTTTTGTGGGTCAACATCTTTCATGTTAATACCATCTCAATGCATCAGACCATTGCTCACAGTAGCGAACCTAGGGAAAAGAAGTTAAGAAAATTTGTACTTTGGAGCAATTTGGAGAACTTCCTAAAATTAGATTAGACAAGTCGAATATTTTCAATAAATTAATTAAGAGCTTTTGGAACTTTAGTCTGCTGGTTTTGCCACTCTACTGAAGTGTTCATAGCTGAAAGGTTGTTATAGGTTTATAATATAAGTTGATTAAACGATTTGAGAACTTCCCAATTTTAAAACTATTTATAGTGTGTGCAATATAAAAGAAAAATATATTGTGATTAGATTTTTTTTAAAACAAGAATTAAGAGATGGGGCAGTTTCACACGGTTCAACAATTTTTCAGGATACTTTTCGGGAAAACGCGCTTCCTTCGGACGATTCAAGCTTCAAGCAACCAATTTTTTCAATATGTTTTTAATGAACTTTACCCATTATGACAATATGTTTTAATAGCAACTCTAATGCCTCAAATTTTCAGAAAAGAATCTAATTAAAACATAGAAAAAATGAGTTGTCCGAAGCTTCACTCGTCCGAAGGTAGCGTACTTTCACTTAATTGGGACTGTTTGTTTTATTTAGTGATACGAAATTATCTAGCCCAATTAATACGTACTAATTTATTACTTAAAAAATATTTTTGTAAAGTCATAGGAGGAAGTGGGGCACCTTTGAAAGTGGGACACCTTTGAAATTGGGATTTTTCTCCTGTGGAACTAAGCCATATCATAATGTAATTTAGCTTTTCTATCTGTGTGTGCAGCTAAATTATATCACGATAAGGCTCAATTTCATTTAAAAATAGGTGAAAAATCCCAATTTCAAATGTGCCCCACTTTCAAAGGTGCCCCACTTCCCCTTCCATTTATGAAACTGCCTCATCCTACAATATATTGCTGGGAACTAGGATTGAACTACATGAGTAAAATTCACCTAATACTAATATTGAAATAACTCTCAAAAACTCAATTTGCATTTTTGGATTCCAAATAGTGCTAATATCATATTCAAAACTCCTATTCAGAAATAATTCTTATATTAATCAGACCTAACCTGTTATAATCTTCGGATTCCCTTGTGTTCAGTCGGCCATAGGATGCAAAACTTTCAGCTTCGACAGAAATATCTTCAAATGTTTTTAAACATGAAAAGTTTTTCTTATGACAATTTTTGTAGGGGGAAGTGGAGCACCTTTGAATTGGGACAACTTTGGAATTCGGCTTTTTTCTTCTATTTTAAAATATAAATGAGCCTTACCATAATGTAATTTAACTTCACAACTTCTTTGTAAAACTAAATTATATCATTATAAGGTCCAGTTTCATTTAAGAATAGGAGAAAAAGGCTAATTTCAAAGCTGCCCCAATTCAAAGGTGCTCCATTTCCCTTTGCATAACTTTTTTTTTAAATACCGATTTATCAAAATTTCAATTACTTTCTGTGTTATTGAGTTTCTTAAGTAAAGCCAATTTGAAAAGAAAAAGGAATACTTTATGATTTTTGAAGATTATAGATTTTAAAAATGTAGTTTTATATTTTTTACAATTTTGGACACAAGCTATTCTGATGATGTTTAATATTGATATTTCTGCCTCCAATGGAGGGTAAATTTTCTTTTAAAAAAAAGTATTTTTTTACAAACATTACTCGCAGTATGAAGAGGCCTTAAGAGATTCTAAAAGATTATGTAAAGTTTGAAGCTTTTAACTCCAAGAGTTCCCAAAATAATCGACTTTGAAGTTATTCAGATACATTTGTGCATTTCTCAACCAATTTTCCTCAATTTAAAGTAAAATTTTTACACATTTCAAGCTTATAAACATTTTAATGGAATGCAAAGTTTGAATCATTTATCCCTCTTGGTTTCAAAGATAATCGACTTTAAATCCTTCAAAGCCTAGGCCTAAAATGTGCGAAATTTCACTTAAAAATAAGGAAAAATTAGAAATGCACAAAAGTATATGAAAAAGCTTAAAGTCGAATATCGTGAAATTTATGAGAGAAAATGGCATCAAACTTTGCATCTTTATAGAGCATCCTATAATTCATAAAGTGAGCATAATTTTATTTAAGAAAAAGGAAAAATGGATGAGAAATTCACAAATGTATATGTTGAAGGTTTAAATATTCGATTTTCTCCAGAAATTCTGAGAAAATGTAGTCTCGAAAATTATTCACTTATACTAACATTTATATTGAAAACAAAAAAAAAACTTATGTGAGTCAATAAGTTTCCTGTCCATTTATTAGATGAAACCGTAGTTATAGACAGAAAAAAAATATTTTGTAAAATTATTAGTAAATGTTTGTGAAATCCTATGGAGGACTTACGAAATGCTCGTGAATCATATAACCCACAAACTAGTTCGTAAAATTTTGTACTTTTTCACAAGCATTGTTCGTAACATGATCATTTAATGAACATTTTTTGTACTTTTACAAACATTTGTTCGTAAATGTTCGTAAACACACAAAAAATGTTCGTAAAATTTTGTCATTTGTTCGTATTTGTTCGTAATTTTTTTCCCGACAAACAAAAATTTACGAACAAATACGAACAAATGACAAAATTTTAGGAACATTTTTTGTGTGTTTACGAATATTTACGAACAAATCTTTGTTCGTTAAATCTTTCGTCAAATCTTTGTTCGTTAAAATGTTCGTTAAATGATCATTTTACGAACAATGCTTGTGAAAAAGTACAAAATTTTACGAACTAGTTTGTGGGTTATATGATTCACGAGCATTTCGTAAGTCCTCCATAGGATTCCACAAACATTAACGAACAATTTTACAAAATATTTTTTTCTGTGTATTATTTAAATATAAATTATCTTTCAAGTAAGCTCACAAATCAGGGTTGTTATGAAAGAATCACACCTACCATGAAGTAATTTCAGAATTTCACTGGCTTTTTATCCGTGGTCTCTTAAGATCATTGAAATCAATGGTGTGGAAGCAAATGGGAGGCTTATATTGCTCCCCTTTAAACCATGTCATATTACTGAAAGGATAATATTGAATGCAATCGATTTTATAGGTATTTCATAGGTTTCAGATTTATCTAAAAACATGAACTATAATTTAAAAAAAAATTAATTATTATGCATTGAATTTTTTGTCCTCCCTTTGAGAATAATTCGATTCTGCACTCATAATCGGAAATGCCAGACATTATATCAATTTTCTAAATACTTTTGTAAAATTTTCAAAATTTTTAAGTAATTAATGAAGTAATTTTTTTAAAAGGTTGCTCTTCAGATTTTTTCCAATATAGAATTGTTAGACTGATTTGCTCCAGTGATGTTATGCCCTAAACTCACTTACGACTTAAGAGGTTACATGGGTCTCTCAGGTCAAAAAATAAGGCTTTTTTCTGATAATAATTTATTGTGTAGAAAATATTTTAGAAATTCTAACTTTTGGGATATGAAAGAGTAACTTTAGAATAAAATTTAAAAAAAAATGAAAAATTTTGAAAATTCGATCGTTCATAGCTGATTTTCGGAACCAATCTTCAAAAACAGACCTTACACTGAGAAAAAACTGGGGGTGCGATTAATATTTTTTCCTCAGAACTTTAACACTTTTTAGGTGTAAAAATATATCAACGTTTTTTAATGTTAATTTTACACCTTTTTAAGGGTAAAATTAGCATGAAAAACGTTAACTTTAACCCTCAATACACCTAAAAAGGGTAATATTTACACCGATTTTGGATCAATGCTGTAGGGTAAAATAAACATTTTCGGAATGTTATTTTAACTTTTCCAGATTTCTCTCAGTGTAGGCAGGATTTCTCACAGTACGTTCATCTGAAGTCAAAAACCCGAATATACTATATTAGAGGATTAGTTGGACTCGCGGATGAACGAAGGATTTTTGAAAAAAAAAAAAAAACAAAATTTGGATTTTTGGCAAAACTTTTTGTAAAAAAGTATCAATTTTACCCTATTTTTCAAG
Source organism: Phlebotomus papatasi (assembly GCF_024763615.1). Classification (NCBI taxonomy): domain Eukaryota; kingdom Metazoa; phylum Arthropoda; class Insecta; order Diptera; family Psychodidae; genus Phlebotomus; species Phlebotomus papatasi. Next base: position 55,815,406 of record NC_077222.1, read on the forward strand.
ACATTTTGTATTGTAAAAATAGTTCTGATTAAAGGAAGTGCAAATCCTTCGTTCACTAGATAATACTCCTCAAAACAAGTATGCAAAATCTCAAAAAGATCGGTTCAGTAGACTCTGAGGACTCTGAGTAATCTTGACTACCGCATTGTAAAACGGTGTTTTGAGAAAAACGCGTTTAACCCTTTAAGGACGATTGGGTCACCCGTGACCCAAAAATGATTTTTTTCCTACGGCCTTCTAAAGCTGTATTTTGCTCTAAAAAGTTAGAAAAAACGAGTTTTTCTGACCCTCGATTTTTGACCTTCTCGTCCTTAAAGGGTTAAAGTTTTACAACAATATGCGCGCGCGGACGGAATGCATAACTAAAACTGCTCTACCTCCAAGAGTTTTACTCCGATTGACTTGAAATTTTCAGAAAATATTTTTCAAATGTTATATTATAAAATGAAAAATAAAAAAAAATGATTTTTTTTACCTGACAGACCCATGTAACCCCTTAAGCTGAGAGACAGTTTAACATAATAAAAATATTGCTTTTACTAAATTCCCATCAGTTTCCTACTAACGAAGCCCTTTCTCAGGTTAAGCCGAGAGATATATTAGGCAGGAACTGATGGAAGTTTAATCCGATCATTACTTTGATTATAATTACGTTAAGCCATCTCTCGGCTTAAGTTATCAGTGTGTCTAGGTCATTAGGATCCAAATAGACTCACGTTGAACTTCGAGAATATTTAGCGTGTAATATTTAGCCGTAAATGTTACACTGAGAAAAAAGAGGCTGCGATTAACTTTTTTTCCTCATAACTTTAACGCTTTTTGGGTGTAAAAATATATCAACATTTTTTAATGTTAATTTTACACCTTTTTAAGGGTAAAATCAACATGAAAGAAGGGCAACTTTAACCCATAATACACCTAAAAAGGGTAATATTTACACCGTTTTCGGATCAATACTGCAGGGTAAAATTAACATTTCCGGAATGTTATTTTGACTTTTTCGGATTTTTCTCAGTGTAGAGTAAAAAAAATTTATGCAAAGTACCCCTAATCGATCATTCTAAGCTTTCAGAATATTACAATTTAGGATAAATCTTTACTGCCAAATTTTATCTCTATCCTAGTCTAAACCTATTGGACTCTTCCTAATGGTCTCCTCTTATTGGAAATTTGAACTTTTTTTTTATTTTTAAAAGATGTCCTAAGTGTTTTTTTGGCCATTAGAGAGGAAGGGTGTCATTTAAAATTCTTTTCGCGCAGTTTACTCAAGAAGTAAATTACTACCTCCCTTTCGACTCTTCATATTTATGCAATATTTGTAGAATAAGACAAAGGAATGCCAATTTTTTCAATGTGATTTAGAAATGGTAACTTTTATCTTGAACCCCAAACAACCTAGGTTCGCTACATACAGATTCCTCATGATTTTTAATTGGTCGAAAATTGCTTGAGATTTTGATGAGATAAAAAGATTATTATTTTTTAGTTTTTCTTAATAGTTTTCTTAAATATATATAATTTGAAAATAAATATATTTTAGAAATTATTATCTGTGTTCTAAAACTGTTGCTAAAATCAGCATCAGTCCTGTTGAATAATTTTACTTACTGTCAATAACATAATCTTCTGCAGCTGAAACAATTCTTGGTAGACACAGTACAATGGAGATACGTTCAATCCATTTGGGTGGACTATTTCATGCTGAAGAAGAAATTCAAATGACCTCCATGATGCCACATTTTGTTGGACAAATTCAGGGTTTTGTCTACAATGGGAATAGGTACAGAAGATGGTGCTGGTTTGATGTATTATAGATCCATATTTTCATCTTTCGCATATTCCTTTCCTACTCAGGTACATTGATATGCTGTGGAGTTTGGGTACGGAAGTAACAGCTCTGCCTTCGGTGTCATTTAAATTGACGGCACGTTTTGTGAATTCACCACCTGGAAATCCCTATCATGCTGCCACATTTCGCTCCAAGCACTCCTATGTGGGTTTACCCATGCTGAAAGCGTACTCCGATGTCCTTATTGATTTTCGCTTCAAAACACTCGAGGCCAATGGCTTGCTCTTCTACAATGGTGGTCGCCGGAGTGATTTTATTGCCCTGGAGTTGGTTAATGGTCACATTCATTACATCTTCAACATGGGCGATGGTGCTGTGACCATAAGAGACAAGAGTCGTCTGCACATGAATGACAATCGATGGCATTCGGTCAGTGTCCGTAGACCTGGCCCCAAAACCCATTCACTAATTGTGGATGATGCCATTGAGGTGCGTGCAGTGCCGGGAAATAATATGCATTTGGAACTTGAGGGAATTCTCTATGTGGGAGGTGTTTTTAAAGATATGTATGCCAAACTTCCACCTAGCATAACATCCCGGATGGGCTTTGAGGGATGCATGGCATCTCTGGATCTCGCAGATACATCTCCCAGTCTCCTGGATGATGCTGTGGTGCCCAGCTCTCTGGTTGTTAATGGTTGCGAAGGACCCACAAAATGCAGCCAAAATGCCTGTGCAAATAGGGGCACATGTGTTCAGCAATGGAATGCCTATGCCTGTGAATGTGACATGACATCCTTCACAGGACCCACGTGCTATGATGAATCTGTGGCATATGAATTTGGTCATAGCCGCGGTGGCATCATCCACTATACCTTTCCACCAGGAAATCAACCAGATACGGAAGAGGACCAAATAGCACTGGGAATAATCACGATGCGGTCAGATGCCGTGCTACTGCGCATTGAGAGTTCTACCACCCCCGATTACATGGAGCTGGAGATTGTGGAGGGAAATGTGTTTATGGTGTACAATATTGGATCACATGATTTGCCATTGGGTGAAATTGGTGTGAAAGTCAATGATAACAATTACCACGTGATAAGATTCTCTCGGTCGGGCGTCAATGCAACACTCCAGCTTGATGACTACAACGTGCAGATCCTATATCCACAAGGTAATGTTATTTGTATACCCAGCTGGGGGATTTATCATTATTATGCTGCATTTTGGGCTTCCGCAATGGGAATAATTTGTGTTAAATAATTTGATTCAGCGTGAATGTTCATGAAATTTATTTTGCAATTTGATATGAAAAATGTATAGATTGAAGATTTTAGATTGACGATATCAATTGTGGTACGTTTCGACCATTCGAAAGCGAGACACTTAAGTAAAAATTCAATTTCAAATGCATTTTTAAACTGAATAACTAATTATTTTTTAGCATTTTTTTGTATCATGGGATTCTTTGACAAATATTTTAACAGAATCTTAACAGTTGTTATTAAATATTGCAACCGAATAATCGGAAAATTCACGGAAATTAAAAAATAACACATTTTGAAAAGATGGACAAAATTTTGGAAAGTTGGACAAAAACTTTTGGAAAGTTGGACATAGTGATATTAATGACAAAATATCATACGAAATATGTAGAAAATCAAATGTTGATGGTTTTCTCTGTATACTTGCACATTTGATGGTTATGTTAATCCCTCCTTTATAACCGGGTAACAGATGAGGAACCCTAATTACCAAGAACTTCCTGGACGTCCAACCAAAAAGAGATTCTGTTAATTTCACAGACGCCTCGTGCTGTCCAGCAGTTATAGTTTTAAAGCGGATGCAATTTTTAGCACATTTCAATGCCCCATCCGCCCAAATCCTTTTCCACTTGCTTTGGGAGTTCTGTAGAGGCTCCTACTTGTCTTTCTCCAGGAGTTTTTGCGATATTTACTACCCACTCTATCAGAAAAAGTGGTCTTCGGAATCTGGAAATCTTTGCAGCCTTTTCCAGGAGATTTTCTCCTTATCAGCTGCTAACTGCTGTTGCAACTATTTCTCCGGATACTTAAGGATCTTTGTCGTTCTTGTTAACATGATTTCACTGCACAAAACTACCAAATTCATTCACAAAATCAACTTGTCCAAGATTTCATAAAACTTGTTTTGAAAGCAACGCGAAAAAAATAAATAACTTTTCTATCCTTTTTTAAATGTAATATTTCACAAATATTTTTTATTCACCTTTTAAATGGATGTATGTCCTTCGATTTTCACTGCGGACTTAACAATATTTCACAAATTATTGAGCACTGGGCATCATTAAATGGACTAGTTTTGAATCCTAAGAAATCTCAAGCTATCGTAATCTCCAAAAAAACAGTCTCGATTTATTTCCATCTACTGTACCTGCACGGTGAAATTATCCCTTTTGTCGATCAAGTAAAAAACCTTGGTATAATCTTCAACTCCACTCTCTCATGGTCTGATCATGCCACATCCATTTGCCGTAAGGTCAACTATTCCCTCTATACACTTAGACGCTTCCGGGACATCACACCCTATGATACCCGCTTGATCCTCGCGCGAGCGCTTCTTCTTCCTTTTTTCAATTACGGAGCTGAGCTTTTTTTTGCGGTGGATAGTGACACAATTCGTCGTCTTACAGTTTCTTTCAATGATTGTGTCAGGTATATCTGTGGCTTAAGTCGTCGAGACCACATAACCCCTTATAGAAACGTCTTCATTGGTTGTGATCTTGTATCCCTAATGAATATGAGAGCTGTTTTATTCCTGTTTCATCTGTTGATCTCTGGATGTCCCGAGTACCTGTCGAGTCTTCTGGTTAGGGGGGGTTCGGCCAGGGTTCGAGGACTTATAGTGCCTAAGGTTCGAGGTGACTGTCTCTATCGATCGCTCTTTGTAAAGGGCGTCACTTTATTTAATGCAATTCCGGGTGGTGACCGTATTTCAGCGGCTGCGATCCGTGAGTTCTATCAGCAGGCTGGATCCTAGAAAGGCTAGAAAGTGCTTGATTTTGTTTCTTTTTCAATTTAATTATTGTTTCTTTTTCTTTTAAATTTTTTTTTCTACCTTAATTATCACATTTGTAAGAGGGATGACCCTATTTTTGTGATATGAATAATAATAATAATATAGTAATATAGTAATATAGTAATTATGCCGAAAAATCAAACAAAACACTTTGATATTTTCCTAGCAACTTCCATAAGAAACAGAGAAAATGACAACTACCGTGTCAAGGTTATGAATATCACGCATGCAATACATTTTTTAAATTCTTCTTGCAAGTCACTCTTTGATTGTTTTATAACGATTTTTGCATTTTTAACTTCTGAAATAATCATAAAATTAAGTTTAATAATCTTTTTATCGAAAATTTAAATATTTAATTGATTTATTATCAAGTTTTTAAGGAGGTGTCTCACATTCCACACTGCTTTGTCCAACTTTCCAAACTGTCTCGCTTTAGGCAAATGACCCTATTTGTGAGTCTATCGCTTGATTTTCCTTTAAACCTCAACATAATACATTCCCTAAGCACTAGTTTGTAGAGGGAGAAATAAAAATTATTCATCAACATCATACGACAATTGATTGCTTGTATCACCAACTGTTAGAACTAACAAGTATAAATGAGGTCATTCACCCATTTTTATCTGATTAAAACAGATTTAAATTAGTTCAACAATTTTTAGAACAGACCTGAGCTAAAAGAAAAGCCGAAGTGATCATGGTGGTGCCTGTTGGCATTCCTCGAAATGCCGCGAAAATTCACGTAGAGAAAATGAGAGGTTTTTCAATGTCAAAAATGTTTAATTCCCTAGAGTTAAGTTATTTTCACAAGAAAATCCTTTTAATAATTTAGTTGAATACAGTTATTTGGGTTAATTGTGAATAATTGTCGATATTACAAAACAAAAACATTGGGATGAAATTTTGAGCTGGAAGACACATATTCTTTTGAGCTGTCCCAAAATTCAGGATAAGTTTGAGGACAACCCTTTTGTACAACACTATTTTGGTTAATAAGGAATGCAAAAGTACATATTAGAAGAAGGTACACGACCTGCTAAAAAGCATAAAATAGAGATGAAAATATTTTGTGGCATTTTAGAGATTTTTTGCAATCGCAGCGCCACCAGACGTTTGTCAAGTGAGGTATTTGTGTCTCTATCTCTCTCTTACAGTTGAATTGCGCGCGTTTTAGAACTTTCCATTTTTAAAATGATATTTGCATTTAATTTCTTTGTATTTCTGCAAAATTCAAGTAAAAGGGTGTGTAGTGAACAGCTATCCGTCTTCCGACAATGATATCACGAAGAAAATTTCTTTCTATATGAGTTATTATGTCTGTTATGTCTTTTTGGCGCAAAAATATTTATTATGGTACCGTGAATGAGCGGGATTAATGTTACCAGTATGGATATCTGTAATTTCCATTAAAATTATCAACACAAAATTTCCGATATTACACGACTTTTAATGAGCATAGGTCTGTTTTAGAAAATCATTCCATAAATGAAGTTTACTTAATTTACGCCTGTCGATCCTCCGCCATTTCGGGAAATTCGATCCCAAGGCGCTCGAAGGCAAGCTTTTGAATTTGATTCAGTCACCTTGTCCTAGGTCTGCCCTGAGATTTTAGTCGCCTCACAATGGCTTGTATAGCTTTTCTGGGATGGATGCACAGAGCTGAGTCGCTGCCGGTCAATTAGCCGCGATAAGCCTTGGTCTCCCTAAGGAATCTTTCAGGACAGAAACTCGTCTACAAGATTCTATGTCAAAAAGATGAAATACTTGCCTTTATTACCTCAAAAATATATTCGAAAACTAAAAAAAAAACCTAAAATAATTTTTAAAATAAACCGAAAAACATAGTTTTGAAGATTAAAGAGGGTTTTTTTGTTTATTCTACTGAGTGATAAAGAACTTTGAATTTTTTATGCTAGTGTTACAGTTACCAAGTTACTTTCTAACTGGTGATACAAGTAAGAGTTATATCTCAAAACCACTCATAAGAAGTTGTAGAGCTTTACATGTCATCCAAAAGAAATTATATAAATGAATTAACAACGTAGATTAAAGTAATTTAAATCCAGAAATAAAAAAGGTCAATAATATCTAAATTCTCAGGCTTTTTTGTCCATCAAAATTGATAAAAAAAAAGTTTTAAGTACTTATACAAAATAAAAATCTAACAAGAGATCTTGAAATTAAACCTGCAGGATTACTAAACAATTTTCTGTCAATGTAACGGCGTTATCACACTTACACATTAAAATTTTAATGTGATTCACATTAATTGTCGCTGGTGAGAGTCCAAATGTGTAATTTGTGTGTTTGAATCATTTTATATTCAAAATTTGATCTATTTGTTGATAAAAACGTAGACTTGGCCCGCAAAATTAATAAATTAATTTATAGCATTAAAATGCTATAAATTAATTTATAGCATTAATGCGAAAAATTAATGCGATTTTCTCTTTAATTATTTAATGTAAAAAATATTTATGCTTTAGGTAAATTTAAACTTATTTTTGCAGGCCAAGTCCACTTCTTTATCAATAGAAAAACCACAAATATTAAGTGACTCAAAGACACAAATAACATATTTGGACGCTCACAAGCGACAATTAATGTGAATCACATTAAAATTTTAATATGCAAGTGTGATAACGCCGTAAGAAGCAGAATAGTAAACATTCATCTCAAATCTTTAATCTGGGAAAATCACTAAATTTTCTTAGCACCTCTGATTTTCTTTTGGTGTCTTTACAGGTCATCACGCAACCACCTTCAACTCAATGTCAAATATTCAGGTGGGCGGAAAAATAAACCGCAACGGCAGATCACGAATAGAGCGTCCTTTTGCTGGAGTCATTGCCGGCTTGTCGATAAATCGCCTTCGCGTGCTGGACTTGGCGGCCGAGAGAGATCCACATGTGAACATTCGTGGCGACGTGCAATTGGTAACGGGTGTATTAGATAGAAATGATCTGCAGCAAAGAATGCAGCAGGTTAGAAATCAAAAAACTAATAATTTTTCTTACTAAATAAATAAAAATTTACACGATTCTCTTTCTCAGTTCAAAAATTTAACAATCATTTCTCTATAGTTATTTAATAAAAAATTATCTTGACCTCTAAATCGGAAGTGTCTTGAAGAAATGCAAATTCAAAATTCTGTCTTCATTCACTTGTCTTGTTGCAATTAACTTATTGACATTTTTTTCTAAAAAAAAATTAATAAATTGTAAGAGACTTTCTCTATATACATGATTACTTTTTTTCCATGTATCATATTTGCATGGTTTTTTGCCCTAAACCGGCTGCAATCAGTGGCAAAAATTCTTTCATATTTTTAAAATTTTTCTAGGACTTATGCAAAAGTAAACTTTTGAAGGAGAAACTCAAAAGAAAAAAAATGAGAAGAGAATCGAATGAATTTATAGCTTTTCTGCTTCTGACAATAATTTCCTAACTTTTTAAATAATATTTATCAAGGCACTAAAATACCAAATAAAATGAGTGTTTATCCCAAGAAAAGGTTTACTTTTGCATAATAAAAGCTGATTTTTCTTTTTATAAATTGTTTTTCATTGAAAATTTTCATATCATACATTATGAAATTTATCTCATTCTCATTAAATTATCCATTCACTTATAACAATACTCAAACATTTAAGACAGAAACATATAAATCAAAAGCCACAGTACACAAGAGATTAAAAAGCATACAGTTTGATCAAGATATTCAGCCACAAAATTGAATATATACGATTATGGTGGGATATAGAGAACACAGAAAGAAAATGTAACACTTGAGAACTCAAATACCCAAATCCACAATACAGAATCATCCTTCAGATGCAGCAAAGCATTTATGTGTTGTAAAACAAACAATGTGGATGAGGACGAAAGGAGATAATTTATGAGAGATTCTGGTGAATTTTCCAGACTCCGGCAAGTGGATTCCCTGGTGTGGGGGATGATATAATATATTCTGGAGCCGGTTCGGGTTGTCGTGGTGATGACGAAGATGAATGTACACCTCCGTTTGATGCAGGATCGGGAGACGATTTAATAACACCGGTCTATGTTCCATCCACCAAGCTGCCACCATCATCCACCAAAGGCTCAAAATCGAGCAAAACGGATGGAACATCGCCGGAACGAACGTGCGACGATGAAGACTGCATCCATGGCTCAGGTTTTGGGGAGACCACTGAATCTCTCGGTGGCAGTACAACCATTAAATCGACAGGTAATTGATTTTCTCTAGACTTTTGCATTTTACAGAACCAACAATTCAAGCATAAAACTTTCAATCCTTGTCCAGATTATTTGGTTTGATTTTCAAGAAGCAAATACTGATAATAGAATTTACTGTACTCTAAGTAATTAACTTTCCCAAATTTATATATAATATTTAATCTGATGAGAAGAAATATGCATTTACGTTTATAGTTTAATTACACGACAACTTGTAATTTATATGCAAAACATAACATTGAAAACCTAGTGCGACGAAAAGAAAAGCCGTTTTGCTGGTCGTTGAAAATTCAAGGATTTCGAGATTCTGTCTTCTGCATGGAATGAATTTAGGATGAAGCTCAATTTTCAAGTCTTTTTTATCTCGATATCAATATTTTGTATAATGTTAAGTCAGGGAGTGAATTATTATAAGGAAACTATTGAAGACTATCCTAGAACAAACAACATCCCTCTTTTAAATTTCCCCACAATTCTCCTGATTTTCCTACTCTTTAATATTCTAAAAATCCTTTAAAAGAATAGATGCGGACAGTAAAGTGTTTTCCCTTCAAGAAATATTATCCTTTAAGTGCTGGGGTATCTTTTAAGTACTTTAAGTCCTGATGGGGCTTACCTAAATTAATTATAACTTCTAAAACGGAAATTGGGGAACTGAAGGAGCCACTCATATTTCAACTTCCTCAGAGTTAACTATTCACGGTGACTGATTTTCACCCTGTGAAGTACGGAGATAATTGACACAACAAAAGCCCTAGCAACTTTCAGCACCCGCCTAGGGATGATTATTTGGCCGTCGACTGGGTTTACGATTGTAGAATGGGCCGTACGCTCTACATCACATACACTTTTTGCACAGCTCTAGAATTTGATAAGAAACACTAAGAAAAGCCTAGTACAATTTGAACAGTGAGATTATTACTGTGAATTACATACCACTGAATGTTTTCAAATTCTATTTTGAATTGAATTACCAGAGACGCATAAGAAAAAAGAGATGGCAAAGCGTGATCGTGAATTAGTTTTTTGGTATGATCTTTTGGTATTACTGATCTACTGGAGATCAAATTAATTCATAAATCACAAAAGCATTTGAAAATCAAAAAATCGGTACTTAACCGGTTCATTATCGATGAAGACCGATGCAGCCGGGTTCGAAATTTCAATACCTTTCCAAAAAATCCAAATTTAACTAAATCGTTTGAAAAATGAGCCTTCCAAAGTGGTTGACCTTTAATCTTCAATAATTCAAAATGGCGAATATTCCGCTCATAGATGTTTGGGCGAAATGTTCACCTGGACTACCTCTAAAATATATTCAAAAAAGATTGAAAAAGCTTGATCCAATTTTGAGAAAACCGAAAAACATGTTTTTTTTATGTGAGGGGAGGGGTATAGTGGAGAAAGGGAAAAAATGCCAAAGATATTGTTTTCTTATTGGGGGTCATCGAAGACCGGAAGTCGATATCTCTTACCGTTTGACCTCTAGAGCTTTAGAACAAATTTAAGGTGAAGTAAAAAAAAATTCCGAAAAATATTATTCAAAATCAGTACTTAACCGGTTCATTATCGATGAAGACCGATGCAGCCGGGTTCGAAATTTCAATACCTTTCCAAAAAATCCAAATTTAACCAAATGGGGTGAAAAATGAGCCTTCCAAAGTTGTTGACCTTTGACCTTCAATAATTCAAAATAGCGAATTTTCCGGTTATAAGTATGTTAGGGCGAAATGTCCGCCTGGACTAACTAGGTAAAACATATCCGAAAATAATTGGAAATGCTTGGGCTAATTTTGAGAAAACCCAAAAAACATGGTTTTGATGGGGATAGATGGGGAGGGGAGGGGTGGGGAGAGGTAAAAACGTCGAGATATTATGTTTTATTGGGGGTCATCGAAGACTGGAAATCGATTTCTCTTACCGTTTATGCTCCAGAACAGTGACAAGTTGAAAAAAAAAGACGATTTTCTAACTGCTCTCTCTTTGAGTTCGAGCAGTAAAAGAATTAGATCAAAATTAGAACGGGAGATAGAGATCAAATACATTGATCTCTTGTATTTCAGATCAAGGTCAGGATCGACTTTCCCTTAAAGCTTGAAATGAGGGCTTACACAACACCAAAAAAATACCATTCTCTTTTAATTTTGTTCTCCAATTATCAAGTACAAACTACAAAACCCAACCAGATAGCTGAAAAAACTTAAGAACATTTACATTTTCGTGAAAATGGAATTCTGAAAAAAAACTTTGCCAAACATTGAGCCCGATATAATTCTAATAAATATTGTTTTCAAAACTTTCACGTAATACTGCATGAATATTAACAACAAGAATATAAAAATACGTTTTAAGCAATTTCCTGCCATTACGCCACAATTGTCTCGCTCAGGGAAAGTATGGAAGTTTTCTAATATTTTATAAGTAATAGCGGTAATAACTATTCTAATTGGAGATATTTTAAAAGGGAAATGCCCTTTTTACCCTGAACATCTTAAATCTTGATAACCGTTCAAAATAATAGGGAAACCTTGGGTAAAATATGGCAAAATGAATATTTAGGTGAGATTCTTAACAATCTCACCTACTATAATCCTAACAAAATTTCATGTCCTCCGATCGCGCTCAAACTTGGCCAAAATGTGTTTCGCCACTTCCTGATCACGAATATATGGGGGGCTAAGTTACGTTCCCGGCCGGCCGGCCGGCCGGCCGTCCGGCCGGCCGTCCGGCCGCTCTTTGGAGCTTAATAGCTCCTAAACTAAAAAAGATATCGACTTGCGGTTTTCGGCAAAGGTTAAATATCGTATGAAAATTGCAACATGGTGCATTGACCCCCCACCCCCCACCCCTCCTTCCGCCATTTTGAAGACCCCCCTTTTTTTGTTTTCTCAATAGCTCCGCCCCTATGGCATCGAGCGGGCTCAAATTTTAGTATGTTATAGCTGGGCCTTAGAGCTTTCCATTAATACCAAACTTAAGGTCCCCCGACCCCCCTGACCCGAGCTATAAGGGTCCAAAAAAATTTTCTTAAAATGGCCATAACTCCGGTTCTAATTGTCAGAATTTAAAAAATGAGGGCTTTTTGGAAAGCTCTCGTGAAATGCCACTTCCCCTTCTAACATTGCAAGTTCATAAAACCACCGCTAGGGGCGCTATTATTAAAAAGAAAATTTTTAAATCTTAAAAGTTAAATATCTCAAAAATTCCTTATGCAATCGGGCTGAAATTTTAGTATGTTGTAGCCGTTGATTATACCTATCAAACAAAAAAAACCTTAAGTCGATCCATAACCCCTGACCCGAGCTATAAGGGGTCAAAGTTCGAACATTGACCGGCCTCTATCTCCGGTTTTAATTAACATAGCGACCTAAATTTTACCTTTTTGGTTTCGTCTCGATGAGCACTTTCAGATGGAAGTTCAAAAAGTCACCACAGGTGGCGCTGTGATAGCGTCAAAATTCATCGAAATTCAAAGTCACTTTTCTCAAAAACGGCATTGTGCAAGTTAATGAAATTTTAGTATGTTGTAGTCCAGTCTAGGACGTTTCCAAAATGGTGCGTATGCGCGCTGTGGTTTCAATAGAACCGGAGATATGAGGGGTCAAAGTTCACGAAATTCAAAAAATCATATCTCCGGTTCTATGTGACCGATTTTGATGAATGAGGGCTTAAACGAAAGATCTCACCAAATGCTACAACTTTCTAGAACATTTGAACTTCGTGGGACCAACACCAGGGGCGCCACAGTCAAAAAACCAATTTCAATATCACATAACCTCAATTATCTCGACTGTCGCTGAACCGATTTTGATGATTGCTTCGACATAATTGTAGAGGACATTTGTCTCTACATTTCGTCCATACATCATTTTCCGGTCAGACTACGCTATCACTCCGATTTTGCCGTTTAAGTGTGAAAAAATTGATTTTTCCCATAATAACGCTTTGAAATCACTCAGTCAGATGCCAATTTGACTGCCTCTACTCCACCAAGACACTTAAAATAGGGTTTTAAATGGAAAATCTCACAGAATACAACAATTCTTTGATATAGTTGAAGTTCAACAAATGACTACTTGGGGAACTCTGGATGAAAAAACGAGTTAAGAAACAAAAAACCTCGATTATCTTGGCTTCTGAGTAATCGATGAGATCATGTTCTATGGAAAAATTATAGAGAACATTCTGGTCTACATTTCACCCATATAACACTTTTCTATCAGTTCATCCAAATCCTTGATATTTTGGTTTAAATACAAAATTTGTATAATTTCACGAATTTTATTCAAGATAACTGAATGGCGTCTCCCTACTTCAGCATCAAATCGAATTTGCATGCACTCCGAGTTAGCTCACGTTAAGAATCTCACCTACATAAGCCGGTTAGGATTATCTGTCCCTTTCATTTTTCATGAGCTTATGTAGATATGCGAGATTTCTAATTAGTATAATCCTATAGGTAAACCGCTTTACAACATTTCCGAAAGCCATTTTCCCTATTACAAAAGGAAATGTGCCTTTAGAGTTATTTGATAAAGATTTATTTTGTAAAGATTTTCAGAAATACATAGGCAAATATTAATTATTATGAGCTATGGGGTAATTTGGGATATATTTTGATTCGGTTTTCTATGGGTACTTGTAAAAGAAATAATTTTCTAGTTAGCATATTCTTAGGAAATATATTTCTCTACAACTTCATTGAGGATATACCATCTTAACGGGAATGTGTTGAAATATTTTTATTCTCCTTATTCCTTTCTCGTGTTCATGGAGATTAACTTACAGTACAAATTGTAAACCTGTGGGTCTCTTATATCTTGGAATAAAATTAATTTTGGAAATTTCAATCTGTCTTATTTTACAACAGGTTTCCTTACTCCTTTTTCATTCCTCAATTAAATTTTTACACTTATAAAAAACAGACGATAAAGCGTTCCAGCTTTACGGAATTCTCGGACTCACGAGATAGAGCTTGCCGCGAATTATCTTTTTTCATGTTTTTTTTTTTGGGTGTATACCAGTTTATTACCGATTAAATTCATTTACAAATCAGAAAACAATTCTAAACTAGAGAAATGGCTGAGAATTATGCATTTTAGAAGGTTCTTGTCATTAGTAACATGCTTACGTCCGAATAAAAAGGAATATTTAAGAAAGAAAACCATTTATGATTACTTGACCAATTCATTACCGATTGGGAATTGGGACTGATATAGCCGGATAAATAGGTGTGATTAGAAGGAATCACACCTAAAAATGTTAAGATCTTTCCAAAAAATTCAAATTTAACCGAATAGGGTAAAAATGATCCCTCCAAAGTGATTGACCTTTGACCTTCCATAATTCAAAATCACGATTTTTCAGGTCATAGGTATGTTTGGACGAAATGTTCTCCTACACAGAAAAAAATATTTTGTAAAATTGTTCGTAAATGTTTGTGAAATCCTATGGAGGGCTTACGAAATGCTCGTGAATCACATAACCCACAAACAAGTTCGTAAAATTTTGTACTTTTTTCACAAACATTGTTCGTAAAATGATCACTTGACGAGCATTTTTTGTACTTTTACAAACATTTGTTCGTAAATGTTCGTAAACACACAAAAAAAATGTTCGTATAATTTTGTCAATTATACGAATTTTGTCAATTTAATTGTTCTTAAATTTTTGTTTGTCTGGCAAAAATTTACGATCAAATGACAAAATTTTACGAACATTTTTTGTGTGTTTACGAACATTTACGAACAAATGTTTGTAAAAGTACAAAACACGTTCGCCAAATGATCATTTTTCGATTAATATTTGTGAAAAAAGTACAACATTTTACGAACTTGTTTGTGGGCTATACGATTCACGAGCATTTCGTAAGTCTGCCAGAGGATTTCACAAACATTTACGAACAATTTTACAAAATATTTTTTTTTTCTATGTAGGCTAACTCTAAAACATATCTGAAAATAAAAGAGGTCTATAGTGCTGCTTTCGAAATAAATAGAAAAAACATGGTTTTAAATGCAACCATTTTAAGCGTGTAGTGAACTCTGCATACCTTAATGTTTTATCCCTTATCCCAATTACGTTTTCTACTTTGATCCAGAAATTGAGTAGATCATTCAATCGGATTATTTTATAGTGCTTAAAGTTAATAATGTCTTGTCCAAATGCTACGCATCTAAGTGAAGCTAGTGCTAGACAATATCCCAGGATATCTCCATTCTGGTTGTCGGCAATGTCTGCATTAAATAGATTATCATCCAACTAATGTACTGAGAACAGATCAATGATAATTCTTGTAGTTTTCCTACACAGAGAGAAAAAAATGCACTAAAATCAATGCATTTTTGCGCTATTTATGGCATCAAAAAGGCTCCTATACCTTTAGTGATTGATTTCAGTGCATTCTTGGCATCAAAATCAAGTAACTTTATGGCATAAATACAATGCCATAAATGTCTTACTTTTTAGTAAATTTCCAATACACTGTGGTATTAATTTTAGCACACCTGGTGCATTGATTTTAGAGCATTGTGGCATCAATTTTAGATCACTGTGGCATAAATTTTAGAGCATTGTGGCATTGATTTTTAGAGCATTATAGCATCAAATTTAAGAGCATTTTGGTATCAATTTAAGAGCATTGTGGTATCAATTTAAGAGCATTGTGGCATCAACTTTAGAGCATTGTGGCATCAATTTTAGAACACTGTGGCATAAATTTTAGAGCATTGTGGCATTGATTTTTTTTAACCATTGTGACATCAATTTAAGAACATTGTGGTATCAATTCAAGAGCATTGTGGCATCAATTTTAGAGCATCGTGGTATCAATTTTAGAGCATTGTGACATCAATTTAAGAGCATTGTGGCATCAATTTAAGAGCATTGTGGCATCAATTTAAGAGCATTGTGGCATCAATTTAAGAGCAATGTGGTATCAATTCAAGAGCATTGTGATATCAATTTAAGAGCATCGTGGTATCAATTCAAGAGCATTGTGGCATCAACTTTAGAGCATTGTGGCATCAACGTAAGAGCATTGTGGCATCAATGCCACAATGCTCTTAAATTGATGCCACAATGCTCTAAAATTGGTACCACAATGCTCTTAAATTGATGCCACGATGCTCTAAAGTTGATACCACGATGTTCTTAAATTGATTCCACAATGCTCTAAAGTTGATGCCACAATGCTCTTAAATTGATGCCACAATGCTCTTAAATTGACACCATTCCTTTAGAATCAATGCCATTTGTTACTAAAATTCGGGTTGTTCGAAATCAATGCCAAGGTGCTCTAAAATTGATGCCAAAATCTCTTGAAGTTCAATGCAGGATTCTCTAGATTCAATGCCATTTGTTGCTAAAATTTGGGTTTTTCAAAATCAATGCCAAAATGTACTAAAATTAGTGCCACATTCTCATTAGTTTTGGAGCAGAATTCGAAGTTAATGCCAAAATTGATCTAAATTTAAGAGATTTTGGCATACTTATGGCATTGATTTTGATGCCATTGTTATTGAATCTCTCTACTTTAAAATTTTTCTCTGTGTAGCAGACATTTGTGTTTTATCTACACAGTAAAAAAATGTGTAAAATTTTACTACTATAGTAGTGCAAAATCGACCATTTTAGTTGTTTAATTTAAAAATGTTTAAAAAATGCACAACATTTTGGTAATTTATTGTCACGTGATTGAAAATTACCACTATTATAGTTGAAAAATTTTCAACAATATTGTTTAATTTGAAAAAGTGTAAAATTTTAACACTATAATAGTGTGAAATCGGATAAATTAATTATTTAATTGCGATCTATGTAGAATTTCTCACTGTTATAATCATAAAAATTTTTCAACAATGTTTCGTGATTTAAAACTGTTTGACAAGTTCTAAAAATTACCACTATTATAGTATGATTACAGTTTTTCACATTATTATAGTGTGAAAAAATACACAACTTTATAGTATTTTTGTCACATGATCAAAAATTAACACTATTATAGTTTGATCATAATTTTTAACACTATTATATTGTGAAGCCTTGTGTATTTCAACCAAAGTTGTTGAATTTTTGAACAAAAGTTGTGTAAAAATTGTTGAATTTCCAATTAAGACTTATACTTCAGTCGAGATGCTTTTCATTGCGCAAATTTTTGTTAATTTTTTTTACTGTGTATGTTTTCCAGTTTAATTCTTGTGTTCCAAACATTGCTCTCTTTAATTGATCATCCTTTGTTTCCTTGCACACTCCTATCACAGGTTCGGGTCCTATGAAAGTCCTTCCCTTACTGAATTTCGATAACTTGTCCGCAATATAATTTCTCAGAATATTAGCGTGTCCTGGAACCCAGAATAAAGTAATTTTATTTTGCGCTTGAGAGTTTATTGAGGTAATCTTACTTCATTTATCAGTAATTAATCAGTTAATACCTCAGCAATTAATTACTGCAATTACTACGGAATTAAATCAAGAATAAATTTGATTAGGGGATTGTCTCCTTTTTATTTTATTTCTTTTTCTTATTTTTTTTTTTCATTACCCTGCCGCAATCATCTTATTTTTTATTCGCTTTTAATAAATATAATTTTAATAAATTTGATTGAATTAAATTTTCTTTTGAAACTTACGGATTTCAAAATAGGGCCTTTAATTTTTATATCACAAGTTAGTAGGGTGAATTTAGAGGATATAATGTAGCATAATTATCGTCAAGTCAATATTCTACATTACAATAAACATTACTTAAATGACTTTTCCCACAAATCTTTTTTATTAAGAAAAAAAAATTCTGAGATAAGCCATTTAGTTAAGCCTGTCGCGGGAAGTACCATTTACTTGGCATTAAATTTAAGGCTTATGAGGTTCATAAAAAGGCATTTAAATTCATTCTTAGTATATACTTTTATGGCTTGAGATTTTACCCATTCATCAAACACTTGGAGACGCGATGAATGTCAGCAGATTATCATATTTAATTTTCTTGAAGATATTAATTTTTTTTAATCGTGAAATGACCAAACAAAAAAATATTGTATTTTTTATACAAAACTTTTCAGGTTTATAATTAACTTGTCTCTGCATAATTCGTTGTGAGACAAGAAATTGTGTCTAGCAAACTCCTCAGACTGAATGAATTCTTAATGAGGAAATCACAAATGTGTCTCCCCATTTCAATCAACAACACAACACCTCTCAGGTGGGAACTTTGGAAATGGGAAAGTAATTTCCTGTTGCCGATGTAATTCTGCAGATATATATAACTGCAAAAATAGTCCACAGCGTCACAAGACGCAGAGGGGGATGTTATTGATGGTGTAACTCCTCTGTAACTTGGAAAGTTATGAATTTTCTATATATGGAAAAATCTATAAATTCTCACATTTCATATGTCAGTACCTAAAATTATCTGAAAGTTTTATTCAGTTTGGAATATAGATTTTTTTTAAAAGGGTTTTTTTCGATAATGTTTTTTTTATTCTAGAACAAGGTCCAGATGGTACATCTGGGCAAATGGAGACAACTCCATCAGAAACTCATAAGATTACTTCTGCATCGGAAACGATGAAGGAGACAGATTCTACAACTGGTGGTGTATCTGGTGGAACAACTGTGTCTGTGGGAGTAAGTTCGTCTGGAGATGGAAGTACTTCGACACTGGGCAGTAGCAGTTCAGTGGGAAGTTCATCTACAGTCAGTGAGACAAGTAGCTCAACGGGTTCTACAAGTACATCCACGAGCACTAGCACAAGTACCACCAGCAGCAGCAGCAGCACATCCATCCTTACCACTCAGGGCCTGGACACTTCGGCGGCTGAGCATGAGTCCACGTGGGGACATGAACCGGTGGAGACAACAAGGGACATTGAGGAGAGTACTCCGCCCTATCAAGATCCACATCCGCCGCCCTATATCAACAATAATATTCCCACACTAAGGCCCAAGCACAAAGGGGGCCGTATCAACTCGGAGGCCGAGGAGCGCACGGCCATGATCATCGGGATTGTGGCAGGAGCCCTCATAGCTGTGATCCTCGTTATACTACTAGTCTTATGGTTCAAGTCGAATGGTGATCGACCCTACAAGGCGGAAGTGGACAAGAGTGGTGCCTTCGGGCAGGGCCCCAATGCTGCTCTACTGGGTGGCGGAGTCGCTAGCAATGCTCACCATCAACATCCCGCCCATCATTCTGTGCAGCAAATGCATCATCCCATCAATGGCTCCAATCTCTCCTACAACGGATCCCT
This sequence comes from Phlebotomus papatasi, assembly GCF_024763615.1. Classification (NCBI taxonomy): domain Eukaryota; kingdom Metazoa; phylum Arthropoda; class Insecta; order Diptera; family Psychodidae; genus Phlebotomus; species Phlebotomus papatasi. The sequence continues at coordinate 55,834,744 of NC_077222.1, forward strand.
GCGCAATGGGCATGATAAGGCTAACTACATGGCCTCCGTGGCGAAACCCAAGAAGCGCGACTCCAAAGACATCAAGGAGTGGTACGTGTAAACTCAACAGAGATGGCGAGAAACATCACGAGACATGTAAGTTAAGACGACCTACAATAAAAAAAAACTCTAATACTCTTAAGGTGATTTATTTAGCAGTTACCTTTTTGATTGAAGGTGTAACAATATCATTTTTACGGATATTTTATATTGTAGACAGTGGTAGATTTTATATAGTTTTAAAGACTGAGAGAGCAAATGAAAGTTAATGAAACTTTTCAAAACTCTTTCAGTCACTATTATTGATACAGGTGATGGTGATACATTTTTGCAATAATCATGAATCATTTTTGTTTGCAGACAGAAAATAAATTGGATAAACTGTAATAAATTGTTCAAATATATTTTTAGCAAAATTATCTCATTTTCATAAACGAATTTACTGATTTTTCTCATATTTCAATATTTAAGTTTCTCCTGAGACTTCGTATAAGAAAGAAACTTTAAAAGAGACATTTAGGTTAAGTGTGCCAAATTTCGGCATAGTTGCATTCAAGCGCCAAAGTCTCAAATTTGAAATGTAATATTTTTAATACAAATTGATTTTTTTTATTCCTTTTTCTTAAGGAGTGTTGCTTGGAAACTTGTTAACAATTTATTGTCTCTATTTTCTCTAAAATCATTCTTAGTAGATTTTAAAATGAATAAAAATATAAACACGGCTTTGGTCCCCTATTTCGGCCACCTTTATTCTCATAGTTCCTTGCCCTTCGGGATTTCTTCCAATGTCTGTTTCACGTCATCTCATTTGTCGAAATTATATATTCGGTTTTTCTTTTGCATTGTATAATCTCTAGAGGATATAAAAACTAAAACTTCATGGAAATTCGAGTAATAATAAAGGTGGCCGGAATTGCAAGTTGGCCGGAATTTGGCACACTTACCCTAATTCTGTTTTTAGACTGCGACAATATCTAAAATCAGTCAATTGAAACTGATAAATGAATAATTATAGTAAACACGAGTTTAACTTTTCATCAGTCAAAATAGTGGTTTTAATTTTAATTAGTAGTAATTACTCAGTCAAAATAATTACATTAATTTATTTATACATTGGATATAAAATATATTTGATTTGTCATTAACACGTTTACACTTCATACATACATCTACAATTAAAATCATAAATAGAAAAGCATGCAGATTTATTAAAATGCAAAATATCAAACGATTTTCAGACAATAAATTGGAAATAATTAACAGAAAGCCTAACATTATCAAATCCGAAGGGTTTTTTGGCACTACACTTTTTACTGTTTTTTTTTCTATTTAGAGAATTTAGAAAGGAGTGGGAAAAAGGAGAAAACTGAGATTGTAAATAATCTCAACTAAAACGCCTCTAAATAATGTTCTTAAGGGGAGGGGGTCAGCGAAGGCCGCAAGTTGTTATCTCTAACTGTTTGAGCTCTAGCCAAGTAACAAGTCGCAAAAAGGCTTATAGCTACAGACAGTAATTTTCTTCTATTTCCCTGAGTTTGAGCAATAAAATTTATACAGTTATTTAAATCATGTAATTTTCCATTAAAAAATAACAAAAAAGCGACGAGCCTATTCTAATTTTGAATTTTTTGAATTTTTCTTATTTTGTTGAGCAAAAAATATTATTATTTGTCATTCATACATTTTATGGCCAGCGCACAATAACTTTTCTTTGTAAATATGTTTTCAAAATTTCTCATAAGAATGAGCGAGATGGCAAGATCTAAATCTCACTCACTCTCATTAAAATGTCAAAAATATGTTTACAAAACAAAAGTTATTGTGCGTTGGGCATTAGAATCTACACGACGTGTGTTCAAAAAGGAAGGTGTCTTTTTTTATTTTTCTCTAAAAATATTTATTTAATCATCAAATTCTATTTTGTTCCGTTCAAAGTAATCCTTCTCAGATAATACACTTGTATTTGAGTTTTTACCTATATTCACGAAGTCCTTATATGCGCTTTTTGATATGTCTCTGAACTCTTCCAGCGATATGGTATTTATCTCTTCAATCGTGCGAAAACGCCATTTTTCCCCGGGTGCTTTTAGTTCTAGGAGCAAGAAAAGTCCCTGGAGGGCAATTCCGGTAAAACCATGGTGGAGGCATAATTACGGTGCTGTTTTGAGAAAAAAAATCACAAAAAATGACTGCGAAAGCGCACTTTTGTAGCAAACGCCGTTACCGCATGTTTCATGCCCAAAATATCCAAAAGAATTGCATGAAATGAGCCAACCGATATACTAATAATCTCAAAAATATCTTTAATATTTTTGCCAAATAGCTTTGCATAATAATTTTCCTTAATGTTTCAATGTTTTAATCTGCTTTAGGCGTCCAAAACCGAGTATTGTCTTTAATAAATATTTGTGTTCTATGCCTTTTGTGAAGAGCCTATGACATTTTTTTTTTAAATTCTATTTTTTCTCAAAATAGGCTCACCAAATGCTATACTTGACATTTTAAGTGCATTTGAGTGTTTGAATTTATTTTTTTCACACAAATTTTAATACAGATTCTATTGGCAAAAAATAGCCAAGAACTCTAAAAGAGATCCAACGTTTAATGTCCGTGAAAACTAAACTAAAAATGCGAAATCGCTGGTCATGTCAACATAAGTTCGGGATATTTGTGCCAACAAAACAAAAACGAAAAATCGAGAAAGGAAAATACGTATAGCTCTCAAATTTTGAAAATTCACCTTACTTTTTGAACTTAGGGTAAATGTCCTAATTCAAAACCGTTTCCAGACGCTTTAACTTTGACAGAAGATTCAACACATTAAGTTCATATTTTTTCTTAAGGGAATTACATAAATTTGCTCCTTGAATCTTATAGAATGTTACTGTTTAGTGAAAATTCTTTATATATAATTTGAAAACTTCTTAAATACAAGAAAAATACGTGAGCGTAAAATGCTGCTATTGGAAACAAATTAATCCAAATGGAGACAAGGGAAAGTTTCTAATTGGAGACAAATAGTGTAAGTGAAACCACGACGAAAGGCTTCCAAAAGCTTGATGAGTTGCTCTTGAGTGCAGGATTTGTTCTTATTCCTGGTCTTTTGTCCTTTCCCATCTTAAATAAAAAGAAAATGTCTCCAAAAAATCATATTTTCGGGGTTTCCTATTGAAGCATTTGCAGACACTTCAGGAAAACCCCTTTTGTTCACGAAATAGGTAATTATTTAATTTGAAAACTTCACGTACCGTTAACAATAAAGATTAGCACTTAATTCAACTAAAATTAGCCAGAAATATGACATAAATGTTAAACAAAACGAATAAACAACAGTCAATTTATTGTGTTTTTCATTGGAAAACATGGTCGATCGATGAAGAATTTGATGGTGAAAAGGTACACTTTTAATTTTTCTGAAAAATTAACAAATTAAAATTTCTAAATAAATATGAATGGATTTTCGTTTTATTTGCAGCAAAATTAACTAAATAATAAAACTGTGGTATAGAAAATATATTAACATAGTAATTTAGTACTGTATTTACCATGAAAACAGTGATGTTTCCTTTTGGAGTAGCGAAAAATTTCCATTTGGAGCAGGTTTTGAATTAGCTTAATTTACCCTACCTCGTAATAACATGAATCGAAAATTTATAAAATATTTAATTCCATAAAATATTAAAGTCTAATTGCATCCTCTAATTGACTAAGCTTTGAATAAAAATTATAAAATTAAATCTTTTATCTGAAAAAGCGTAATGAATTAAAGCAAATTCTCTCTGAAATAACAGCCATATTAACATACTTTTCCGACTTTCCAGAAAAATACTTCCAAAAAGGAACTAAATTTATGGAAGAGTAATAGGTTCAAGCGCATTACAATCAAGAAAGAATATTCAGTCAGATAAATAATTATAATTTTTTCTTAAGTGAACTTTTTTTTATATCATAGCCTAGTTCAAAAGCTTTTTAAAAACCTGTACAATACACTTACACTGTTTGGTTAATTTAAAACTTATTTATCAAATCAAAAAGCATTAAAGTTTATATCAAACTACAAAATACTTTATTTATGAAGAAAGCATTTGTTATACAAATTAATTAAAAAAATAAAATTAATTGTTTGTAGCCGTACAAAATTTTCTTCATAATACAACGGATAACAAAATTCATTCATTAAGACGCCTTATTTGAAAAGAAAATAAACCAATTAACCGGCGAAATTTTATTTATTTATTTTTTTAAATAGAAACTCCTTTCTGAAAGCTTGTTTTGAGGTTTTTGTGTTCTAAGTTCACAAAATTCTCTATGTTTATTGCCGCAACTTTGATGCAAAATGTGATCACCATCTCCATCAGAACTTTATCAATAGTTAAGTTAACATGAAGGTTAGTTATTGAGTCGTTTATAATTATAAAATCCCACCATTGTCATGTTGCATTTCATTTATCTACCAAAGCAAAGAAAAAACATTCCTGATCTATGAAGACACATTAACTTTTTGAAAAGTAATATTAAAAAAAAGAAAAATTAACTCAAATACTCAAAAAACTAAATGCATAGATTCCCAAAAAAAATAGGTGGACACCTCAGTGAATTGTGTATAGCAAACAAAAAAAAAGAATAAAAAACCAAAATTTAGGATTAACGTTTTTTCTTATAAAACATCTGTTAAGTTAATTTTTGTTGTAATGTTATAAAATTTAGCAACGGAGCAAATTGCAGTGAATGTATAAATTAGAGAATGATGAAAGATTAAAGAAAATGAATCCGATTATTTAGGAAAAAAAAAACAAGAAATAAATTGCCATAAAGATACAATAAAAAAATGATAACTTTAATTAATCTTAAAGAAAAACGAAAAAAACGATATGGTCTTGTGTATATGAGAATGGAAAATTAAGAAAAAAAAACACCAAATAACTAATTTGTTAAGTTACATTGCTATCTAAATACTAAATAAATTTGAATTTAAACTATTACAAAATTTACAATAATACTAATTGATATAGTTATTGAAGAAGAAAAAAACAACTATATTAGAATAATGATGAAATACTGGCAAGATTGTAGGATTTGTGGTTGTTAATTTTCCTGATTCCCAAATATTTTTTTTATACCATTTTTGTTGTTTCTATTGCATGATGCAAAGGGTCAAAAAAAAGCACAATTTTAAAGTGGATTAGCTAAAAGAAAATTGAAAAATGAATTTAGAAGAAAAACGCTCAAAAAATGTAGGCAAAAAAGTTATTCCTTTCCCTAAAAAAAAGAAAGAAAGAGCACGTGGTCATTAATTTGTTATAATTTTGTTATTAATTCAAAGAATGCTATTGCCAAAATTAACAACTCTAGGACATCGAGAGGTAAATGCTTAAATTTTAATGAAAAGACAATATTGAGTTAAAAATTGTGAGTTGTTTTATTTAGAAATGGAGTAAAAGTAGATACCTTTCACATGTATATTTCTCATTATTCATAATATTTTAATTAACTCAAACTGCCTGTTTTATTTTCTGAGTTTAAACAATCCGAAATAACAGCAAATGATATTGTTGATAATGTACATTAAATAATTAAATTTTGGAACAGACATAAAATCATGATTTTTCACTTCATCCTCATCCCAGCGGCACAAATTCTCCATAGTTAAATGTTTGATGATATCCTCAACTTATGTTGCTGTAAAACCTCAAGTGAAATGCTCTTAGGGGGAAGTGGGGCTCCTTTGAATTGCGGTACTTTTGAAATTGGACTTCTTTCTTCTGTTTTTAAAAACGAATTGAGGCTTATGTCCAACGCACAATAACTTTTGTTTGGTAAATATGTTTTCGCAACTGCCTATAAGAGTGAGCGAGACGACTAGATCGAGATCTCACTCTCTCTCACAGGAAGCTCCGAAAACATGTTTACAAACAAAAGTGATTGTGCGCTGGGCATTATTTTACTGCAAATTAGCCTCACAATTGGTTTGTGAAGATAAATCACAATATGGTCCACTTCCACTTAAAAATAGCATTTAAAGCTTGCATCAAATGAAATGTGCCCCACTTTCCCCTACACTTTTTTTTGTTTTATTTTATAATGAAGCAGTATTTCATCTTCAGAGTAATCTCTGCCCAAACAATTTTAGGTCACGTCCTCTTCAAAAGCTAATAACCCGTTATCCAAATGTGAGATTATCGAATATTTAACACAGAGAAAAGGGGGTAAGGGCTACGGATACTATGCCAAATATTAAAGATTCAAATTCTCTCTAAATTTCCAGTCCAATATAAAAGTTGTTTAAAATCTATCCAGGGAAATACCCAAGAAGCAAAATAGCTGCCTTATAGAACCAAGTATTAGACAAGTCTTTTAGTGCACTTTTAAAAGACTTAGAGTGAGAATTTTTTGTTGAAATTCCTATAGAAGCACTTAAGATCCTTAAGAGTGCGCCACTTTACTTATAGTAATCTCAGTGATGGAACCAAGAGCGTTATAAGCAAATAAAAAGATTTTTGGTTCTATAATGCCTTACTTAGAGAATTCTACAAGACTATATTAAGAAAAAATTGCTTCTTGGGTAGTATCATTTATCTCCAACAGAAAGCAAATGACAATTTTGATTCTGAAGACAGGATATAGTAATTAATCTCTAGAAATAAAAAAATACAAATTTATTCAATAGGGGGAAGTGGGGCAGCTTTGAAAGTGGGGCACCTTTAAAATTGGGATTTTTCACCTATTTTTAAATAAAATTGAGCCTTATCGTGATATAATTTAGCTTCTCAATCTGTTTATGCAGCTAAATTATATCACGAGAGGGCTCAATTTTATTTAAAAATAGATGAAAAATCCCAATTTCAAATATGTCCCACTTTCAAAGGTGCCCCACTTCCTCCTATACTCAAAATTATGAAACTACAACCACTCTTGGGATAGTAAATCATCCCTACACCATCAAATAAAAAATAGGCCACGCCCTTTATACCGTTTATTAAAAATTCTTCTATGAGCCGTATAACACTGAGAAAAAAACGGGGGTGCGATTAACTTTTTTTCCTCATAACTTCAACACTTTTTAGGTGTAAAAATATATCAACATTTTTTAATGTTAATTTTACACCTTTTTAAGGGTAAAATTAACATGAAAAGGGATAACTTTAACCCATAATACACCTAAAAAGCATAATATTTACACCAATTTCGGATCAATGCTGCAGGGTTAAATAAACATTTCCTGAATGTTATTTTAACTTTTTCGAATTTCTCTCAGTGAAAGATTAAAGCAAGAAATATATAATTGAAAAAAAAAAAAAATAATAAAAATTCGTCGTTAAGAAGCGAAAAATCAAGGAAATTAAGCAATATACTAAGAACTAATTGCTTTATAATGCAACTGTCCCGTGTTCGAATATCCTTTAGATCCTTGGAAATTCTTTTCTAGAATTAAAGACTTCCTAATTGCATCCAGTAGGGGAAAGTAGGGCACTATTGAATTGGGGCAGCTTTGAAATTAGGTTTTTTTCACCTATTTTTAAATGAAACTCGACCTTGTTTTGATACTATTCAACCATTTCGACTGTCATAATATAAAACGAATAAGTAGATTTCTTGCAAAATTCGGTTTTTTCGCTTTTCGGGTACTCATTGACACCCTCTACCTTCCCTGTGAATATTACACCGGAAAATTAATTATTCTTAGTTATAGAGGTTTCAAATCTTAAAAATTCTATGCTCTGCATGTAAAATCTCAATTTGAAATCTCTCTCCTGTAAAGTTAGTCATTCGCGACTTATTCATTTTATATTCTGAGCCGTCAATTTATGAAGTTAAAATTGTAGAGCTTAAATTTCCCGTCTTATAGCAATTAATGCTCTGCTAAGGCAACCCTAAATATTCGAGACGCAATGTCTCCTTCCTAGGCCAGCGCCTCTGATGATGGTGGAGACGACTGTATTAGTTTAGTCGATCGTACGATCTCAGTGAGTACGGACGTGAGTTTGTCTTGAGTCGTACAAGTGATAGGACATAGTGCGGAGAGCTCGCGACAGTCTGGAGCCCACACCAGTCGACTGCATAAGCAGGTCACCTCCTAAGTATCATAGATTTAAAAGTAGATATTTCTTGCCCCTTATGAAATACATCATGATAAAGGCTTAATTCCATTTAAGAATAGGAGAAAAAGCCCAATTTTAAAGCTGCCCCAATTCAATGATGCCCACTTCCTCTGCTGAGTATTTCTTTTAAAACATTTTTTATCACTCTTATCACTCTTTGAATAATTCTATTTCCATATTTTTGGAAGTTTCTTAACTTGGGATATTTTTTAAGGAATCGGGTTAGTGTATATTTTATTTTAGTCATTTTTTTCAAACAATTTTCAATTCGGAATAGGGAAAATTGGTGAGAATTTCAAGACCTTTCCATAAACGCCATTATTTGTCCAAATCGGCCAAGAAACACGATGGCTTTTCTTAAGAAATGCAAATTTTTCGGAAGGTAAATAAGTCTGCTTTTTGTGGTTTACCATGGTTACCAATCATGGACACTGATCGCCTCTAATCGGCTGATTCTGAAGACTGATGGACGCCGATCAATCATGACGACTGCTCAGTATGAAAACTAAAATCAGCGTTTGTCAGCTGTTCAAAGAAACTAATCGGCATCGATTAGCCGATCTGCCACTTATGATTAATTCATTATTCATACTTATTCACTCTTTGAAATTTTTTAAGTATATTTTCATCATAAAGATTCCCCAGAAAAGCGATGCAAGCCATTATGGAAGAACTTCGACTTCGGGGCAGACCTAGGACAAGGTGTCTGAATAAATTGGACTTTTTTCTTGAGGCTTATTTTACTGCAAGTTAGCCTCACAATTGGACACTCCTTTGGAAAGGATTGTCGTTTTTCCAAGAGTGACTCCATTCCCCCAACGAGATCCGGTTCCCTTCTAATAAATGTCTGAATAAAATTCAGGACCTTGTCTTGTAACCACTTGGAATCGACAGCGAACGTCTTCCTGAAGTTGCGCGGAGCCGCAGGAGCGACAGACATGGGCTATTAACCTAGGTGTTCTAAGCCCATAACCCTAATAGAAATAAGCGGTTGAAAATAATTGAATGAATATTTTCACAATTTATGATTAATGCTTGGGCACTCAATGGGTCAAGTGCTAGAGCAGTCGCTCTATGATGCAAGTGTCCCGGGTTTGAGAATCCCCTTTAGGTCACCAGGAATTTTTCTGGCGTTAAAAGTGTTCGGATTACATCCAGTGATCTTCACTGCACTTGATTCCACGGGTATGGGACTGACAACCTCATCTCGTACAGGAAAAAATAATAATGCATGTCTAGAAATACCCTTGCGGGAAGGCCTTGTTCCTTCATGGAATGTTGTGCCAGCATTATTATTATTGTAATCAATGACGAAGGACTGGCGCAATGTACTTTGAGAGGGACTTTCCGGTGTTCGCCAGTGAAAAAAAAGGTCACCCTAAGATGAAAACACGTTTTTCGTCTTGCCCAGAGCTTTCGGTCCCGATGTGGACCTTCTTCAGTGGCTAAAAATTGTCCAAAAAATGACCTTTGTAATTTTTAAAAATAATCTGTTGTAAAATAAAAATTCATGCCCTTTTTAGCCACTAAAGAAGGTCCACATCGGGACCGAAAGCTCTGGGCAAGACAAAAAGTGTTTTCATCTTAGGGTGACCTTTTTTTTCACTGGCGAACACCGGAAAGTCCCTCTCAAATTATTATTATTGTGATTAATGTTAAAAAGAAGCAAAAGAAAGCAGAAAAGACAAAGAAAATAAGTGAGGATCTTAGGAATCTCACTTAATATTTAAAAATTGCAATTTTTGCCGGTATTTATATGCATTTCTTTTTTTCAGAAATGTTAAGAACAATCGAGACATTTAATTTGAAGATCTTCTAGAGTAATGAATAAAGCCATATGAAAAAATCTTACCAATAAACACATTATCATTTATTAAATTAAAAAAAAATGCATCGAATTGAATTGAATATTATTTTAATTTTAATTTTTGATTCATGCGGCGATCGCCGTCTTAGCGTCGATTTAGAACACTTACACGAGAAGACGAATATGCCGAAGAGCAGTTTAAGAAACCCAGCCATGCAGGCTCTTTGGTTTGCAATCTGACTAAGAACAGTCTGACAAACAAGTTTCTATTGTTACTGTGTTATCACACTTGCACATTAAAATTTTAATATGATTGACATTAATTGTCGCTTGTGAGCGTCCAAATATGTTATTTGTGTCTTTGAGTCACTTAATATTTGGGGTTTTTCTATTTATTGATAAAGAAGTGGACTTGGCATGCAAAAATAAGTTTAAATTTACCTAAAGCATAAATATTTTTCACATTAAAAAAATAAAGAGAAAATCGCATTAATTTTTCGCATTAATGCTATAAATCAATTTATATCAAATTTTGCGGGCCAAGTCTACCTTTTTATCAACAAATAGATCAAATGTTTAATATAAAATTATTCAAACACACAAATTACACATTTGGACTCTCACCAGCGACAATTAATGTGAATCACATTAAAATTTTAATGTGCAAGTGTGATAACACAGTCAGAGATTGTTCTTCCTGGCAATACCACTCCCACATGAATATCATGATGATTTATATTATTTGATGTTCCACCATAAACTTCTATTTTTATTGTTCATCCAAGAAGATTATTGGAATTTTAAGTCTAGAATCTTTGGTGAAAAATGTTTTGTATTTAGCGTGGCTTCGTTTTACATGGGCGTGGTCCTTTGAACCCCCTTTGAAGGAATTGGTATTATATATTCAACAAACCCAACGTTGCTAAACTGTTTTTTATGAAGGGGACATTGATCTAAAATTATTTATTGGAGGACTCTCGAATTTGCTTACCTTTAATTTTATTGAATATAAGTTCATATTCGTTCAGCAAATGAGCCCTTAAAAATATTACACTTGGGTGGAACTGCTTCGCCTTCCTATAAAATTCCTACAAAATAGATTTAAAGTACAAGTAATGTTGCAAACATTTATTTGAGCTTTTAGAGAGGAATACTCAACATTTTGGCAACATCTTCCTGAGTATTTTTTTTTCAATTTCTTCCTGTTAAATTCTCGCCAACTTTTTTTTATGTGTCGCATCATGTAAAGAGTAAATTAAGCGAAAGAGATATCTAAAATTCCATTGGCATGTACCTCCATGACACTTTTCCTTTATGTTGATTGAGGAATAAAGATTGCAAAGTACAAAAACGTGACAAGGAAAAGTTTGAAAAGTTGTGCATTGAATTTCCATGAGGTTAAATTTCAACCCATTTCACCCACTGACACCTCTCCAAAAAAAATATCACGGCAAAGAGTGAACGTGCTTTCAAAATACCAATTAATCCCAGAAGGACTTTTGAGTGTTGAGAGCATTTTTTTTGGGATGAAAGCACTCTTGTAGCACATTAAAGAATTAAAGACATTTGAACTGTGGAAGAGGTTGGTTTGATAACAAGTATTCCTAAATTGAGATCTCCATCGACAGAGAAAATCCATTTAAAACAAGTTTTAATCGTTGAGAATTTCTCTAAAAAAAAGAAAAATTACCAGTTAATTAAACATTTCCTAAATGAACCAACAAATTTCACTAAAAAACATTTTTTCCCTCCAAAAATTGTATTCACTGTGTAAGAACACTTTACAAAAAAGGTACCACTTGTGTAATTGTAAATTTATAATTAAACATACCAAAACCTCTATATACTTCATAATCTAAATACCCTTTGGGGATGCATACGAAAAATGGGAAGCGTGACAATATCCAGAATAGTATTCGCAATTTTGTGAATAACTTAGGACATTCAGTTTTTCAGATATCACACCAACAAAAGGATACCAAAACGGCCAAAGAGTAACTGAAACAATAGCTAAAGTGTAAATCTATAGTAATTCATTGTAAAATTTTTATGACTCCCTTCCCAGACATTCGTGTGCAACCACTGAACCGTAAATATTTAATACTTATTGACTAAATAGTTAAAAAAAATGTATGAAATATAGAAATAGCTAAAGTCTTTCTCAAAAGAGGAAAATCCAAAAAAAAAATCATAGAAATAACTAATAAAAAAAGAAAATTTTTCCAAAGAAGATTGATGACTCACTTTAAAACATATCATTGAGTGAATAGAAAACTATTTTACGTAATAGATAAAATTTCAAAACTATTTTCCCTTAAACTGTAAACTCTCTTGAATGCTCTTCTTCAAAGTTACTAAAATACATTAAATCAGATTTGTAATTAATAACAGGGTAAATTTAATGTATAAAAAAATATACCAAAATATTTACTTTCTCAGCAGCTTCAAATTTTCTTTCCCACCAAAATTTTCTCCCTATTCTTTTGAGAATATTTACCACATCCGATTGTTATACCAGACAAAAGAATTTAAAAAATGCACTTATTTGATACCAAAATGAATTTATAACAATTATTTGAAAAAGGAAAAAAGAAACCAAATGAATCGTGTAAAATACCTAAAACATATTTTTTGGCCAATAATTTAAGTGTGTGATGACGAAGATAAATGAATAAATGAGAAGACAAACTGTTTAGTATAAGCTTATGACTTTTAATTTGTGAAAAAAAGAAATAAACTAGTGTGTTGTAAATAATAGGCAATGAAATTAAGGAAGGTAGGAAATCAACATTAGCAAGAAACACTACATTAAAAATTATACAAAAATTAAGCATTATTTAAAAATACACAAGACAATTGTTAATCATAAAAAAAAATCTTTCAATTTAAAACTACCCTGCAGAAACATTGGGCATTTTTCTTTTGACACTGTGACTCTTCTATACAATAAAACTGTGCAAAAAACTATTGGCGACTTATTTTTAGTCAGTTAAACAATAAAGTTATGATCAGTAAAAAATCTAAATGTAGAAAGAATTAGTTCAATTTCTACAATATTAGCATCTACCTCAGAGTAATACTACGGAGAGGACGTTCAAATAAAAAATCTGTACCAGTTTTCATATAAAATAATTTTCCTTAACCCTTTAAGGACGATTGGAACACCGGTGTCCCATAAAGAAGATAATTTTTCCTGATTACCTAAAGTTATTTTTTCTTATGTTTGTACGTAATTGAAAAGTAGAAGTTCCAATAATCTAGGATATTTCTTGCAAATTGCTAAATAGTAAATATTTAAGCTCAAATATGGTGAATTTTAAAATTCACAATTTTATAATTGATTTTATTTATTTTTTATACTTCCAATTTTTTTAAGCAAATCCCCTTTGGCAATAAAAAACTACAATACTCATACGTAATATTTTTCATTAAAGTGAAAATTATTATTAATTGGTATTGTCAGAAAAATTACTTAAATTTTCGGGCTATTTTTGTCCCTATCGTTCATAGAGTCGCAAAATACACCGAATCAGACTCAGTTGGGCTTTCCAAGGTTAAATGTAAGACTTATCATTGATTATATTTACCAGTTTAATTTTAATTGTTGATTTTCAGTCCGTAAAAAGTGTCTCGTCGTTAAAGGGTTATTCCCAACGCACAATAACTTTTGTTTGTAAACGTGTTTTCAAAATTTTCTGTAAGAGTGAGCGAGATGACTAGATCTCTGTTTCATTCACTCTCGTTGAAATGTCAAAAACATGTTTACAAAACAAAGATTATTGTGAGTTATGCCCAACGCACAATAACTTTTGTTTACTAAACATGTTTTTGACATTTCAATGAGAGTGAATGAAACATACATCTAGTCATCTCGCTCTCTCTCATAGGAAATTTTGAAAACATGTTTACAAATAAAAGTTATTGTGCGCTGGTCATTAATAACAAAATAAAAATGGAAAAAAAGTAACCGACACTGGTTTATCGGGCGATGCACACACTTTTATAACGATTTCAATCACTTCAAGCTTTTCTTAATTGATAGATCATTATCAAATTGATGCCCAATTGCGTCAGGCCCATCGAAAAATTAGGAAAGTTAATTTCTTCCTTTTGTGGAAGAAAATTTTTATTAATATCTGCCATCGATGGTTGGACATCTAAAAAGAAAGTTCAAGATGCACTCACTAAAAGAAACCCTCAGATTTGAGCTTTTCACTGAACATGGAAATTTATTTTTTCACTCCCTAGCGCTGTAGAGGAAAGCGCGCTACCTTCGGGCGACTCAACCTTCAGACATTTCAATTTTTTCTCAATGTTCCTTATGGATTTCACTCATAGCACTTTCCTGAAAATTTGAGGCATTGGACTACCCAGGGGGTGACATTAGCTCTAAAAAGTGTGGCCGGTTTTAGTGTAAATTTTTTCCTGTTTTCGTACACATTTCTCGAGATATCTCCAAAACTACGTAGGTCGCCAATTTAGGGTTTTCGTTTACCTCTTCGTTATTAAATTGGCTTTTATTTTATATAAGTATTTTTTGCTAATTCGTTCTACAATGACAGAATACATCTAATAAACTCAAAAGTTTTTTCGACACGCTAGAAACATATGGGAAACATGGAAAATGTCATGCCACATGGACTACCTATTAAAATAAAATATTACAATGGGCCAAATTCATTTCACATTGAAAAAATGATTTGTGCGAAGCATAAATCGTCCGAAGGTAACGTGCTTTCCCCTACTTCATCACTGAGAACTATTTATTCATTTCAGTTCGTGGCCAAAAAGGTCATCATGGCCTTAAGAACTGTTCACTAAATTTTATTTACACTCTGGAGAACAAATAAAAAACACATTCATTGAGGAAACTCGATTACATTTCAATTTTTGAGGTCGTTTCACTTTCTTCTTAAAAAATGTTCTAGCAGTTCCTCTCCATATTATTACTCTGAGGATTCTGAGGCATCTACCTAAACGATGTTTGTAAGGAGTGTATGAATACTCTTCATTTTTCCTTTTCACATTTACATTATAATAATTTTACTGCTTTTAATTTCTAAATTGATTGCTGATCAAATTTTATTTTAAAGCATTATCAGCATTTAATTAAATATTTGATCACATAAAATGTTTTAGCCCAATATCGTCCACTGATTGGCTACAACTTGAAAAGATTGAAAGCTTTTTAGCCAATCAGAAAACGCGATGGACTAAAATATTTCATGGTAAGTATGAAAAAGTAGGTGAGATTGTTAAGAATCTCACCTAATATTTAATTTATTGTGAATATAGTTTTACTGACTAAATTCATTTTCACTGACAAAACAAACACAGCCTAAACTGCTCTCACTGCATAGAAATTTCGCTAAACTAAAAAGCAAATAGGACATTAAAAATGTCACAGCTGAACTGTATTTTGACAATATTTAGCTGCTATTCTTTCCTCTCCATGGATGGGTAATACTGCGTTTCAATCACCATAAACCGAAATTGTATCCTCAGGATAAGTATTTTGGATTATCTCATAATTGTGGAGCTCAGAGGCAAAATGACACATATCCTATGGTTAAAGCATAGGATATGTGTCATTTTGCCTCTGAGCTCCACAATTCTGAAAATGATCAGCCATAAAAATTGTAGAAGCACAGGTTTTACAAAATTACAAGTTTAACAAAAATTTCAATAACAAGAAAAATATTTTTTTTCATTGTTTTCAGTATCTTTCCAAAATTTGTATAATGCCTAACGCACAATAACTATTGTCTTGTTTCTGAACATATTTTGAAAATTTTATATGAGAGTAAGCGAGACGACTAGATCTAGATCTCACTCACTCTCATTGAAATGTCACAAACTTGTTTACAAAACAAAAGTTATTGTGCGTTGGGCATTATGCCCAACGCACAATAACTTTTGTTTACTAAACATGTTTTTGACATTTCAATGAGAGTGAGTGAGATCTAGATCTAGTCATCTCGCTCATTCTCATGGGAAATTTTGAAAACATGTTTACAAACTAAAGTTATTGTGCGCTACTCATATTAAATAAAAAAATATTGACCTGTTTTCTAAATATTCAATGTAAAAAAGTTTTTTTTTTAATTTTTGAATCACTGGTCCTCAAAGTGTATAAATTTTGAAGCAAGATTGAATACAACATGGGGCATAATTGTTCCACTCAGAACAAGAGTGGGCTATTTTAATTCAGAAAGGCATATACGATAGACACCTTTTGTTCTGTGTGTCTCAATTAGCCTATTTAACTTCAAATAGGAAATCTTTAATTCTAAACTTAAATCTTTATGCTCCCTTTATCTCAAATTAAAGAGGATAAAACTGTAAAATAAATATTTAATGTCAAAATTAAAAATTTCTTTTTCGGGAGTTAAATCCTCGATTGAAGCTTTACACTTTAAGGACGATTGGGTCACCGGTGACCCAAAAACAAAATTTTTCCTACCGTCATCTAAAGTTAAAGTTAAAAAGTCACAAAACAAGATTTTTCTGAACCCCGATTTTTGATGATCCCATCCCTCGTTATTGCGAATTTTGATAAGTTTTATCTAGAATTTATTAAGAAATTTGGAAACTAAGGTTTTTTAATCTTAAAATATGAAATAACCTTTAATATAAAATAACCGAATAGGTGTTCCTTCGACCCTATATCAACCGCTCAGAATAAGAAACGAACAACTCTTAGTAGGCAAATTTTACAGGACAGTGATTTTTGAAGCTGAGATTTTAATGCAGAGTATAGGATTTTCGAGATTTAGGACCTCTATAAGAAGTACCCAAAAAACGAATAAAACGATTTTTGTAAAAAAAAAAAAAAAAAACGAGTTGTTCTACTTATATTCTGACAAGTCGATATGCTTAATATCAATCCAATAAAACCAACTGTCACGATTTTTTGACGAATCTTTTAATTTTGCTATTAAAATGATTAAAATAATCAACACAAAGTTTTTTTCTATTATTCATTTATTTTATCATTTCAAAAAATATCCATATTTAGAATTTATAAAATAATTTTATTTAATACACAAGTTCTTTTGTAAATTAAATAAAACTATTAACTAGAAAATCTACAAGATTTTCTTCCAGATTTTTCAGATGTTGAACTCAACTTTAATCCAAACAATCGAGAGAATTTCCATAAATTTGAATTAAATGCCTCAGAATTTACATTCCAACTAAAGACATCTACACTGCATACTAGAGCAAATACTACATACCCTAGTGTGTAGGTAGATTTAAATATTTCAGAACACTTTTCTACTTCTTACTAAATCTTTTTTGGATTATTTTATTAACTCTATCCTACTTTAGCATAGAATTTCAAAGGTATATAAGATATCATGGTTAATAGTCAACATTTTGTGTAATTTTATTAACGGCTAATGGATGTCTTGTTCAAATTTTGTGAAATAGTTTATTGAATTTTTAACTTTTATTGCACGTGAATTGATTGTAAATTTTTGATTGAGCTTCGTTTCTGTAAAGTTTTATGCAAAAAGGTGTTTGAATTCCTTCAACATTCTATAGATTCTAACTACAGTATCTTCAACGTTTTGGGGACTTATTTTAGGTTCTCGGTAATGTAGTTGTATGTAAGTTTTTTCTATCATATATTTCTTTTTTCGTTTCAACTTGAGAGAGAGAAGATAGTTTTTTTCAATCTTTTTTTAACTGTTCCAAAATTCTTGATTTCACTTTGCCTTGACTGCAGACGATAATTTCTGCCAATTTTCAGAAAGATTCATTAAAAGTGATTTACATAAATTATCAGTCCTCTTTCCCGTGAGCGCATTTAACGTTTTTGGCATCCGGATGAACGTGACCCTACATTTTCATCAACAAATTACATTAAAGTCATTTGTGCTTTTTTGTATTTGTTTTAATATAAAAAATCACAGTGTAATAATATGATTTCAATTATCCTTTGGCCATGTCCTAGGGTGAAAGGAACACCTATTGACACTTTAAGAATTTCATGCCATACTTATTGACACTTTCAAAACCGGTTTTTAGGATATGAAATTTGAATATCTCTTTTCATAAGAAGAGACAGATTACAGAAAAAATATCATAATACTTGCATTTTACTGTTCGTACTCTACGGATAGAGCAGTATATAATCCCTCGATTTTTTTCCGGATTTTTTTTATCGGTTATGAACCAGTTCATAACCGATAAAAAATTTTTATCTGAAAATCAATCCTAAAAAACTATTTTGGGGATCTTTTGAGAGATTTATGAATCGGTTCAATTCGGTTGAGAACCGGTAAACGGTAAATGATGCGAAAGTACTTTTGCGGTATAGCATCTAAGTCACGAGTTCGAGCATTTCGCAAAGCCTGGGACGCTTTGCTACCCCTTTACCAGATACATTAAATAGATTTCATCATTTTAACAAAAAGTGTCAATAGAGGTTCCCTGTCGAATAGGTGTTCCTTCGACCCTATATGGATTGGCTTCATCACGTTTTTAATCCGTTTGAGCATCTATTAACCTATTCTTATTTATGGTTTTGAATAATTTATTTCGGCAAGCCATTTTTTTAATTGAGATTAGGGGAAGGCTTTCAGGCTTCGCGCATACTCTGGTTTCGAACACTTCACATTTTTCCCACACATTGATGAATCTAACATATTTTTCAGGAAATGTATGTCTTAACAGCAGCTATTAAAATTATTACCATTCGGTCAGATTTACTGATGGAACATGCGAAAAATATGAAGTATTCCAAGCCAGTGTGTGCGAAGCCTGAAAGCATTCCCCTAATATCAATCTCTCTCTCAAGTTTTCAAGAAAAAAAATATTGCAATTTTCAAACAAATACGCCGTACTCCTTTTTACAATAAAAATTTGAAATCAACACGTTTAATTGAACCAATTGAACATTTACTCTAATTAATCTTCAAAATCATTTCAAATTATGAAACCTAGAGGAAAGTTTGGCCCAGCTCTATAGGCTACGAAGTTATAGCTCTAACGGCTCTAACGTACCCAAATCGTACCAACATTCCTTAGTGTCATACACCATTTAATGCCACCTTAAATGTATTGTTATTTGTCTTCAATTAAATGGTAATTGAGAATTTCAATACGAAATACTGATTATATCTTGAGTACCTTTTAGTAGGGCTTATTAGAGCAATTTCGCACACCTGAGAATTTTTAAAAGACTGCTCAGTTGCCAAAACTTTCTGAACTCATTGAGTACCTAAGTCCAGCTAGTTCTTTTGCATATTGGCTATTTGAGAAATAATACCACATTTCCCATATTACTTTATTATCCCATTTTTTACTGCTTGAACTCGGAAGAGAGAGCAGTTATATAATCGATTTTTTCAATTTGGAACCGTCCTAGAGCTTAAACGGTAAGAGATATCAACTTCCGGTCTTCTTTATTTTCCAGCCTTTCATGAATAATCCTCTGAGGTTATAAGTAAAAAAAATATTACCTTACTCATCACCCTCCTCAACGTTTATTCAAGGTGGCATTAAACAGGGACTTGGCATATAAGTGGTGCCTTTTCTGTATCGACGGTTCCATTGTACACTTTTAGCTGAGATTCTTTACAGTCTCTGCTTTTGTGCTCCGAGGTGAAATCTGACCTCGTCAGAAAACAGACTCAAATACGCTAAAACTCGATTTTCGTGGATGTCTCAGTCCCATCCTATTCGACGTATAATACTTCTGGAGAGAACACGGTGAGACATATCGACAAGCGGTTTTCGGAAAAGGTATATAAAATACGGGATTAGCCTCCAAGTTTAGTATATTGTAGGTGAACCTAAGACCTTTCCATTAAAAAAAAAACTTAAGCCCCCAACCCCCCCTGACTCGAGCTACAAGAAGTCAAAAATTGAATTTTCAAATTGCCATATCTCCGGTTCTAATTGTCAGAATTTGAAAAATTTTAGTGATTTCTCCAATGGGCTGCTCATTCGATCTTCCCTAAGTCGAGCCATATACAAATATCTTGATCGGACTACATTTTCCGTGTTTATTTCTCCGGCACGCTTTTTAGATCGGGAAAATTTCATGAAATCAAAATTAACATCCTTTTCTTTCTATTGTTTGCGTCTGTTAATCTTCTTCTTTCGTACTCAAAATTCGATTGAACTAAATTTAAAATGATGTGATGTTTAAAAGAAGAAGAAAAACCCGAAAGATTGTGATAGATATATGGAAAATGTTTGAGAAAGAAGGGGATGTGAATTTCTACTGGAATGTAGGCATGGTTCGCACAGAGTGAAGAGAGAATTATGAGTGAAGGGAGAAATGAGATACCTTTGAAAGTGGGGCACCTTTGATATTGAGATATTTCACCTATTTTTAAATAAAATTAAACCTTATCATATATAATTTAGCTGTGCTAACACTGAGAAAAAAAGAGGGTGCGATTAACTTTTTTTCCTCATAACTTTAACACTTTTTAGGTGTAAAAATATATCAACATTTTTTAATGTTAATTTTACACCTTATTAAGGGTAAAATTAACATGAAAAAGGGTACCTCTAACCCCTAATACACCTAAAAAGGGTAATATTTACACTGATTTTGTATCAATACTGCAGGGTAAAATTAAATTTCCGGAATATTTTAACTTTTTCGGATTTCTCTCAGTGAACAGATTGAGAAGCTAAATTGCATTAAAATATTGCTCAGTTCCAATTAAATATAGCATAATACTCCCAATTTCAAATGTGCCCCACTTTCCCTATTTTACCCTGCAGTATTGATTCGAAATCGGTGTAAATATTATGCTTTTTAGGTGTATTTGGGGTTAAAGTTTACTTTTTTCATGTTAATTTCACCCTTAAAGAGGTGTAAAATTAACATTAAAAATGTTAATATATTTTTGCACCTAGTATTAAAGTTATGAGGAAAAAAAGTTAATCGCACTTCTGTTTTTTTTCTCAATGTAAGGAACCGTGTCGAGCAAACTGTTCTTGGCGACTGGAAATAGAATAGCCAATACGGAATCCTGAAATCCCGGAATTTCGCTTGGGATTTCCGTGATCTCCAGGCTTTCGGGATCCCGAAACCCTTGGAATATCAAAAATCTCGGGATCTTGCGTGGTTCTTGAAATCGGGCTTCCGACAACAGGGATCCTAAAGTCCTAATATTAAAATCCAGTATCTTGAAATGTGAAAAAAATCTCATAAGTTTAGAAACCCTCCCAGCGTACACAGTTACCTTAACCCATTCCTTACCATGGTATTATACATCATACGCAAATTGAGTGATTTTTGATAATTTATTCCTGGGAAATTTTTATCCGAATTGCTGTCGGGAATGGATTTTTAGTAACTTTAATTTTTGAATTACTTTGGAAAAATAGTTCGACAGAGATGAAATTACATTTTGTTATTGCTTTCTTGCTTCGCGGAAGGTCATTGCAAAATGGCGGACGGAAAATACATCATCCCGTCGAATTTGTTGAAATTAGCCTCTTTCCTCTTTCCTGATTTGATTTATAGTTGCCAATTTGTTTTCTTGGATAGTTACTCTATCTAAATCAAAAGAGTTTGTAATGAATTAATGCACAGTATTTAAATTCAGTGACCGTTAAGAAGTGTTTTTTTTTCTTTTCAAAAAAATCATCTAATAATCGGTAGGATACTAATTCCAAAATATAAACATTCTATCTCAAGTATTTCTGGTAACATTCACTGAATGGGTTAAAAAAGCAGCGCTTTCAACATGTTTTTTTTGCTGAATCGCTTAGCAAAAACATGCTAACCGGTTAGCAGTTCTCGAACAAAAAGTGCTAACCAAATATATGGAAATGGAACTGCCTGGTGAGTATCGTTTTAAAATTAGCAAAATTCAGCTGAAAATTCATGAGTTTGCAATTGAATTGAAATCGGGTAGCATTTGGTTCTCGCTGCGCTTTTACATAGTCCACTTAAAAAGAATGAGATGGAACCGTCGATATATTTTTCGTGTATAGCCCACTACAGAAAATCGCACGAAGTTTTAATATTTAGAAATATTATAGAATTTCACAAGATGTTTATTTGAGCTGCAGACATCTAAAACTGAATTTCTAATAAAAGAATTGTGAACTAACAAAATTATTAACTTTGAATTTTATTTAAAACTACGGATGAAGGCTATTTAACTTAGCAATTTGCTAATGAACAAAATTCTCTATTCATCTTTATGAATTTTACTGAAAAATTTCTTTATGGCAAATTGCTAAGCAAAAAAGCTTATAGGGTAAGTGTGCCAAATTTCGGCATAATTGCATGCAAGCGCCAAAGTCTCAAGTTTGAAATGTAATATTTAAATTCCTTCCTTAATATTTTTTTCATTACTTCTTCTGAGTGTTGCTTAGAACCTTGTAGACAGTTTCTCGTCTTTATTTACTTCAAAATCATTCTTAATACATTTTAAAATGAATAAAAATATAGACATAGCTTTGGTGCCCTATTTCGGCCACCTTCATTCTCATAGTTCCTTGCCCTTCGGGAATTTTTCCAATGTCTTTTTCACGTCATCTCGTTTGTCGAAGCTACATTTTTTGTTATTCTTTTGCCTTGTATAATCTCTAGAGTATGTAAAATATAAAAATTCATGGAAATTCGAGGAACAAAAAAGGTGGCCGAAATTGCAAGCTGGCCGGAATTTGGCACACTTACCCTAATTTGTAAAAAATAAAAATAAAAAATAAAATAAAATCTCTATTGAGCTCTCAAATACTTAATCAAATCCACTTTATAAATGATATAAAATCTGTCTCGAAAAGATTATTTTCTGAGCAGAAACTCATTGAAACGCTTTCAAATCTATTACAGAGGTTCACAATCAAAAAGACAATAGGCCAGTATCTCTATTTTACACAAACTCCAAGTAAAATGTATCTACACAATTATATATATATACTTTTAAATTCCTTTCCAAACGAGAGAATAAGGTACGCCAGGTTTTATTCTCCAAGCCAAAGAAAATGCTCCTCAAAAAAAAAAAATCTCTTCAATGAAAACTTCGTTATATAGTATCAAAATAAGAAAAGTTCCTCCAGCATCAGAGGCGCAGAGTGTGAAAAAATGTTCTTGGAAAAGTTCCTTCTTCAAAAGTTGCATTTAGTTGGGTGGCGGAGGTGGTGGTGGGGATGAGAGGAGGCTCTGAATTCTAGGATTGGTGATGGAACTGCTGGTAGATGGTGGAGGAGGTGGAATGAAATTAGGCGGTGCCTGTCCCCAGGGAAATGGTGGTGGCATCATATGCTGCTGCTGCTGCTGCTGTTGTTGCTGCTGTTGCTGCGGCGGATGGAGAGGCGGTGGTGGTGGCTGTGGTGGTCCCCAATCCCACTGTTGATCCGTTCCTGGTGGTGGAGGCATCATGGGTGGCATTCCAGTTCCCGGAATTGGCGGTAAACCTCCCATTCCATTATTCTCCGAAGACATACAACTTCCCGGCGGCGGAGGTTGTCCATTGGACGCCCCCTGACCCATTCCCATATTCCATGGCATTCCCCCATGGGAACCCTGTCCACCCGGTGGACCACTCCCTGGTGGACCAGGTGGACCCATCAACGGTGGCGGATTCATGCCCATCTGATTCTGATTCCACGGCGGCGGCGGTGGAGCCATAATAGAACGCGGATGACTTGGTCTCTGGTCAAATAGCCCATATCGTGGATGCTGCACCATTTCCCTCTTTGTGCTAACATCAGCCGGCGGACCCTCACCCAATTCCGCCATCAAACTCATGTACTCCTCATCAATCTTGGCCTGTGCATTGCTACTTGGAGGTCCTCCTGCTCCTGGTCTTTTACTCCTGCAATCCTTAGCAATATGACCAGCTCCTCCGCATGATGAGCAAACAATATTATTGGTCACATTGGGCTTATCCGGACACAACCAACTCTTGTGCTCAGTCGAGCCACAATTTGTGCACCGAGGCCCATCAGTTTCTCGCAGAGTCCCATTGAGCTGAGCCAATTCTCGCAATTGCATCCGACGCAAATCATTGTGTCCCTCGGGCACTTCAATGCCCTGCCGAATGACATCCTTTATCTTGTCCACAGCCTTCTTCACATGCTCCGGATTGCTAGCCGTGATAAAGGCATGTAGAGGCTCATCTTCACCTGGCAGTGGTTGCCCATCTTTTCGACCCACTTTACCCTCCTTCACAGATCCCTTGCCACGAATTATAATCTTTGCTCCTGTCTCCTTTTCCATCGCTTTAAGAGTATTCCCACGTGGTCCAATAAGCAATCCAACGAAGTTGATGTCCGGATGCTGCTCCTGCGGGATCAACACCTTATCGCTTACTCGGATAACTGGTGGCCTGGAAGAAAGAAAAATTACATTTGAACAGCAAGAAAATGGACATAAACTTTGAACGTTCAAATGACCTTCCAACTTTCTTATTTTGGCCTTCAAGTGGTCAGGTCTAGTGCATTGTAACCCAAAAATATATTTTTGATTAGGGTAAGTGTGCCAAATTCCGGCATAGTTGTATGCAAGCGTCAAAGTCCCAAGTTTGAAATGTAATATTTTAAATATAAATTGATTTATTTTTATTCTTTCTTCTGAAAGAGTGTTACTTAGAACCTTGTAGACAGTTTATCGTCTTTATTTACTCTAAAATCATTCTTGATACATTTTAAAATGAATAAAAATATAGACATAGCCTTGGTGCCCTATTTCGGCCACCTTCATTCTCATAGTTCCTTGCCTTTCAGGAATTCTTCCAATATCTTTTTCGCGTCATCTCGTTTGTCGAAGCTACATTTTTTGTTATTTTTTTGCATTGTATAATCTCTAGAGTATGTAAAAACATAAAATTCATGGAAATTCGAGGCGCAAAAAAGGTGGCCGGAATTGCAAGCTGGTCAGAATTTGGCACACTTACCCTAAAAAAAATTTAAAAATCGTTTATGCCTCATTTACAACTCCAGATTTTTTGTATCTACGAAACAATGATTTATACCCTTTATACCTCTTCTATATCTAAAAGTTATTAGTTTCTTTCTAATTGTCTATCCGATCCACTCAAACTTTTCAAAAGAAGTTGAATATCTTTTCTAAAATGTATTTTAGAGATTATATCAGGTTTAACCCATTCATTCACGAACTGTAAAAATATGTATAAGGTAAAAGAAGCACATATCGACCATGCACCTTGTATCGGCCAGCTTGCAGAAGATATCGACCACCAAGATAAAATGAATATTTAAAAATTACTAACTACGTTTTACCAAATATCTAATGCAAAATATATTGCGTTTGTTTACATGTAATCTTCTGAATTAAGTTTTTCGTCGAATTTTTAAGAAAATATAATTATTCATCTAATTTATTGAATCACTGTATCGGAGTCTTAATCAAAAATCAGGCATTTTTCAATTTCTTATGATTTTATACTAGAATTTCAGTGACACAAAATAAGGAATTATACCTTATTTAAATGATATACGAATTTGTATGAATTAAAAAAATACTACTCAATTATTTTACTTTTAGCATCAGAACACTTTTTAATTGTCTCACTACGCATAATCAGAATTAATTTGCTAATTGAGAAGTAGTACGTTTTGTTCCAAATACAGATCTCATTGGCTATTTTTCATCGTATTGCGATGTCATTTGTGGAGAATCGTGAATCTAGCCGAAACTAGATTTCTTGTCCTTAAGTTCGATCTCCAGGATTGGATCAGAAATTTGATGAAAAATGAGAAGATGCAGAATCCTTCACCAAAAATCTCTCTGGAAAGTGGTAAAAACTGATCCTGATGGTTAGGCAATCGTGGGTTTTTTTATAGGGAGTGGATGACAGAAAGTTTTTTTTCGAGTGTATCCACAATTGATAACAAAAATCTTTAAATTTGTATAACTTTTAAAGACTCTTATACCTGCCGATACCTGCTCGACTCTCGGCCGATATCTTCTTCGTCTGAATTCACATGACCGATGCAATACGCACAGTGCATGGTTGCAATTTTACCAATTTTTTACTAATTTCTCTAAATATTAAGAAATCAAATGTAGAGATATAGATAAATGGAATACTAGAGTTCCAATTGGCATATTTAAAAATGCCAAAAATTGGTGTAAAACTTTTATTTTAAGCAAATTATGGAGCATTTTTCTTAACTGGCCGATACATACTTCCCTTACCTTACGTATCTTCTTTTCCAAAAACAAAAAAAAAAACAATTTTATGCGAAGGTTCAGTCTATCTTATTGAAAAGCCATTATCGTTAGTTCTTTAACCCTTTAAAGACGATTGGTTCATCGGTGACCCAAAAATAATTTTTTTCCACCGGCCATCCAAGATCATGTTTTGCTTTGAAAAAATCGGAAAAAATGAATTTTTCAGACCCTCATTTTTTGAGCACGGACTTTGCACGGTCTCAAGCTTAATAAAGACTAAATTTGTCCTATATTACTGAATAAATGTGACTCCGCAATATATTTTAAAAACAGCACACTTTCCCTTAGATTTTAAAATATGGGTGCGATGAGTCACATTTATTGAAAAACATAGAAAAAAAATTCGGTCATTATGAAACTTAGGACCGCGAAAAGTAGGAGAAAGTACCCATGCTTTGCACGGTCCCAAGCTTTATAATGACTAAATTTTTCCTATGTTTGTGAATAAATGTATAACTTTGAAATATATTATAAATATGGGACACTTTTCCCTAGTTTTGCAATTAGTCATATTATTTATTAAACAACATAGGAAAAATTTAGTCATTAAAAAACTTGGGCCCATGCAAAGCATGGGCTCTTTCCCCTACTTTTCGCGGTCCTAAGTTTCATAATGACCAAATTTTTTCTGCTTTTTAATAAATATGACTCATCGCATCCATATTTTAAAATCTAAGGGAAAATATCCTGTTTTTAAAATATATTGCGGAGTCACATTTATTCAGTAATATAGGACAAATTTAGTCTTTATAAAGCGTGAGACCGTGCAAAGCATGGGCACTTTCCCCTACACAAAATTAACAATACCAAGAGTGAGATTTTTTAGCTTCGTAATTTTAACTTTATCAAGTATATCTCACAACATTTTATAATTATAAAGCATGTACACGACAAAATATTAACAAACAAAAACACTTCCCTTATAAAAACTATTTAACTTTAAAGGAAATTATATAAGGGAAGAACGCCAGCGATCGGCAGTGTTACTCGGATCGTCAGGTTACCACTATAATGTTGCACCATTTCAAATGAATTTTTTAAAAATTAATATTTACTTTTTACCATTTAACTCTCACAATAATGTAGTGCATCAGCTCAGATTTAGTTTATAAAACCAATTTTCTGTGACACACCAGATTAAATTCGTGACGATCCGATTCAGTATAAAATTGCTGACCAGGAAGTTTTTTGAAGTCGGCTTTTACGATCGTTTCATCATCCATCAGAATGCACCTTTAAAAACCCTTTACAAGTTTGTCATTCAACGTTCGGGCCCCAGTTTTGGCAACCTGGCATTACTCATCACTGCGGTGGGCTGCTGGTTAGGCTTTGCAAACGATCACAAACCATTTCTCTTTTTGGTCTTTTGTACCAGGCTGGATGAGATACCCATTTGGATGGATTTTGAACATATTTATCAACCATGGCTTCACTCCTTTTCTTAATTTTTGTTTAATTTCTCACTAATTAATAAACATAATTAGATGGAAATACCACTAAAACAAACCTAATGAATGACACTTGAATGTAAACTAAAAAAATTGATCTGCACTGTCACCAAATTGTGACAGATTGATAAATAATTTGTTCAAATTTTATTGTGCACACGCTAGTACTCCCTCCGTTCCGAAATAAGTCGTACGTTTGGGAAAAAAATCTTGTTCCGAAATAAGTCATACGTTTGGGAAAAATTGGAATTAAGAGAAAGTTTGTTGGTAAATGTTCTGTGTATCAATAATTATCTCTTGTAAAGAACTATTGCTAATGTTCAGTACTAAAATTGAGGTCCAGTCTTGATGGTATGTTGAGGAACCAATGTCTTAAAAATGTCTTATTTTTGGCGTTTTATTTTCAATCCAAAATAGGTGCAGAATGGTGAGAGATACAGACTTGGGACCTTCGGGGGATCCTCCCATAAGTTGACCCTGGGACCATTAATATGTCCTTTATTTTGCCCCCACTCCTCCCCTTCCCCTCCAAAATCATGTTATTTGGGATTGCTCAAAAACACGTCGTGCGATTTCTTTTTTTCAATTCAGAATATGTTTTAGAGAAACATATAAATTGTCCCAGGGTCAACTTATGGGGGGTCCACTGAAGGTCCCAAGTCCCTACCTCTCACCATTTTACATCCAGATATTCGAACACACAAAAAAGGATGTTCTTTTCATTGCTCATTCTGCAAAATTTGAGCAATAAAAAAATGTCATATCGGTAATAACTGTTGAGTTCTACTTGTGCGTACTAAAAATTTAGAACAAATTCTAACCTGTAATGTTAATCACAGTCCATCTTGTAGTAATTAACTATCTACCGGAGCTCTTTGAAAAAAACGCGAAAAATGGACAACTTCAACATATCGAATCCTCAACATACCATCGTGATAGGATCCTCATATTATCCCTGAACATGGAGGATAGTTCATACACAAGATATTTGCAAATAACAAAAACATTCTCTGAAACCATTCCTTAATCCCTAATTTTTCCCCAAACGTACGACTTATTTCGGAACGGAGGGAGTATAAGGTTTGTATATTTTTTGTCGTCTTCTTTTTTCTCTTTACCCATCTGAAACAGTAGTGTGGAAATCTCAAAATTCCAATTTAAGCCCGATTTCAAATAACCCGTTGCAATTAACCAGTTGCAATTATTCCCCATATAAGTAAAGAAAATTAAGACGATAAAAAGGCTCGAATTTAGCCGCTTCTAGTAGTCTCTTGGGCAACTCGTTACAGAGCAATTAACTAAATTATTACTTAGCAATGCTTCTCCTTATAATTTCTCTTCTTCTTTGCTTCGACAATTGAATCAGCAATTTTCATGTTTTTTTTTTAACTCAGTAGATAGCACATTTGCTGATTGAAGCGATGGTTCAAGAAATAGGTAATTTATTGATAATAAAATTACTTAAAAATCATATTTTATACGTAAAAAGGGGCAATAAAATTGAAAGATTTCAATTTAAAAAAAAATTAAGTGCAATAAAAATAAAACAACTAACTTGTAATCCGCTGGAGGTTTAAATTCCGGATTCATGCACTGCATCCGCAGCACAAGTTGATGACGTTGCTCTTCCAGACGTTTCCTGATGCGGAACTCCCTCGTGTTCAACCTTTTGCCATCAGAACTGTAGATTGGCTCAGGCGATGGAGATCTGCAAAGATAGCAAATAAAAGTGCTTTTCCAGTATATTGTGCCTTTTGCACTAAATTGTATCAAAAATTCTCCATGTCTCAGGACAATATACTGATACAATTTAATTATCCAATTATATCACGACCTGAATTGTGAAAAAAAGGAACTGATAATTAGGTTAAAAAAAATTGGCTAATTTATAAACAACAAAAATAGCCACAATTGTTGATCACAAAATAATATTTTGGGCTATAAAAAATTATTTAGTTAAAAAAAATTTGCATTTTAAAGCTGAAAAATTAATAATTTGTATTAAAAATAAAATCTCGTAGATGCATTTTTTCTTGTATCCAATACCTCTCCTTCTTGCTTTAATGGCTTGGAAATTGTATTCATTAATCAAGTTTAGTTTATCATCATTCTTGGAGATTTTCTTTGTGACTTTGGTAAATTTGAGAATTTTCATTGTTATATAATAATTTTTCAATGAAAATTCTTTTATGCTGTGTGTACGAAATTATTTTTCTTTTGTAAAATGGAAAAGCACTTTGAATCTCATTATTTTCATTAATAAATACTTTATCATCAGTAAAACTTCTCTATAAAATATTATTCTTCTCGGGAAATTTTGCAGATAAATTTTTTTTGTAGATTCTGAACAATAATAATCACATTTGATTCAAAATTCAAAAACAAAAAAAAACCACATGAAGCATATGCTTGATGTAGTCAAAGCTACCTGAAATTAGATTGATTGATACTTGAAAGATTCATTATAGGTAAAATTTTGCAAATCCTACAAATTTCCCCGAGATTTTGAAGTATCTAAATGGTAAAATAAAAGTTAAACACTTGAGAAAACCTCAAGCGTGGAACCTGATCCTCTTTCATCAAAGTATTTTCTAATAATCCACAAGGAGGATATTGATGCCCCTCCAAGCTGCCACGATGATCAGACGAAAACGGACCACATTAGACGAATTTGTACTTGAGCGAAACATATGCGAACCTTTCTTCCGGATTTACAGATATTCCCAAGTCTCCGGAGCGTAATTTGCGGCTGATCTCCTCGATTTGCAGTTGAACTGTAATGGAATTGGTTAAAAATCGAGGCAAGCCCCGATATTAGTATTCTCATCAAATTCATCAAAAACACAGAAGAAAAAGGCAAACAAGATAGTCATAACAGGTTAACTCTCTCAGTGAAATATAAACATCAAAATTTAACCCTCAATTGCACTTTAAACCATTTTAATTTAAGCCCTACAAAATCACTAAAACACAATTTATTTTCTCCATATACATGATCCGTTAGCTTATATAAAGGCCTAAATATATTTAGGTTGATCATCGAAAATATTGATCTCGTAAGATTTGGCGAAAAAAGATCAGCCCAAACTATCATACACTGAAGAATTTTTTCAAACTTCAGGTTGAGTTTATTGAGAAAACGGAAAGAGATATCGACAAGTGGTTTTCGGAAAAAGTTAAATAGCTAAAAAATTGCCTTTTTAAAAAAAATTAACGTTTCTGCACACAGTGACAGGGGAAATTTTCTTTAAACAGCATTTTTTTTTTAAATTTATTCATAATAAGTAGAGGGCTTAAGAGCTTTCGATTAAACAACACTTAAGCCCTCGACACCCTTAAGCCCAACTATTGGGTCAAAAATTAAATTTTGTAATGACCATATCTCTGGTTTTTAATTGTCAGAATTTGAAAAATTTTAGTTATTTGGAAATCTTTTAATAAATGCTACAACTATTTGAACACCTTATTTTTATCCGATTTAATCGGAAACCAGGTTAATCAGATAAATTTATTTTCGAAAATTCGATGTCAAATATCTCGGAACTTTCACTTACAATTTTGCAGGGGCATATCAAACCTAATAAAAAGTGAAGCTGTTTTTCACTTTTCCTTGTAAAAATTTTGCAGATATTGCACCGCGCCTTAAGCAAATTTGCTCGTAGTTCTTGTATTATTTCGGCGAGCATTATGAATTATGTATTTTTAGATAGATTTTATTGAACGATTTCGAAATATATCAGATTGATAAGTCAATTCTCTTTTGGAAAAAACTTGCCAATAGTCTTCAGTGCCTCTGCGCAAAAGTGTATGGAAAAATTAAATGTCAAGAGGCCCCTGCAATTTTTATTAAATTTGGGTATGTTGTAGCTCAGATCAAGAATTTTGCAACGGTGGGTCGCACTTGGCGCTAACTCTACCATGACCCGAGGTATAAAGGAATATAACTTGACCGGACTACATTTTCGGTGTTTATGAAACGATTTCAGAGAAATCTTAGTATTTGTATCTAAGATCGAATTCTATATGCACCGATTTTTCTATCCATGGATCGGTCCAAATACGTTGTGAACAAGAAATTAAAAGAAAAAGAAAAAGAATATTCCAAATTCTCGAACTTAAAAGGATGATCTTTCTCTACTTCACACTGGTAAAACAACGCTATATTGAGCTATGTTTTGAGTGATTTATAAATCGGTTCAAATCGATTGTGAAGCGGTAATGAACCGGTTATGAATCAATAAGTAATTTTTGTCCGAAAATCAATTCTATCACTCTTTAAAACTATTTTGAGGGACCTTTTGATTGATTTATAAATCGGTTCGAATCGGTTAAGAACAAGAACCGGCAAACAGTAGATGATGCGAAAGTACTTTTGAGGTGCAGCATCTAAGACACGATTTCGAGCATTTCGCAAAGCCTGGGAAGATTTGTCACCCCTTTTAAAATATTTGGTGAATATTTTAAAAGTTTTGTTTTTCCCAGTTTGTCTTTGGAATCAAATTGGTCTGCGGTAATTTTTGTTCTTTTTCTGGAAAATTTGTCTATGGAAATCTTGTATTTCATACATTTTGTACAAGTATCGGAAATTTTGTCTGTCATACAGAAAACCTTCCTTTGCCCCAAAGAACGAAACCAAAAACTTCCCAAAACATCGTTGTAATTTTATTATTTATTTAATAAAATGAACTTGTTTAAAATATATGAAAGGCAAGATTTCCAAAGACAAAGTTTCTAAAAAAAAAAAAAAAACAAAGATTACCGAAGACAAAGATTCCAAAGACAAACTGGGAAAAACAAAAATGTAAAAAATAAAATGAAAAAAAAAGACAAAGATTCCCCAAACCATTTCGTATGAATGAATTTAGACTTCGCACAACGCTATCAAATCTTGATAAAAAAAATCAATGAAATATCTTCGAAGTACTAAAAGTAGTAAAATTACATAATTACAAAATTATTTACTAGATTATCAAAGTCCAAATTTCCAAATTCGTTTGTTCGAAATTTCGCGTTGTCCGAAATTCCGATAGAAATGAAATTTAGAGTTTTTGTGACCCAAATAGGGTAAGAAATGGAAATTTAAAATACGTTTACCTAATTTATAATTTAGAATTTTGAAATTTTCTCAGTGGTTAACAGTAAGCATGAAGAAAAGGAAGACCACGTAAAAGTACAAGGTACAAGCCCTACACACAGAGTACTTTTTCGTGTTTTTTTTTGTCTCACCAAAACAGTGACGAAATTTTAAAATTTCGAATTATAAATTATTCTAAATTACCACATTTTACCCTATTAGGGGAGACCTGGGTAGATTAGCTACGTACAGCATTAGATAGTAGGGTGTTATGTTTTTCCATAGAAAAAAATTAAAAATTTTAATATTTAACAGTATAATTGAAACATTTTTTTTTAAATTATAGGCAAACAAAAATATTATTTACTGCACAGTAAAAAATAATTACTACGATTATCGCGTGTAATGGGAGAGCATTGATAATTGTAGTAAATTTGCAACGATTATCGTAGTAAGCAAAGTTGAAAAGCAAACAAGTTGAATTTATCTTTAACAATTGTACTGAAACTACACAAAATATAAAAAGAAGAAGAATGAGTTCAAACGAAATTAGTTGAAAGTTAAACTTTTTGCTGCGATAATCGATTAAAAAAATACTACGAAAATCGAATTGATTCTATTACACGCGATAATCGTGGCAATTTTCAATCAGTTTTGCAATCTAAATGATTCCTTTTCAATTGAAAGTTGATTTTTTTAGTGGTTTGTAATTCGAAATTTCAACTAGTTCAATTCAACTAATGGAATTCAACCTGCCAATTTCATCTCGTTTTTACTATGTGGCTAATCCTGCTCCGGTTTGCCCTGTCGTGGGTAGCTTTACCAAAAAAAAAAAACCACCATCGTCGGGATCGTCGGTACTAAAATCCTGATTTCGGGAACCAAACAGAACTAATTATAATTACTGCTCGAACTCTACGGAGAGAGTAGTATAATCCCTCGATTTTTTCAACCCCCCCCCCCCCCAAAATTCCACCTTCTAGCCCCCGGAGACCACTTTTCTTAACAAATCTTCACGTTTCAGACGATTTCTGAGAAATGTTGTCACGCTGTTTGTCCGTATGTCAGTCCGGCTGTCGCCAGCTCTAGAGGCCAAACGGTTAGAGATAGAGACTTGGGACCTTAGGGGCCACCCCATAAGTCGACTCAAGGATAGTTAAAATGCCCCACATTTTCCCCCCACCCCTCCCCTTCCCCTCCAAAACTATGTTTTTTTGGGATTGCTCGAAAACGCGTCGTGCGATTTTTTTCATTTTTGGATATGTTTTAGAGATTATCCAGCCGAACATTTCGTCCATATACGAAAATACCGTTGAAATCATTCCTAATAACGGTTTTTCAAGGTCAAAGGTTAAAAAGACACTGGAGAGCGCATTTATCAAACAAATGGGGTCATGTTTGGGGTCGTTGGAAAGGTCTTGGAATTTCCTATAAAACTGAACCGGTTCCGATCGGTTTTGTATCGGTAATAAACCGGTTCATAACCGATGAAAAAATTTTATCTGAAAATCAATCCTATTACTTTTAAAACTATTTTGGGGGATCTTTTGAGAGATTTATGAATCGGTTCAAATCGGTTGAGAACCGGTTAACGGTAAATGATCCAAAAGTACATTTGCGGTATAGCATCTAAGCCACGAGTTCGAACATTTCGCAAAGCCTGGGATGCTCTTTGCCACCCCTTTTTTTTTAGTATTCAAAAAAGCGATGTAAGCGCCACTAGTAGTAATCTGACGAACTTTGCATGTTTTACAAAAATTGTAGATTTTTTCCCAATGAAATTTCTTCTTTGTTATCAAAATTTTAGCTTAAATATTTTAATAAAGGAATAATATGAAGTAAAAATCATGGAGGCTCAAAGAAAATTCGAACATATCGCTTCAAGAATTTCAAAATTCTTCAAGAAACTTTTAAAATGTCAAATTCTTTAGTCTTTCAAAGGCAATTGAGGGTTAATTGTGAAAGAGAAAAGGAAGTGGATGAGAGAACATTTTTTTTTTTTGTTTTTGGAATCAAAATTTCTGAGACGAGATATTCTTCACATTGAACATAAACTTATGTTCTGCATTTTCATTTGTTTTTTTCATGGACCACAATGCTAAATGTGAAAGAAAATTGTGTCATTATCACTGCAAAAATACTTACAAAAAAAATTACATCAATCTAAAAAAATAATTAATTGCCTCATTTAAGAAAATTTCAGGAGAGATAGAAATTGTAGCTATTGCTTTCCTAAATGCTTTCCTAATTAAATTATTTTCCTAACTCATAGAAAAGAGAGATTATTTGAAGGTTAAGTAAATTGGTCAACGTGAAAAATTTCAGTCATCATATGGTGGTATAAAAAAGAATAGAGAATTGGATTAAAATTAGATTTTTTTCCTGTAAATGTAATTGTTCGGTTTATAAAATTAACATTTTGTATAAATATCTTTTGGTTGGCAACACATGCAACACGAAATCAACTGAAATAATGCCTTTAAAGATGAAATGTATTTTTTTTATAAAGTCGACGGATTAAATAAAAGAAAGTCTGGTTGAAAATAGCATAAAGATTGCTTTGGAGATTCTTACCTAAATATGCCTCCTGTTGGTCGGCACTCAGCGTTGCGGGCAAGATTGTTGGCATTCCGGGAATGAATGTCTTGTCATGATCACCACCAGCCCAGCGGGACTTTCTCTTCCTCTTCCTTTCCTCGGCAGCCGAGAGACCAGAAGTGCTATCATTGCTGTTGTTTCCGGACAGCATTCCTGCAGCAGAAAAATCTTTTTTACAAAAAAAAGCCAGTGATAAGCCTTGATCAGCTTATAGAGGTGTGATTCCTTCGTTGCTAATTCGGATTGTGGCAAACTTGAACGATATTTTTACATAAATAATGCAAATTTCGTTTAAATTGTATGTAACTTATTATCGTTATTAATGAGGAAAATTGGATGAGAAATGCATAAGTGTCTGAAAATCTTTAAAGTAGATTGTCTCGGAAAATATGACAGATAGACACCTCAAACTTTACATCCATTTAGAGCCTCTTTCAAGCTTGATATGTGCAAAATTTAACTTGAAAATGAAAAAAATTGGATGAGAAATACATAAAAGTGTCTGAAAATCTTTAAAGTCGATTATCTCGGAAACTATGATAGATAGAGGCCTCAAACTTTATGTCCGTTTAGAACCTGTCAGCGACCTGTGAGAATCCGCGAAGATATTCATAACCCACGAAAAATACGAGCCCCGCGAAAATCCGCGAAAAAATACGCGCCCCGCGAAAATCCGCAAAAAATTTCGCGCCCCGAGAAAATCCTCGAAAAAATTCGCGCCCGCGAAAATCCGCGAAAAAATACGCGACACGCGAAAAATTTCGCGCCCCGCGAAAATTCGTGAAAAATTTCGCGCCCCGCGAAAATTCGTGAAAAATTTCGCGCCATGTGAAAATTCGCAAAAAATTTCGCGCCCCGCGAAAATCCGTGAAAAATTTCGCGCCCCGCGAAAATCCTCGAAAAAATTCGCGCCCCGCGAAAATCCGTGAAAAATTTCGCGCCCCGCGAAAATCCGCGAAAAAATACGCGACCCGCGAAAAATATCGCGCCCCGCGAAAATTCGTGAAAAATTTTGCGCCCCGTGAAAATCCTCGAAAAAATTCGCGCCCCGCGAAAATCCGCGAAAAAATACGCGACCCACGAAAAATTTCGCGCCCCGCGAAAATTCGTTAAAAATTTTGCGCCCCGTGAAAATCCTCGAAAAAATTCGCGCCCCGCGAATAAATACGCGACCCCCGAAAAATTTCGCGCCCCGCGAAAATTCGTGAAAAATTTTGCGCCCCGCGAAAATCCGCGAAAAATTTCGCAGCCCGCGAAAATCCGCGAAAAATTTCGCGCCTCGTGAAAATCCTCGAAAAAATTCGAGCCCCGCGAAAATCCGCGAAAAATTTTGCCTCGCGAAAATCCGTGAAAAATTTCGCGCCCCGCGAAAATCCGCGAAAAATTGGCACCCCGCGAAAATCCGCGAAAAATTTCGCGCCCCGCTAAAATCCTCGAAAAAATTCACGCCCCGCGAAAATCCGCGAAAAAATTCGCCACCCGGGAAAATACGCGCCCCGCAAGAATATGCGAAAAAATTCGCGCCCCTCGAAAATCCGCGAAAGAAATTGCGACCCGCGAAGATCGGCGAAAAAAATCGCGGATCGCGAATTGTATATGTCATCTTACAAATCTTCGAATATAGACTCACTACACGGTAGAATTTTTTGGACACTGACCAAAATATTGGAACAAGTTTTCCTTGGAACACATTTTTTTGGAATCAATTTGTACCTAGAGAAGATATTTGTTTGTTCCAAAAAGTTTTCTTTACAGTTTTGTTACGAAATATTGTTACAATTTTGTTAGAGTTTTCTTTTGGAACCGTTTTGATACGATGGAATGTCTACAAATTTGAGTTGATTTCGTTTTATACAAATTTGTTCCTGAAAGTTGGAATAGAATTTATTGCACTCGGCTGTTTTTTCCCACTGTCAGGAACAAATTGGTACACTTTTTTATAACAATATTATTCCTACATCTGTAACATATTTGTTCCAAAAAATTTTGGTGTCCGTGGACGAGGTAATTTTTGGAACGAAATTGTTACTCATATGGGGAACGTTTTTGTTCCATTGTCAGGAACAAATTCGTGTAAAAGATTTCGTCTTACAGTTAAGGCCTATACTTCAGTCGAGATGGATTTCGGTGGCGAAAGTTCATAAGGAACATCAAATAAAAATCAACTTGAGAGTGTTTTATACAGACGCGTGCATGACGAAATCATATGCGAGTGCAGGCAGCAGAAAGGGAAGAGAATCTCGAATTAAAAAAGTAAAACCATGTTGCACGAAAATTGCCACAGATTTGGTGTCCTCCTCGCTTCGAGCTATTTTTTGGAACAAATTTGTTACTAATATTGGGTATCTTTTTGTTTCTCCTAGAAGATACAAATTTATTCCAAAAATTTTCGGTGTCCGTGGAAGAGCTACGTTTTGGAACAAATTCGTTACTAATATTGGGTATCTTTTTGAATCTCGTAAAGTAAACAAGATTGTGCCAAAAATTATGGTGTCCGTGTCCGTGGACGAGCTAATTTTTGGAACAAATATCTGCCGAAATTTTTTACCGTGTATGTAGAGAGATCTTTAAAGTGAAATATCTCGAGAACTGTTCGACGAATGTCTTATTTTTTTCTAAATTGGTCTAAATTTTCTGGACTACAACATAAACATAAAAAATTCAAAATCGCATGCTTAGATTTCGAGATAAACTACAAAACGTGATTTTTAACCAGTTTTTCAAAAAACTAATAGCACAGAAATCGTCGTACGCGCGAATATATATTAAAAAAAAATATGAAGATATCTCTATCAAAAACCAGAGATATTGCTTACTACGGCCGGCCGGACGGCAGCCGGACCCGAAATTGCCGGCTTATGATTTTCGGCATCAGGGATGTTCAAAACATATACCCTGTGAATTTCAACTCGATCGGAGCACTTTGAGAAAATCCGAAGATTACAATAGGTGTGATTGTGATTAGAAGGAATCACACCTAATGACAATTTCTTAAAATTTCGTCCAATTTACCTTTGAAACCTTCCTGGCTGTTGCTGTTACTGTTGAGTTCTGGTGGAAGAGAACCAAAAGGATTAGAAGGAGCTGCTCCCAATAGCCCTGAACCATTACTAGCGTCAAACATCCCCGAAAAATCCATCTCTCTCTTGTTGTTCTCCTCTGGCTTAGGTTCCCTCTCTATTGAGCTGTTTTCCGTGCCACCGAGTCCGAAAGCACCCAATAAGCTGGGGATACCCTCCCGAGAACCACCAACATCGAAACCTCCTGACAAAATTGAGTTATTAAGGAAAGAACTAAAATTTTTCTCCGTTGCTTGCTGAGCTACAGCTGCTAAGATTTGCTGCGACAAATTCGGCATTTCCTTCTTCTCGGCGGCAGCTTCGGTCTCCTCATAACGTTCTGCCCGCTCACGCTCACGCTCACGACGACGATCCCTATCCCTCGATTGTCGCTTCTCCCTGCTGCGGCTCCGGCTGTAGTTCCGCCGCTCTCGTCGATGTTCCCTATCCCGGCTCCTGCTGCGATCCTTTCGCCTGTCACGATCATGGTCCCTGTCCCTGTCCCTATCCCTATCCCTATCCCGACGACTTCTGGACTCTTCCGGACTGCGACTCCGGGTTTCACGACGGTCTTTACGACGATCCCTGCTCCTACTGCGATGCCTCGACCGTGAACTTTTCTTTCCCGGAGATCTTCCCTAAAAACACAGTTGCACACATCATTCGCAACGTGGTGTGCAAAGCATTCAGATCAGCTTTCAAAGTCTTTAAGTAATCGGTGGAAATTTTCTCTACTAAAGTGATAATTTTCCCCAAATAAAAGTCGTAAGAGAGAGAGGAGAGACTGTAGTTTAGGCAGATAGTGGAAAATCCCCACAGAAAGGAGTAGAAGTTATTAAAAAAGTGGAAACAAAGTCACACACTTAGTGAGGTTAGGTGACACGTGCAGAAAGATGCCACCGTGGCTTCACGGTGGGGCCCATCGGGACTTCTTCCCGCTTGGGTCGCGGGATTTCCCGGCTCTGGAAAGAACTGCAAGGAAGAGAAGAGAAGAAACCTTTAGTGCCAGATACGAGGAAATCGAACGCATAGACAATGCAGGACGATTCCTGATAATGAAGAACGCATCTCAGGAAACAGACTCAGTGATTCCCCTTTCACCTTTTGCGGTCGCGAGATCTCTACGATCGCTGGGAGATGTGAAAGATATCACGAGACAGAAGGACGGAACACTAGTCATTGAGTCCAAATCGAAGGAACAAACTGCCCGCCTGCTTAATATTAAAAAGGTGGGAAAGCACGACGTATGTGTGACGGAACATCCAAGACTTAATAGATCTAAGGGAATTGTCAGGTGCTGGGATTTTGTTTATTTGGATGAGAAAGAGTTGCTGGAAGAGTTGAGACCTCAAAAGGTAGTGGAAGTCCGACACCTTAAAAGGAAGGTTTCGGAAGTGGAAAAAAGAGCTAGCCAGAACCAAGCCCAACCCCCAGTATGGAAAAATACTGGCACATTTGTCGTTACCTTCGATCTTCCAGAAGTACCAAGAGTACTTAAAGCTGGATATCTTAGATTGGAAGTGAGACCTTTCATTCCAGACCCCATCCGTTGTTTCAGCTGTCAGAAATTCGGACACATGAAAACATCCTGCAGGGGCGTAGCAATGTGTGGGAGGTGTGCCGAAAAGGATCACTACCCAGATCCTTGCACAAAGGCTGTGAAATGTATTAATTGTGGAGGCGAGCACGTCAGCTGGAGCAAAAGATGTCCCGAATACATGGCGGAGTTCGAAGTACAGAAAATCAAAGTCTATGAAAAAGTCTCGTTCGCAGAGGCTAAGAGGATCTTCATTGAAAGAATGGGACAATCAAGACGGACATTCGCAGACACTCTTAAGCAGCAGGATACCCCTGTGATGGAAGGATGCACCAATTGTCACTGTGACTCTTGTAAGCTTCTGAGGAAGGAGAGTGCTGAACAAAACCCACAAAAAGAATTCACGGAAGTTGAGACAGTACCCTGCACCAATCTAACCCAAATGGAAGAACAGGAATTACCATTCGTTGTTGAAGTTGAGGTCCACAAAGAAGACGCCAACGATACAGAATTAATTTCCGAAAGCCCGGAAATTTCTACACTGTCAGAAGAGGAGGCAGCAGAATCAGACGATGTGGAGCCCTTCGAAGAAGCAGAAGCAGGACTGGATGAGGAGGGTATGGAACTAGGCCATACTCTTGAAAAAAACGAGGAACAGATTACTGCCCAGTCCCACACAATGGGGACTGACCCAGTGTCACCAAAGTTGCTGTCCCATCCACAAGGTCAAAGGTGCCCCAAAAGAGCGAAGAGTTCCCGTTCCTCAGAAGGTTCTGAGGAAAAGAAGACAGGAGCAACATCCACAAAAAAGAACAAGAAGAAGAAGACAGCGCCAGTTCCCTCACAGTCGGGAAGGTATTCCCGATCCAGGAGTCCCAGGGAACGCACAAAAGCAGCAACACAGAAAGACGCACATTTGAGTCCCAGAACGATTAAAAAAATCGTAGGAATAGATTAGGTATTTATCTTTACATTTCTTGGCGTGGGGGTGGCAGGGCGGAGGGTGATCAGGGTATCGATGGCTACTCGGTTATCGATCTCTGGCTACAATACTCTGCCTTGTCTCCCCCACGCCGGGAATTATCAAAATCTCTTAAAGTTGTTTTATGATGATTCTAATCCAATGGAATATTAACGGTTTCTTTAATAATTTTAATGACTTAAGGCTTCTGGTGAACAAATTTAACCCAGACATTATCCTTTTACAAGAGACTCACCTTAAAAGTTCCGATAATCCCTCCCTAAGAGGGTATCACATAGTCTCTAACAAGAACCTTTTTGACTCTGCTCATGGGGGTTCTGCGATATTGCTCAAAGATGATTTGGTCTTCTCCGAAATCTCATTAAACCCCGATATAGATGCTGTTGCTGTTTCATGCTCGTTTAATGGTAAAAGAATATCCTACTGCTCGATCTATTTAAAACCCCAACTGCGTAATATTCAACAAGAAATTATATCAATTTATAATTCCATGCCCTCTCCCATGATCATTGGGGGAGATTTTAATGCCCACAGTACTACGTGGGGCTGCGAGAGAACTAACACCAAAGGTAGCCAAATTGAGGACTTTGTCTTAAACAATCAGATCTCTCTTCTGAATGACGGTAGTCAGACATATCTGCACCCTGGTCATGGTAGTTTCTCAGCAATCGATCTAACTTTATCCTCGCCTGCAATTTCAATTTCATTAAATTGGGAAGTGATTTCAGAAACTTATAATAGTGATCATCAACCAATCCTAGTTACAGATTTCTCCTCACATGAAAGTAACACATGTAGAGTTAGATGGAATGAAGATAGGGCCGACTGGGGGATCTTTTACAATAGTTGTATAGGGGCATTTGACTTCCCGGATGACCTTGATCTATTAGAACAGGTTAGACTATTCAATGAATCAATTTCAAGAGCAGCATCCCTTAGCATGCCCCAAACCAGAGAGACCCCGAGAAAGCGAAAAGTACCATGGTGGACAGACGAGGTTAAAGAGAGTGTTAAAGAAAGAAATAGAGCCTTCAGAAAATTCCATAGACACCCCTCAACAACAAATCTAGATCTTTTAAATCAGAAAAAGCGGGAAGTGAAAGTTAAAATCAAGGAAGCCAAAAGGGATAGTTGGACAAAGTACGTTAACACAATTAAGGCAGACACACCTCCGAAGATGGTGTGGGACAAAATTAGAAAAATATCAGGAAAACACAAACCAGTCAAGATAAGAG
Organism: Phlebotomus papatasi; assembly: GCF_024763615.1. Classification (NCBI taxonomy): domain Eukaryota; kingdom Metazoa; phylum Arthropoda; class Insecta; order Diptera; family Psychodidae; genus Phlebotomus; species Phlebotomus papatasi. The sequence goes on from NC_077222.1 coordinate 55,876,796, forward strand.
AAATAGTCCATAATGGACAAGCGTTAGTAACCGAAGAAAGTATGAGTGAAGCTTTAGCTGAATCGTTTGCGCAAAATTCGGATAATTCAACATCGTCTGTAGAGGCGTTTCATCATAGAGAATCCCTGACTTCTTACCAAACAGTGCCACTGAACAATTCGTGTTCTGAACTAAATCTACCGTTTTCATTACAGGAAATGCTTCAAACGCTAAAGTCCGCTAAGGGGAAATCTTCAGGGCCGGATGGGATATCATACCAAATGCTCAAAAACCTTCCTCCTCAAGGAATGAGCAAACTTCTAGTGATATTGAACAAAGTCTTCGTTGAGGGTAGAATTCCTGAGATTTGGAAAAGGGCTAATGTCATCCCCATATTAAAACCGGAGAAAGACCCAACTGACCCTAAAAGTTACCGCCCCATCTCGCTTCTCAGTTGTGTGGGTAAGGTTTTGGAAAAAATGATATCTGCGAGACTTAATTGGTGGCTTGAGGCAGGACACCTGCTTACGGTTTACCAGTCCGGATTCAGAAGGAATCGAAGCACAACCGATAATTTAGCATACTTACAGCATTTTATGGCCAACAAGTTAAACGAAAAAGAGCATATCTCATGCATAAGCCTCGACATCGAGAAAGCGTACGAAAAGGTATGGAGGGTAGTTATACTTAATAAGTTGAGGGACTGGGGGTTAGAAGGGAATATTTTTAGATATATTGACAATTTTTTCCAAGATCGGCAATTTAATGTATTTGTAGGAAATCGAATGTCTTCAAACCACATCCAAGAAAATGGAACTCCTACAGGGAGTGTCCTGTCAGTCCCACTGTTTTTAATAGCTATGAATAGCGTCTCGGACTACCTAAGCATCGCGGGTGTTGAACATCTACTCTATGCAGATGATCTAATATTATTTGCTTCAGGGAGGACCTCCGAATCCCTCGAAAACCAAATGCAAGAAGCTTTGAATAGTTTAGAACTCTGGGCCCAGGACTTTGGTTTTAATTTTTCAGTACCAAAATCAAAAGTACTACATGTATGTAGAAAACGTAACTGCAGTCATCCGGTCTATACACTTAAGGGAAACACGATAAATGAAGTCAGTCATCTCAAAATCTTAGGAATTAAATTTGATTCCAAATTAACGTTTAACCAACATATTAAAGAAATTAAGGAAAATTGCCAGAAGAGGGTTAATTTAATCAAAGTGTTGTCCAACGTAGAATGGGGGGCAGATAGACAACAACTTTTAGGAGTCCACCAGGCACTAGTTTGTGGAAAATTGGACTACGGTTCAATAGCATATGGATCAGCAGCTAAAAGCATGTTAAGGAAATTAGATCCAATACACAACGCAGGGATTAGAGCGGCAACCGGTGCTTTTAGGAGCTCTCCAACTGAGAGCATCCTGGCGGAATCGGGACTAATGAGCTTAGAAGATAGGAGAAATTTGTCTTCAGTAAAATTTTGGAACAAAATGGTGGCCAATCAAGGGATACCGATCTACCAGCAAATGTGCTCTGGATTCAAAAGAGGTAGCAGGGTGGTGTCCTGGGTGGCTAAGGTTACAGCGACACTTAGACGGTGGAATCTCCCTAGGCATAGCCCTTTCTTTTACTTTGGAAGGCAACCGTACTGGACCCTCAACCATCAACGTATTGATCTCTCACTAGATAGTCATATTCTTAGAATTAATCCGAATAGGTCGAGGCAAATAATCTTTAATAAGTTAGAGGGAAATAATATAAATACAAAAATTTTTGTTGCAGGAAATAAGTTTTCAGGAAAGGCTGGGTATGGTATTTGGGTGGAGGACTCGAGATGGATTATAGAAGGAAAAGTTAATGACATGGCTTCCAATACTACATTGGGTGAGAAGGCCTTAGTAGCGGCATGTAAATTGGCTGCAAATCTCCCAAACCCCCTGATAATCACGAACTGTTTACAAGCCTTAAAAAACTTGTGTAATCTTCGCTTGGTGTCAGGTTACACTGGCCAGTTGAGAGATTTGGTTGTCACTAGTCAGTGCAGGTTCCTATATGATCCAGGCTACAGCGAAGGATTAATTAATGCTAACGCCCATGCATTTAATTCTTCCAGTCATTCTATTTCCGATTTCCAAATTGCCCTTAAAGACATCAATTCTTGGTGCAAATCCATGTTGAAAGAATCAAGGATTATGAAATGGAAAGAAGTCCCGTTGACTAATAAGCTTAGAAGTTTGAAGGACATCCCTAAATTCAAAAATTTTTACCAAAATAGAAGAGAGCAAGTCATATTAACCAGACTCAGGATAGGACATTGCCATTTCTCACATTCCTTTTTAATGAAAAATGAGCAACCCCCAATTTGCCAACATTGTAACGGCCAGCTCTCTGTTATGCATTTATTGGTACAGTGTCCTTACCTTGAACAAGCACGTAGACAGCACAATATCCAAAATACTAGCATACAGCAGCTTCTCGGGTCAAAGGTTGAGGTCCTGGATAGGACACTATCATTTGTGATATCGACGGGACTTAGAGTATGAGGTAAAGAGATTCTTGTTTTTTTTTTTTCCATTTATCTTTCCATGAAATTAGTCTTTATCTCCGGTAATTATCCATTGGATTGTTATCAAATAGGTTCAAGCTAAATAATTAATTAATTTCACATTTGCCATATATTTAATCATTTCTTGAAGTCTTAAAAGTACCTGAATTAAATTTAATACATACATTTCCCCTTTTGTTAAAAGCTTGAACCGTTTACTTTAGTCCAAAATTTTTTTTTTCTTTTCTTTTGAATTCAAATTTTGTAAGAGTGCTGCTTGTCAGACCTCAGTTAGGGCAATACTGTCAAGTAGTTTAGGTTAGATGGACTCACTCATATTTGTACAAAATAGCCTCACGGCTGAAGTACAATAAAGAATTAATCAATCAATCAGTTGCACACATAAAAATAATACACTTTCATACAGCAACACTTCATGAACACAATTCAAGTGTTTTCTAAGCGGAAAAACTCACCATTTCTTAGAAAATTCGAAGAAAAAATCTGCGAAATTTTATAGCTTCTATGAAAGACTGGAAAACACCCAAAAATGGCGGACGAAAATATCGGCGAGATGTCAAATGGCATCGATTGAAAATGTTCGATATATCGCGGCTTTCTTGTTTGGGTGTCTTTTGCTTCCCTAAAGTATTTTTTCTTTTATAAAATGCACAATATCTTCAAACAGTGATCTTTTTCAAAAACCAAAAGGATAGATTGCAAAAATTTAGAAGTAATTCGCGAAAAATCTCATTCAGAGACTATAAATTGATAGGAAAACACCGTTACAGAATATCGTATTAGATATTTGAAAAATATCGATTGTTTTGGGAATTGTCTGTGGATTTTCGCTTGTCATTGTGGGGCACTTGAAAAATATTTGTGCATTTCCTCGTGATTTACTCCAAAAATCCGCCCCCAAGTTCAAAATTCTTCACCCAGGGAGTGTTAATACCTGGAAGAGTGAAAGATATAGTGATAAACTGTGCAAGATGACGACTAATATTGTTTTTAGTCCCACCCTCACCAAATCGGATCCACATGATCATCCTGTCTTAGTCGTTGGGCAGCTGCCACACCTCTCTGCCCTATCTTTTGACGATTTGAGAATGAAGCTGGAGCCACGAGTGACTTCTGAGACATTTGCCAATGCCCTGGCTTGTCTCCATCCATCACCAACTGACACTTGTCCCCTTTACTTGGATCTGGCCACCTTGGCAGCATTGCCACTCAAGTGCTCCAGACACAATACGAACAGTCGGGCTCATTCTATCACCAAACTCGTAAGTACCAATGTGACTGGGGTCAATGAGAGTATCGTTATTGTGTGCGAGAAGAAGGATTTATTCGCGAGTGCATGTGCAGTTGTCCGGGCTTTTCCTCTGTTCTCCCGGAAGAACCGGCGAGGCACCACGCCTCCGGTCACGGTGAATGTGGAATTTATCCTGATGGAAGGGGAAAAGATTCTGCTGGAACCTCTGTCTCAACCAGAGATTTCTTGCATTGAAAGCGTCGCAAGGGGAATTCGCCTGGCGGCTAAGATTGTGGACACTCCCTGCAACGAGATGAATGTCTCCCACTTCCTGGAGGAGGTGCAGACCGTTGCAGGGGAAGTTGGCCTTACGCCAGTCATAATTCGCGGTGAAGATCTTGAAGCTCATGGCTTTGGAGGGATTTATGGTGTTGGAAAGGCAGCTGCTGTACCTCCAGCACTCTGTGTTCTGTCTCATGAGCCCGCTGGGGCTACCAAGACCATTGCTTGGGTGGGAAAGGGGATTGTCTATGACACCGGTGGCCTCAGTATCAAGGGAAAAACTGCCATGCCGGGCATGAAGCGCGATTGTGGAGGCGCTGCAGCAATTCTGGGAGCCTTCTATGCTGCAGTTAAGAGTGGCTTTACAGAAAATCTCCATGCTGTCTTCTGCTTGGCCGAGAATTCTGTAGGGCCCAATGCTACACGTCCCGATGATATCCACAAGCTCTATTCTGGTCTCACAGTTGAGATCAACAACACTGATGCTGAAGGGCGTCTTGTACTGTCCGATGGAGTAGCTTATGCCAAGAAAGATTTAAAGGCTGAGATTATCCTGGACATGGCTACCCTTACCGGGGCTCAGGGAATAGCAACCGGGAAGTATCATGGTGCCATTCTAACGAATAGTGATCTATGGGAACAGAAGGCATTGGATGCTGGAAGGATTTCTGGAGATTTATTGTCTCCAGTTCCGGTAATAATTCCCAAAAATCCTCAGTCTCACCTTTAGCCCTACATAATCCCTTAATCTTCCAGTACTGCCCTGAACTGCACTTCTCAGAGTTCTCTTCGAGTGTTGCTGACATGAAGAACTCCGTTGGTGATCGCAACAATGCCCAAGTGTCATGTGCTGGGCTCTTCATTGCAGCTCATCTGGGATTTGATTATTCCGGATCCTGGCTTCACATCGACATGGCATCGCCTGTTCACTGCGTAAGTTCCGAAATCATCGCATTTTCCGGGCAAGCCTTAATAGTTTTCTGGGAATTTTCAGGGTGAGAGAGCCACAGGATATGGCGTAGCTCTTTTGTGTTCCCTGTTTGGGAACTACACCACGTGTTCACTTCTTCAGCAATTTGCTCCGAATGTGACTGAACCTCCATTAAAGAAGGTTTGCCTTTAAACTTTAAACCATGAAATACGAAAGACTGAAAACTGCAATTTTAGATGATTTGTATGTAGTTTCTGTCGCCAATTTTACAAATTAAATAAATAATTATCTTTTCATGAAGAAAAGGTTTTTTTTTTACAGAATGACACTCTTTTTGGAACATTAGGAAGCCTCATTATTCATTATAGTCCAAGTCCAAGGGGCAACTCATATTGAGAAACCCTTGTCAATTGTCCGAGACACGTTTCGGGAAACCCATTTTTTGCACCGCGAATTTCGAGAACCCATAAACTTGTCAGTAAAAATGAAAACGAATTATCCCTTTCTTACACAATAGTCCCTTTTTTGAATTGTGGCCTTAAAAAAAAAGCATTTTTGATAGAATTTTCATCAGAAAATTTCTTTAAAAAAAAGAAGCAATTTTTGACGAAAATTATTCCCAATGCATAGAGAGAAACCTCTAAACTCTAAATAGCAAAAGAAAATTTAGAACAAAAAATTACGTGTCGACCTTTAAACTTATTTCCGGTTTTTCAAAATTCAATGAGCTTTGAAGCCACGAATTTAAACTTACCCCTTTGAATTGTTAAAGGATCCTGAAACGGATCCCGGTCAAAATCCCGAACGCCAAAATTCCGAAAGCCAAAATCCCGAACGCCAAAATCCCGAAAGTTAAAATCCCGAGTGGGCCGAAATCCCGAATTCTTAAAAGTGTCACAGCTACTCCCGCGATTGTACCCGCGCTTGCTGGAGGCAAAGGGAAATCTTCTGTGTCCTAGGAAATTATTCTAAACATTTTCCTCCATATAGTTTCATCTCTTTCAGGATTTTGAAAATTCGGGATTTTGGCTTCCACCGCCTAAAACTTGTTAATTAAACAGTTGGCCTTGGAAAACTTTTGATTCAAACTCATTTGAAGAGATGAATGAGTCCTACTGGACAACTTTTAAAATCTACAAAAAATAGAACTGTTTTTAAAATTATTCAATTTTTTTCAAATCTTCAGATTATTATAAATGAAAACCAATCAAAATATATTTAATACGGTTTTGAGACTTATTACCTTAAACACACTTACGACTTAAGCCGGGGACGATTTAACGTAATCACAATAAAAAAAATGATTTGACTAAATTCCCATCAGTTTCCCAGTAACTAAACCATTCCTCGGCTTAAGCCGAGAGACGGATTAGTCAGAAAATAATGGAAATGTAATGTGATCATTATTTTAATTATAATTACATTCAGCCATATATCGGCTTAAGGGCCTTGACAGACCTGAGGATTAGCCGAGAGACGGCTTAGCGTAATTATATTAGAAATAATGGTTAAACTACATTTCCATAATTTTTACTAAGTCGTCTCTCGGCTAAGTCGTAAGTGTGTCTAGGGCATAAGTCGTAAGTGTGTCTAGAGCATAAGGTTTTGGCATATGACTTAACTCCTCTAATTTCTTTTCAAGCAAGATGTTTGAGAGAATATTTGTTTAGTCTTGAATATTAAAGAAAAATAATCCATTACATTTTGAAAAATCAGAAAAATTGTTTATTATTTAGATTTTTGAACGTTCGGGAACTAGGCTAAACCTCCAGTCTAAAATTGGCTTTAGATGAAATCTGGACACACACATCTTTTAGAAATTTCAAAAAGTTTAAAAATTCTATTTTTTATATTTAAATAGAAAATAATTTCATTTAAATTGAAAAAAATAGGGCACGGCTAACTTAATAAAGACTGAATAAATCTGCTGCTTGATATGAAACATTTTTTTATTGTTTCAAGATTGAGGTGGATTGAGGTAGATGCTTGTAAAAATTTTATCTTTTAGATTTGGTGCCAAAAATAATTTTCTTATATTATTTTAGCCAATTTTAGCTCAAATATGATTTCTGAAATAATGTTTCCATGGTTCCAAAAGACACGAAACTTTACGACATCCTCGAACTTCTGACTTCGATGCTATACCTCAAAAATACTTTCGCATTATGTATCTACCGTTTACCGGTTTACAACCAATTTATAAATCACTCAAATGTTTGTCGAACATAGATTAAAAGAAATACAATTGAAATTCTGATGAACATAATTTATCGGTTTAATAACCAGTTTATTTTTAATTACCAGTTTATTCATTATAATGAAGTGAAACTGGTTCATTTTTCTCAGAAATTCCAATGCTTTTCCAAGAAGTCTAAATACGAACCCATTCGGTTAAAAAATACACTCTAGAGTTTTCTGACCTTTAGCCTTGAAAAAATCCTTTCAAGGGCATTTTCGTATATAGGCGAAATGTGTCCGCTTAGATCTTCTAAAATATATCCAAAATTAAAAATATCGCACGGCACGTTTTCTAGGAAACCAATAAAAACATTTAATATTTTGTTGTAAAGTTTACTACTAGATCTAATAAATTTTACTAACCTCACAAAGCAAGGGATAAATTACAATTTTAGTAGAATTTACAGAAAACATACCTACAAATTTTAAAAATTGTTCTTGTGTAATATGAAACTTTCATAAATAATAAATAAAATAGGAGCGATTTATAATATGAAAATTTCATATTGTAAATCGGTTGTGAACCGGTAACGAACCGATTACGAACCGAAATGTAATTTCCATCCGAAAATCATTATTATTATAATTCTTAAAAGAAATCTGATTAATTAAGTGAATGAAGAATCAGTTCCAATCGATTGTGAACCGGTAAACGGTAAATGACGCGCAAGTACTATTGAGATCTAGCATCTACTGGCTTTTGCACGCTAAAACTTGAAAAAATTATGTGCATATTGATCAGTTTTTCCTACACAAATGTAGGGAACTTGCTTCAATATGGACATAAATTTCTTTAGTGTGTAGAGGCCTTAAGTCATGAATTCAACTATTTCGCAAAGCCTGGATATGTTTTGCCAACCTCTTTTTCAAAAAAAAGATCTTCGAAAATCAAGTCCAATCGTCAGAACTTTTTAAAATTTTAAAATGAAAATTTCAGAAACTTAAATGATGTACTATTATTTAACTCTAGGGGCTTGATTTAAATAAATTTTTATTACGTCTAAAAAATTGAGAAAATATGTTGGTTTCTTGTAATTAGCGATTCCTTAATATGATCGTTTTATTTCCTAAATTTATGATAAAGTTATGATGATAATATTTTACTGGATCCAATAAGATTTAGTATTTTGTTCATTAATATTATTTCAAGTTTTAAAAAGAATTTTGCTTTATATAATATAATCATGGGGTGATTAAGTATATAGGAATTTTAGTGAATTAAGAATAGCAAAATTGCCTATTTTCACTCTGTTTCTTGCACAAAGATGAAGATCAAATTTCGCAATTTTTGCTCAAAAATCAAGAATTTGCGCCTTAGGTACCATATAATAGACTTTTTAAAAGATTTTAAAAGTTTATAGCAGTCTATTTCTATAACAAAGTACTTAAAAAGTCTTTATAATAAAAATTAAATTTCAATTGTTAAAAAGTAGTTTCTTGGATTAAATGATTGATCGTTTGATAGTTTAATTTTAATCGCAAAGGCTTGAGAGTCTACTATACTTGCTTTGAGAATTTTATGCAACTTTATTTTCTATCAATCAATCAAATTTAATTATAAATAATGCATTTATAAATTCTTGAATTATTAAACTATATGCCAGAGATATTACGTCGCTCCCATTAGTCATACATCTGTATCTATTGATGAAAGAGACGATAATTGTTAAATCTCGTCTATTAGGTCAGTAGGAAATTTAAAGAGCAGAGCGATCTTTAGTAGAGAAAAATACCCTTGAAGTCCTCTAATGAAGCTGTGGCCTATATAAATCTTAAAATGAACTTAAAAAAGATAATTTCGCTTATCAAAATCTATGGTAATTCCGCTGTATATGAAAACTTACATATGTTTACTCGAAGAATGCAGACGATGAACTAGTACCCGATATACTCATGAGGTATTTATGATTGGGTGTCTTTCTTTCAACTTTCGAAGTGTTAGCATCAATCGTAAAAGACAATGGTTGTGGAGGTGATACTATTGTGAAAAAAGTGTCCCCAACACTGACGAATGTTAAAATTTCAATTTCGCATATTGATTACGTGGGCAAAGTAAATATACAATAATAACGCAACCTATAAATGTGACCACAAGAGTGTAAAAATTTTAATTAGGCGATAATGGGTAACTAGTATTCTGTGTGGCTCCTCAGTCCTCAACTTCATTCATTCGTGCTGTGGTCACTGCTGAAGACAGACAAAGGCAGAAGAGACTCGTAAAAATTTGTGAATCAACCCAAAGTGTCTCTCAAAAGTGTTTTTCAGTGCCCCCCAAAAAAGAAGGATTTTTCAGTGAAATGGAAAATCATTTGATAAAGTTGGAGGAGTTTTTTAGTGGGAAGGGAGTTTTTATTACTGGTGGAACGGGATTTTTGGGGACTGGGCTGATGGAAGCATTGCTGGGAGTGAGTCCTAATATTGGGAATATTTATGTGCTGGTGCGTGAGAAACGGGGAATGACTCCTGCTGAGCGCTTCAAAAAGATCTTTTCCAAGGAGGTGAATTTTGTGTCCCATGAATAAAATGATATTCCTCCCTTGATCTTCCCAATCTCATCCATCAAACCACCTTTCTCATGCAGAATTTCAGACATCATTCCGAGGAAACACTCAAGAAAGTCATTCCAATTACTGGAGATCTTACCAGTGAAGATTTTGGGTTAGCGCCAGAGATTCTGGCAGAAATTGTAGAGAATGTGAATATCATCTATCACAGTGCTGGACTGATTAAATTCAATCGTCCCTTGAAGATGGCTATTGAGTTAAATGTCGTGAGCACCCTGAGAAATATTCATCTGGCTAAGAAGCTAAAGAAACTCTCGGCTTTCGTGTATGTGTCCACAGCTCTGGCCAATATTAATGTCAAGGGACAAATTGAGGAAAAAGTCTACTGGCCAGGACGTGATCCTCGTGAATTGATTAAATTAGCTGCAGCAGACCTACTTCCAACCAGTGAAAGTGATCCCGAATTTTTAGAAATTGTCGGAAGACATGAGAATTCTTACACATTCTCAAAGCAAGTGGCTGAAAATTTGATACAGCAAGAAATGGGATTTCTTCCAGTTGGAATCGTTCGACCATCAGCAGGTAAGCACACTCAAGAGTTGAGGAAATAATTAATTTACCTGGGAGGTACAAGAATTTCCCAAAACTTTCACCTTTTCTATGCTCAAGGGGAAATTCAAATATTGCAGCATAAAGTATTCCTGCAAATTTTTGTGATGCCACTTTGAGACAGGCGTTTAATTAAAAAAAAATCCCGGAACTTCAGGAGAGATTAATTGTTGATTTAAGAGTGTATTTCAGCATAAATTGTGTCATTTTTTCATGCTGATTGTGCACTATGGGTTGTTTTTATTACATCCAGACATTGTTAAAAATTGGACTGGAATGTTAAAAAGAAAAGCAAACCTTATTCGGAGGTTGACGAGAAAGTTCGTGAGTTCTAGTTTAAGATTATATTATTGTTTAAAAAATAAACTAAACCAATTAATATTAATTGATAAGCCAAAGAATAGGAAATATGGTATATGAAAGGAAATACATAAGCAGTTCTAGGTTTTTTTTCAGTCGAAATCATTATTTCGACTTTCAGTTTTAATCATTTTAATTATTCAGTTTTAAACATTATTTCGCTCCTTTCAAATTACAAAGGCCCAACTCTTTTTTAGCAATTTTAAGGAGACGGGAAGAAAGATTGAATTTGGTGTAAATAATTATCTCAATAATAAATGAACAAACCCATTATTTCTTTTCTATTGGTCTGAATAATCAATATAAACATCGAAACTTTCAGATTTTTCCTTTTATAATTTTTTTCTGAGTTTACTCCTTGTTATTCCAAGCGATGGGCAATTTTTCCTGAAATAAGAATAGCAAGGGATCAGCTTGCCTGAGTCACCCTCTGTTTTACAAAGATATGATCGATAAATCTATTTTGTGCCCCTTTACTTTAAACGAAAATGTGCAAGCAATCAGTAAGGGAGACTGGGGCAAAAAGTCACAAAACGGATACTTTATTTTTTTATAAGCAACCCGAGCACCTCCAAAATTTCCAATTAGCACAGTTTTATAGGAAATTTACCGCTCTATACAACTCTGTGAAAGTCGTTTTCTTCTATTTTGTAAGGAAATGTATTAATCGAGCCGTTTTCTAAAAGGTAATTTTGTGATCATTCTCAAAAATGCTGGGGCAAATAGTATCAGGCATAAGATACTATCACATTTTGATTCACTTTATTTACAAAAAACACATAAAAGACTGCAAATCTTTTGACCAATGCAAACAACAAGCGGCGATACATAACATTGACGTTTCTTTTCACCGTGGGATATCAGAAATTGTTTCGGTTTTTGTTACTTTTTACCCCAAGTGGTCGTTTTTAATAAAAGGATTTCTGGAGAAAAGAATCTATTGTAAAATTCTAAAATAGACAGCGGTTTCGTATTCAAAGAATATCCAGATAATTTAGGAAATATTCACCAGTGGATCACATTTAAAATATGTAGCTAATAATTGATATCTACTGAACGGAAAATATTTCAAAAATAGGGCTAAAAATTTCGATATTTTTTATTTTCTAAATTCCTTGTTCAAATTCTAACAAACTTACGACATTGAAGAAGACGGAGGCTATCTATGGAAAAATTTTAAGCTGCTATCTTATTTATCTTGAAAGATATTGAATTTTATAATTTTCGATTTGTGATTTTTTGCCCCAGTCTCCCCTAAAATTTTGAAAAACTCTTCTAATAACGAAATTTAATGACTTCATCTGATAATTTATGGCTAAAAACAAATGAGCAGTAAAAAATTCTAAATGAGCAGTAAAAATTAAAAAATGGGCAGTAAAATATCTAATTATGATCAGTAAAAAACTTAAATCTTTACAAAAATTAGCCTAATTAAAAAAAAGGCCTTCATTTTCCCTTTTCCAAAATTTGGACGATAATATCACTGTTTCACTTTTTTTTTGTTACTGATTAATTTTAACTTTTTATTGCTCATTTATTCAATGCCATAATTTATTAAATTCTCTTTCTTAGAGCATTAAAATCCCAAAATCACAAAAAAGTGTGTTAAATGTGTGTAAAAAATTGCTATTTTTTAAGGAAATCGTCTGCACTATAAGTGGAAACGTCAAAATTCTGTCAAAAATACAATTTTTGATGAAAATTGCTCCCAATGTGTGGAGGCCTTTAGACCCTTGTAATTTCCAAGGAGCGATTTGAAACAGTTATTGAATAAGTTATTGAATGGTGTGTACATTCTGAGTATACAATATTAATAAGATGGGAAATATTACCTTCTCTGTTAATTTTTGCGAAGATTTTCCATATTCTCGTCTTTCAGTGAATTATTTTAAATCGTTTTAGTAGAAAAAAAAACAACCTTAAAAAAATTCTATGAAACTGCCCAATCTTGTTTATCTCTTTTAAAATGTATTCATAGATAAGTATAAAATCGAGTAATAAACGTTAGAAAAAAAAGAATTGCTTAAATTTTTCAGGTGATCCAAGACAACATCCACCATAAAAGCTATTCCTCTGTACCATTTTGAGCGATGTTTCTTTTTCTTGCACGATAGATCGAAAATTGCATTAAAAAAGGCGAAATGGGGAAAATTAAAATAAAATTCAATTTTTATTTAAAATCTTCTCAATAAATTAAATTTGGGTAGTGCTATTAAGTAAATCTAAGGTGTTATTTTACACTGGCCTAGTGAGAAAAAACGGAAAGAGTTATAAGTAATTGAAAAAACAGTTAACGTCCACCGCCGTCGTAGCGTTAATAATCACCCTCCAAAGTCAAATGGAGGAAAAGGCTAATACGCAGGTTGGATAATGCCGTCTGAGCCAAGCAAATCCAGAAAGTACAAATACAAAAATTGAAAAAAGGAACCAATTAAACAACAAAAGAAAAAAATAAAGTATTAAAGACGACAAATAGGATCGAATGGACGGCTGTCTCTTCCCTTTGGCCAATAACCGACAGTAGACTTTATTAGTAGATATTGATTAAAACTATCGATTTAGTAATGGATACTAATTAAAAAAAATAAAAACACAAATTTATAAGGATAACTCATAACTCATAAGAATCTTATAAGAACTCTTCAGAAGACCATCTTAAGCTTTCCCACGGAGCTCACAATCATAATAATTGGGCAAAAAAATTGTCTATTTAATAGCAATTAATAGATCAGAAAATTTATACTAGAAATTAACAGCATTTCAGGGATTCTAAATGAATTTTTTGAGTCCTTGTTTCACTCTTAACTCTTTCGTCTCTTCTGGGACTCTGAGTACCCAAAGCAGCATATGAATATTCTGTAAAAAACAATGTTTTTTAATTATTCAGAACTGATAAAAATCCTATTCTTGTCTATGATAAAAAACTATAAGGATGTCCAAATGTAAGATATTTTTTGTAGGACCTCAATTAATTCCTGAGCTTAGATATTTTTGAAGTCAAAAATATCTAAGCTCAGGAATTAATTGAGGTCCTACAAAAAATATCTTACATTTGGACATCCTTATAGTTTTTAATCATATACAAGAATAGAATTTTTATTTGTTCTGAATAATTAAAAAACATTGTTTTTCACAGAATGCTGCTTCGGGTACTCAGATTCCCAAAAGAGACGAAAGAGTTAAGTACCACTCCTGTAAATCTAGTCTATAATAGGCTATTATAGTTTTTTTCTTTTGTTATTCTATGTTAATTTAGAATTCTGAAAAGAAATTCACAATTAGGGTAAAGTGGTACAAGTTGGACAATGGTACAATTTGGACAGGGCTTTTTGTCTTAATAAATTTAGTACTCCATTTTCATTTGTATATTTTTAATGCTTTAGTTTTATAATTTGGTTCCTTGTGCTTAAAAACAAATTTTGTACTGTATTTATCAAGAAATAAGCCATGTCCAACTTGCACAGGCGAATTGTCCAACTTGTAACACTAATTCCAAATTATATCATTTTACCCTATAAGAATTAAAAAATTATATCTTTTCATCCAGTTTATGGAGCTTACAATCACCCTGTGGAGGGCTGGTGTGGTTCAGCATCCAGTGGTCATTTGGGGTATGTTGTAGCTCACATGAAAGGGGCCACAAGATGCCTGTACGGCGACAGATCCACTGTCCTCTTTGCTATTCCGTGCGACTTCTTCGTCAATGGCACTCTTGTACTCACATGTTATGTTGGCACACGACCTATTGAGCAACCCGAAGTGATCCACATGACATCCAATCACAAGGTCAATAGACTCACACTGGCTGATCTCAATGACATCATGAACCATGAAGTGGCCAAGAATCCCTGCAATTCCTATCTGTGGCGTCCCCATAGCAAAGTCCGAAAGGGTTGGCGCTATGAACTCTTCAATTTTGCCTACATCCTCCTGGCCTTACTGATTTACGTACCCGAGAAGATCTTTCGCTTTGGACCTAGATGGATGAGGTATGTGGGAGCAACTTAAACTACACACCGCGTAAATTGATTCGCTCAAAGTCTTTTGTTTATTTTCTCTGCAGTGGTTTCAAAATTGTCCTCATTTCCTACAAAGGGGCCAAATATTTTGCAAATATAGCCAACAAAATAGAACGTATTTCCATTGACAATGGTCAACGAATAATGAGACTCGTCAATCCGGAAGATAAACAGCGCTATGCAGCAGACGTGGCTGAAGTCGACTGGCCAGAAGCATTTGCCAGAAGTATTCAATGGGCAAGAACATACTACTACAAGGAGACGGGAAAGTAAGTTTTAAATCCTTTTTTTCGGTATTTAGATTTTCAAATTAATGTTTTGGACTTTCTCCAGAATCTCCCTGAGGCATCATGTTATTTTCTACACCTGTATCACCATTGAGATCTTCTTGTATGCCATATTGTGGTATCTCGTCTACGTGAGCTTCCTCACACTCACCAATTGCCCCGAGATCTCTGGTGCAATAGGTGCAATTAGTGTATTTTTTGTCCATTGGCTTTAGTGTTAAGTGTTAGTTTACCTATATGTTATGCAGCATGTTCATTAACAATTATTTTAAGATGGAATAAAAAACATTTCGAGAGGATTTTTGATCTTTTAATTAACTGGGATGTTGGTTTTACCTAATTCCAACTTAAAAGTACAGAAATGTTGATGGATTAGTTATTTTTTGACACCCCCCTTTGAAAAAAAAATTTCTCAAAAATGAAGGCCATGCTTTTGTAGCCGTTATTTGTTTGAATTTTGATTAATCGACCGAACTGCGGCGATATTTTCCACGATATTACTGGAAGTCCGCACTGGACTGGAAAGTCGCGATGTTGCAGAAGCGTAGCGGCTTGCGGTTTTCGCTCAGTCTCTCACTGGCATTCCTCGTGAGTAGATGTGTTTATTGTGTTTTTCAAGTGAATTTTAATTTTTTTCCATCCTAATTTGTGATCAATTAGTTGTTTTATGCACCTATAATATTTACCACACGCCCAGCTAAAGACGTAAGTAGCAAGTTAGCCAGCTGGATAGCTCAGAAGAAGGTGTTCTATGGTATAATTCTGGAATTTTTTCCACCTTCGACGTCACTGACGCAAATTATTTCTAATAAGCTCCTATGCAGCTCACCTAATGCTTTTTGTGATTAATCCACATGTTAGATATATAGATAGTGCATTCGCACCTTGATCATCTATACGAATAGTAGTTCAATAAATTAAACCACACGAAATTTGCATTCTACGTCAACCAGAGTCCAAGAGATATGCAAATTAGCCGTGTATTTGTGGTTATGTTTACATTTTCCCATTTGTTTTGAGGAGCAGATTGAGGCAGAAAAAAATAGGATAAAAAAAGAATTCACAAGAGATTTGTTTATTTGAAAAAATTGAAATGTGCGTAAAATGGGTAAAATAATGCCGATCTTGATGGAAAAGTCTTGCAAAGTTCTCAATGGGAAGAGCTTCCAATTGGGTACATTTGCACCAAGACGGCAATTTTCATTCTTACGCAAAGAAAAGTAAAGAAAATCACTGAAAAGACGAGTGTTATATGTCTCCGGACAGTTTATATTTTCCATCTGCGTTATTATTTATAATTATTTGACCCATAGAAATGTGAAATTATGTAATGCTCGGAGCATTAAAAAGGTTTGCGTGATTTGGTCAAGCGTACAGTGAAGTAGCTCTATTGTAGTCATCCGTGTTGGAGAGGAAGAAGAGAGAAAAGACAGAGAAAATGTTAGAAAAATCGTTAAGAAACACCTTTGTAAAAACAGAGGAAAGTTCAATGTAGCTTATAGTTTGGGAGATTCCCAATGACAATCAATGAAAAATGCGTAAAAATTGGTCAAATTCATAACAAATTGATCATAATAAAATCAGTTGATTAGGAATCGATTTTATAGCTGTTACAAAAATCTTTTTAATGAGCTTAAAATTCAAGATACGTCCAAAAGTAGTCTGATGAATTAAAAAAGAAATTTTCTAAAAAGTTTTCGTGATTTGCAAGAAGCTTTTATTGGTATTTTTATAAATAAAAATCGACAAATTAGAATTGGTAATATAATTAATTATATTCAATCCAGTCTCGTTTTTTGTCAATGGCTTTTGTCTTAATGACCTCAACTTAAAGACTAAGAACGGTTCTGGAAATAATATTTTATAGAATATTTTTGTATTTTATTTTTTTTTCGCTTAATCTTGTTTTCGTCCCAGTCTTTTTATATAATACAATATTTTAGCACTTGTGTTTCTCAAAAATTGGACACAAAAAAATTGACGTGTGTTTTACTAGAGAGCTAATGCTATTGCAACTCGGAGTTGTGATGATCTGAAGAATTGTAAAATTTTAAGAGACAAATTATATCTTCCTTTTTTTTAATTCCTAAACCATTTAAGGACGAGACGCTTTTCATTGACCAAAAAACAATAACAAAAATAAAACCGATATACAAAATAAACGTCTTACATCTTAACCTTAGAAAATCCAATAGTGTGATTCCGTGTATTTTTGGTCTCTATAGGGTAGACTGGGGCAAAAAGTCACAAAACGGATATTTTATTTTTTTACAAACTACCCGAGCACCTCCAAAATTTCAAATTAGTAACAGTTTTATAGGAAATTTACTACTTTTCAACTCTGTGAAAGTCATTTTCTTCTATTTTGTAAGGAAATGTATTTATCGAGCCGTTTTCTAAAAGGTAATTTTGTGATCATTCTCAAAAATGCTGGGGCAAATAGTATCAGGCATAAGATACTATCACATTTTGATTCGCTTTATTTACAAAAAACACTTAAAAGACTGCAAATCTTTTGACCAATGCAAACAACAAGCGGCGACACATAGCATTGACGTTTCTTTTCACCGTGGAACATCAGAAATTGTTTCGGTTTTTGTTACTTTTTGCTCCATAGCTTTTGTTACTTTTTACCCCAAGTGGTCGTTTTTAATAAAAGGATTTCTGGATAGAAGAATCTTTGTAAAATTCTAAAATAGATAGCGGATTCGTATTCAAAGAATATCCAGATAATTTGGGAAATATTCACCAGTGGATCAAATTTAATATAAGTAGCTAATAATTGATATCTTCTGCACGGAAAATATTTCAAAAATAGGGCTAAAAATTTCGATATTCTTTATTTTTTAAATTCCTTCTTCAAATTCTAACAAACTTACGACATTAAAGAAGACCTATGGAGGCTATCTATGGAAAAAAAATTTAAGCCGCTATCTTATTTATCTTGGAAGATATTGAATTTTAAAATTTGCGGTTTCTAACTTTTTGCCCCAGTCTCTCCTAAACGATAGGGAGAAAATAACCCAAAAATTTAAGGCATATTTCTGACAATGCCAATGAATAATAATTTTCGTTCTTATGAAAAATATTATGTATGAGTATTGTAGTTTTTATTCCCAAAAGGGTTTGCTAAATAAATATTCGGAATAAAAAAATTAATAAAAATCATTCATCAATGCGGTAATTAAATATTTACAGCAAATAGTTGAAGATTTGCAAAAAATATCCTAGATTCCTATAACCTTCTACTTTGTGATTATGTACAAACTTTATGAAAAAGTAACTTAAAGATATTTAGAAAAAATCACTTTGTCTATGGAACACCGGTGTTTCAATTGTTCTTAAAGGACTAAGGATCAATCTCGAGTATACTCGGTCTGCTCTTATGGCCTCTACACATTAGTAGAAATTTCTTTGAAAAATGCCTTTTTAAAGAAAATTTCCCTTATCCTTGTAGGCAGAAACGTCAGAATTTTTTTTTAAAAGGCAATTTTTGACGAAAATTTCTTCTAGTGTGTAGACACCATTATAAAACAAAAGAGGTCCTTTTATATTTGTATTTTCTTATTAAAATAGCTCTTTTTTGCTCTATGTTTGGGTATGATTCCTGACCGAATTAATCAATAAGGGTAGGTGGGGTTCCTTTGAGCTGTGGGGCTAGATTGTCATACGACTTTTACGCCTATTTCTAAATGAAGCTGGTCCTTACAATTATTTTATTTAGATCCACAATTATTTTGTTTATCCAAATTATTTCCTGTTAAAATCCAGTTTCCATTAGAAATATGGGAGAAAATCGTATAACAATGTAGCCCCATAGCTCAAAGTAGCCCCACCTCCCCCTATTAGCACCTCTCTCAAAGTGTTTGCTCGTGCCGTGCTGATCCCACTAAACGAATCGTAATTTTTATTAGCTATCATAGTTAAAAATTTAATAACTATTATCATATTAAATATTATGGTATAAATATAAACGATTCGTGCATCTGGTTTTATTTATTTTTTCATTAGGATTGACTACAAAGCTTGTGCATTTGAATAGAAGTTTTTGTATAAATTGTAATAATTATTATATCAAAGGGAAAAACTATAGAGGAAAATGGGGAAATATAAGACAAATTGGATATTTTTTCACAAGCTCTCAGAAGATCTTATAGTCCATTTACTGCTCCTCAACTTTGTTGAAGAATATCTTCGAAAAAGAGGAAAAATATTTTTTAAAGTCATTTTTTTTAAGTTGATTTTGTTTGAACTCTTAAAAATTGTTGAAATATTTTACTAGGAAATTCTTCTGCATCTTTGTCGCAGACTGGTTTTCTCTATATTAACGAGAAATGTGCGTACTATAAGTCATATTACAAAGGAAATTGATATACCGTAAATGCACGTGACATTGTCCCTTGCGGGTGACTTTGACACCCTCCTGTTCGTAAGCTTTTTTTTTACTTCTAGAACTTAAGGATGGTCTTTACCGATCCGATCTACTATGTCTGACCGGTGAGAACCGTTCTTAAACATTTAGAATTAAAGAAAAGCTTATGAAAAGGAGGGTGCCAAAGTCACCTGCATCAGGGGACAGTCATCCTCACTTACGGTAGTGACGGTAGTTATGTTTTATTATTGGGTTAATAAAAGTCAGAAAAGGCGAACTGGATACGAAGTGAACCGAGTAAATTAAGATTAGTGTAGATTTTTGCCCTTTTTGCCACTTTTTAACTTGAGTAGTTATTTTAATCATAATAATTAGTTTATTAATAATAATGATTATGAAAATACTCATGAGTATGTTTTGGAAAATTAATCGTTCAAAATTGATATCTTGGGTAAACAATATTTTAATACAGGGTTCAAAATTTCTATTATATATTTTTTTATTTTTTGAATTATTAAGTAAAATATTTTATTTGCAAAATGAAAGCTATATTAACAGCCGAATATTTAGTGACACTGGCAACGTTTTCTGCATAAAGGCGTTGTTTTCACGTTTTTTACCACCAGCAGCGCCAGTGACTGTTCTCAATTTTTAATTATTATTTACTTTTTAAAAAATAATTCGAATTGATTCTGATGCAATTTTGACTACAATCCTTCTGGATTTTTTTTTCTCAAACGACCGGTTGGCTAATTCATATAGGAGGAATTGGGGCACCTTTGATTTGGGACAGCTTTTAAAATTTGGCTTATTTCTCCTATTTTTAAATGAAAATGACCCTTATCATACAACTCAGCTCCACAATTGGATTGGATGAATCACAATTGGATGATAAGATCCAGTTCCATTTTAAAATATGAAAACTGAAACTGAACTATTAACCCAATTGCAAGCTAAGTTATGCCAGCTTCAGACTGAAGGTTTAGCCCAGTTCCTGAAGGTCTCAAAAAACTACATAACAAGCAATTTTATTAATTTTTCAAAATCTATTGGATCATTTGCCCTTAATATCAAATTCTAAACAACAATTTTCTAAAGAATCGTGCCTGATAAGGAATTAGAGGAGTTAAGCCAGATAGCTAAGGCTTAGGTCTGAAGCCCGTATTACTTTATGATAAAGCTCATAATTCCATTTAAAATAAGGTGAAAAAAAGACCCTATTTTAAAGCTGCCCCACTTCTCCCTACCGGTTTGAATTTTCATAATATTTAGGGAACCTATTTCGTGCTACCTTTTTATTCCGAAGTCTCTTGGATAATTTTAATTTTTTGTGTTGATGACAATATGTGACTTGTGTGAATCTATGTAAAAGCCTTAATAAGTCGACGCTAGAAAGATAATAAATTGAGTAGATAAACACCGACATAAGATCAACAGAAAATTCTCGATTTGTCATTGCATGAGGTACATTGGAGGCTGGAGAGGTTCTTGAGTAAATATTCAACAAACGCAAAACGGTGACGAAAGAATTCTTTCTGTATAATTCTTTATATTTCAATGAAAGGCATATTATTCACCTTTTCGACTTCTTTTGAACCATTGTAACATGGCTTATTTTTTTTCCTCCATCAAGAGTATCTCAAGAAATTGAGAGAAAAAATCTCCACAAAAGATGGAAATCGTGTTTTTATTCACCGTCCGGCTAGATTGTGCACAATTTTCGTAGCATTATGCAACAAAATCTTTTCCTCAGCCCGCCTCAAGAGATAGATGATGTAAAAGTTTATATTAAATTTGACTTTTTGTAGGTGCCAAAGGGAAGTGTGAATGTTCCAATAACTCAAAAAAAATACATTTTTTTTACAATTTCTTCTGTTTGAAAAAAAAAGAATCAAAAATTTCGTAGTCAAATTAAGCAATTTTCAACCTATAGACTTATGACAAATTGAGGATGTCTCAAATGGCAAAAGAAGTGGCCACTTTATTATTCAAGAATTATTAATTAATTCTCAATAGACAAAATTGTAGTCCGAGGATGCGCATTTGATGAGGGGTTTTCTCCAAAATATTTCTATAAATAATGTTGAAACTGTTTCATGATAAAAAAAAACATGAGAGATTGTTTATAAAAAATTGCATTTGCGAAAGGTGACAATATTTGTGAATGCAATCCACTTCATTATACAGTGACAAGCACATCTGGACCCAAATTTTTTGACTCTCTTTGCTCGATGCTATTGGTTTATTTATATTGTTCATAAATGTTAAAGCCTCAATTAAATTCTTTGGGTAATTTTCCGATGCATAAGAAATATTTCAGCTGATTTTCAACATCCTTAAAAGCCACATGCTATCTTCTGTATGCTTCTCTTTGATTAAAGAAAACTAAATCCATCATCCAATATATTTTTAAACAATCACAAAATGCAGTTCCCTAAATAATTTTTTGCAGGCAAAATGAGGGTTAAAGGTAAATGAAATTGATTTGATCATTCATGATCTTAAGTTTTTATCGTTTTTCCTTTCACTTACTCTCACATGCAAAACCTTTTACGCAATTTGTCCTTAAGTTTTAACCCTCAGTGAGAGAAAAGAGGCAAAATGACTGTTTTCGCTGTTTAATTTTACTTTATAAAACGAGTAAATAGCCGAAAAAAGCACATGTTAAAGTCTGCAGAGAGTAAAAATGGACATTTAATTGAGGCACATCTTTTGCAAAAACAACTGAGACAGTATAGTAAATTATTTATTTATTTAATTATTTTATTTTATTTTACATTCAGAACATTTTGAGATCAAAAAAGAATAGTGTATAGCAATTTCTGATACATCATCTTCTTTGTGAATTTTACTGAAAGAATAATATCTTGAATTTCAGCTAAATCTGTTTTAAATTTTTAATATTTCTCCACGTATGGATTTTCGGTTTTAACACTTATTTGAATTATCAACAGATAACAGATATTAAATTTTACAATATTAAAAAAATTAAAGAAAAATAGGGGGAAGTGGGGCACCTTTCAAAGTGGAGCATCTTTGAAATTGGGATTTTTCACATATTTTTATATAGGGGAGACTGGGGCAAACTTGTCAAAATGCATATTTAATTCTTTCACGAGCTCTGAGGAAACTTAAACGTTTTATAATGACCATATTCTTATAGGAAATTTACTGCTCTACATCATTCCAAAAGACTATTTTCCTCTATCTCGAAAGATATGTGATTTTCGAATCATTTTCTAAAAACCGATTCCGTGGAGATTCTCAAAATTGCTGGGGTAAATTTTGTCAGTCTTCGGATAATTTGTGACGTTTTACTCTCGCAAACATTAAAAATATCAAACAGACATATTTTTATAGGAAATGTATTCCTCTACAACTTTGTCGAAGAGAATTTTTCTCTATCTTAACGACAAATGTGCTTAAATTGAGGTAATCTGTATTGATATTTTCTGTAATTCAAATATTCCAAAAATAGGGCTCAAACTTTATTATTTTTAATTTTACATAATCCTTCCTCGAATCCCTTGAAACTTTGTAAGTTTAAGAAGGTTCATGAAGGCTATCTATAATAAAAATTTCAAACCTCAGTCTCTTTTATTTTAGAAAATAGTGAATATTGAAATTTTCATTTTGACAAATTTTGCCCCAGTCTCCCCTAAAATTGAGCCTTAAGGCCTCTACACATTGGGAGCAATTTTTGTCAAAAATTGCATTTTTGACAGAATTTTGACGTTTCTGCCTACAGCACTGCAGCCAATTTCCTTCAAAAAAGCAATTTTTGACGAAAATTGTGCTCAATCTGTAGACACTTTTATTGAGATATAATTTAACTACAAAAACATATTGAGAATCTAAAATATATCTTGATTAGGCTCAATTTTATTTAAAAATAGGTTAAACATCTCAATTTTAAAGGTGCCTCTTCCCCCTACAGATTTGTTAAAAATTTTAGAATTTTTATGCCTCAGTCACGCCTTTTAGATCGGTAAAGTTTCATAAAATCAAAATTCGTGTCTCTTTCTTTCTAAAAAGATTTGCATAAGTCTATCCCAACCTTTCGGACTCAAAATTGGATTGAACTAAATTTAATTTGGTGTGATGTTCAAAAGAAGAAGAAGAAGAAGAGTGCGAAAGAGTAGGATAATGCGAAACTTTTAAGAAAGAAAGGGATGTGTATTTCGACTTTATGAAATATTCCTGATCTAAAGGCTGTACCAGAGCCATTAATATCAAATCAAAGTTTTAGATCAAGTGAATTTCAAGATATCAAAATTCACATCCCTTTCTTTCTCAAACCTTTTGGATAAGTCCTTCAAACATCACACCAAATTCAATATAGTTTAATCTAATTTGAAGTACGAAAGACTAAGATATATTCAAAATGTTTCAGAATGAGAGGGATGTGAAAAAACTGGGGAAAATTAGATTACATGAAATTTTCCTGATCTAAAAAGTGTGCCAGAGCCATAAACATTAAAATTTAATAGAATAATTTTAATAAAATAGAATTCTTATCTTTAAGTCTAATTTCGTCTGTTGGATAAAGACTTGCATTTACTATTGACTACGTAATTTAGAGAAAAATACTTATTCATTTTTTGTACCCTTTCTAGATGCTAAAATAATTTACTTAAAATCTAACAAACATTAATACATTATGTTTAATAAATTGCAGAAAAGTCTAATTTAGTTTACCACCTAAAACTTCTTCGGAGAACGAAAGTAAAATATTAGTCAAAGAATTTTCTGAATTATAAGATGAGAAACACTTTAACTTCATAATAAAAAGCCTTATAAATATTAGGGTAGTTAGTTGAGATTATTTATTTATTTACAATTTTTACATATTATTTTATTATATTAAACATTATTACATTTTACATTAACTTTCAATCTAGCGTTAATTTGATTATGAATCAATAACCCAATTACTTTTTTTCTTTCGGTTCTTTTTCTTTTCAAAAATATATTGAATCTCCATGAAAATTTGTTTATTTAGATGCATTATTTGAATTCCTAATTGCAATATTTTTTTACAATCAAAATTATAAATTCTCAGATTTACTAAATGAAATAACTATAACATGGAGATAAGAATAAGACATCAATTTAGTTCCAATCTGGTAAAGAAAAGATTAACTAATAGTATTCTCAACTCAATACGAATCGCATTTGCATTTGATAATTTTATGCAAATGAATTTTCATATTAGATATGCGGTTCAAAATATTAATGGAGCTGCCCAGCGAGTATGGATATTTAAATGGTACTAGCTCCTAACAATAAGCTATGGGTTTGATTTTTTAACTTAATACCTTGACATCTTTGAATTTTACAAGATTTTAATATTAGATGAGATCATATATTCTGTCAGTAGAAGAGGTAAAAAGTTTGGAGTGGTATATCTCAGCTCCTGATGAACATAATTGGATGAGTGAACTATTGTTGGAAAGCTTGGTTCATTAGCTTTCAGAATCTGGTATATGTAATTGGCTATGGGTAAATCATGGTCATCCAGAACCATTTATGTCGAAGAAGACACTTTTTGCAGCGTCATTTTTGACCATCTACTGCTGGGACCAGGAGTGACCCACAATTCTCGCACTTGGACTGTTCGTTAGAGGAACTCAAAGGGTATAATTTGTAGAAGAAACTTTTTTTTTGGACATCTTACTTTTTTTATTCATCGACTTTTGCAAGAATTTTAAAATGTTAAACGCAAGGAAAAAATTGCAGAAATCCTTCTATTCCATTTTCTGGACAAACTAATGAAGATATCGACTTGGAATGTTCTAAGTACTCCCCCATAAGTTGATCCAAGGAATCCAAATGTCACTTCAATTTCATCCCCACGTCTATCCTTCCCCTCCAGAAATCACTCATTTAGGAATATCTCAAGAACCAGACCATCGATGCATTTCATTTTGGGATATGTTTTAGAGAGTATCCTGGCGGACATTTCATTCATACATCTCAAAGACGTCCGACCTCTTCTTCTTGCACTTGCTAATAATCTGGTCAGACGAGCAGAATTTCTTCTGATCAATTTTCTGACCTAAGAGACAAAGTTAGCGACTTTTATTGCTCTGAGTACCCCCCCATAAGTCAATCTAAGGAATCGAAACAACACATGCATTTGCTTCTCATCCCACTCCTTCTCTTCCAGAAACCACTCTTTTGGGAATATCTCAAGAAATAAACCATCGATCCTTTTCATATTTGGATATGTTTTTGACATGGCCAAGGCGGACATTTCGTCCTCAGACACCAATATCATCCAGGAATTTTTTTTTGGAATCTAGAAAATAAGTGTTTAAACTTTTGTACCAGTGAATTTCAACATAAAAGAAATACTTAACCAAGTAAAAATTGAATAAGCTTGTAAAAAAATTTAAGATCTATCAAATAAACTACATTCTGTCTAAATCCGTTAAAAATAGACTCCCTTACGCAGTCTATTAATTGGCCTTGGAAATTCCAAGAATAAATTCCTGGATGATATTGGTCTCTGAGGACGAAATGTCCGCCTTGGCCATGTCAAAAACATATCCAAATATGAAAAGGATCGATGGTTTATTTCTTGAGATATTCCCAAAAGAGTGGTTTCTGGAGGAGAAGGAGTGGGATGAGAGGCAAATGCATGTGTTGTTTCGATTCCTTAGATTGACTTATGGGGGGGTACTCAGAACAATAAAAGTCGCTAACTTTGTCTCTTAGGTCAGAAAATTGATCAGAAGAAATTCTGCTCGTCTGAGCAGATTATTAGCAAGTGCAAGAAGAAGAGGTCGGACGTCTTTGAGATGTACGAATGAAATGTCCGCCAGGATACTCTCTAAAACATATCCCAAAATGAAATGCATCGATGGTCTGGTTCTTGAGATATTCCTAAAGGAGTGATTTCTGGAGGAGAAGGATAGACGTGGGGATGAAATTGA
Organism: Phlebotomus papatasi; assembly: GCF_024763615.1. Classification (NCBI taxonomy): domain Eukaryota; kingdom Metazoa; phylum Arthropoda; class Insecta; order Diptera; family Psychodidae; genus Phlebotomus; species Phlebotomus papatasi. The sequence continues at coordinate 55,903,118 of NC_077222.1, forward strand.
AGTGACATTTGGATTCCTTGGATCAACTTATCGGGGGGTACTCAGAACATTCCAAGTCGATATCTTCATTAGTTTGTCCAGAAAATGGAATAGAAGGATTTCTGCAATTTTTTCCTTGCGTTTAACATTTTAAAATTCTTGCAAAAGTCGATGAATAAAAAAAAGTAAGATGTCCAAAAAAAAAGTTTCTTCTACAAATTATACCCTTTGAGTTCCTCTAACGAACAGTCCAAGTGCGAGAATTGTGGGTCACTCCTGGTCCCAGCAGTAGATGGTCAAAAATGACGCTGCAAAAAGTGTCTTCTTCGACATAAATGGTTCTGGATGACCATGATTTACCCATAGCCAATTACATATACCAGATTCTGAAAGCTAATGAACCAAGCTTTCCAACAATATTTTACTCATCCAATTATGTTCATCAGGAGCTGAGATATACCACTCCAAACTTTTTACCTCTTCTACTGACAGAATATATGATCTCATCTAATATATTACCTAACACGCCTAACACCCTATTGGGTAATACTGATATTAATTTCTAAAAATAGATTTGGGTCTAGGATATTAGAAAGAACACTGAAACTAAGCGTTATTTCTGCTTAAACTTAAATTTTAAGACTTGGATTTTCCATAATGTTATATATTTGTGTTTAAGTCATCCAGGATCAATGTCATGGCTTTTTCCGTGGTTATTTTTGCAGATGAATTTATTCCCACACCTTCTCTATGTGTATCAGTGAAGAAATCAATGTCACTAAATAATTCATAGGACCTTCTCTGATACAGCTAAATCTGTTGACTAACATCGAAATTTCATTAAGAAGTCAAGGAATTGCACAAAATGTTTCACTTTGCATCTCTTAATTTCAATGCAATGATATCACCTAATAAATTTTATAAAATGAAACATAAATTTTTAAAATATATGTATGCTTACAAAACGGAATAATTTTTTGCAGCAAAACAGAAAAAAAATGTATCTAACAGGTTTCAACTGACCAGAACCAAGAGTAAACTAACAGTATATTTGTAGGTAATGTGTCTTAAGTAGAGAATTTCTCATTCTTGCAATTGAGATATCATGCGGCATAATTGAGTATGTCGTGAATTCCTTATTAACCTTCCATTCTTTACTTCAAAAACACTAATGGGTTTGGGGAATAGTATGCTAATATTTTACACAATACAAGTGAATTTATAGTGCTAATTGAGAGTGATGCAGGTGAAATCATTCAGCTTGTATATTATCTGTACTTCTTTCACAATCACAGCTGTTGTTATGTTTCAGTTTGTTAATTATCTGTGATCGAGCTCATATTGACCGGATATATGTTTGGAATATCGCTGATGCTAAGAATGACCATTTGCCAAAATCACTTATTACAAACAATTAAAATTCTAAAATCGAAAAATTCATAGGGGGAAGTGGGGCACTTTTGAAAGTGGGGTACCTTTGAAATTGGGATTTTTCACCTATTTTTAAATAAAATTGATCCTTATCGTGATATAACTTAGCTGCACAAACAGATTGAGAAGCTAAATTACATTACGACATGGCTGAGTTCCACTTAATAATATGTGAAAAATCCCAAATTCAAAGGTGCCATACTTTCAAAAGTGCCCCACTTCCCCCTATACGAATACACTGAGAAAAAAAGAGGGTGAGATTAACATTTTTTCCTCAGAACTTTAACACTTTTTAGGTGTAAAAATATATAAAACATTTTTTAATGTTAATTTTACACCTTATTAAGGGTAAAATTAACATGAAAAAGGGTTAATTTAACCCCTAATACACCTAAAAAGGGTAATATTTACACCGATTTTGGATCAATACTGCAGGGTAAAATTAACATTTCCGGAATGTTATTTTAACTTTTTCGGATGTCTCTCAGTGTATGGACTTTAGTAGCTATGATGTCTTGACTTTTTTTTAAAGCTTGTTCGCAAATATCTTTATATAATTTTAAAATTTTTAAAAAACCGGGACAAAGTTAATTTTAGCAGTTTTTTTTTAATATTTCCCATAAAACACTATTAATTTGAAAGCAGATGTTCGAAATATTGTGGAGTTCCTTAATATTGGATTTAAACCTTTAATGCTCGAATTAAAAAAATTGATTAAGTGTTGAAGTCTATAGGCATCTACACACTGAAAGTGACTTTTGTCAAAAATTGCTTTTTTGAAGGAAACGCTATAGAGGGGGAAACGTCAAAATTCCGTCAGAAATATAATTTTTTTGTCGAAAATTGATCCCAATGTAACAGAGTAGAGAGGCTTTCGTCTTATGGCTTTTGGATATCGTGGAAAATTTTCATCGAAGTGGACCATTTTGACACGATTTATGGCCTCTATACACTAGAGAAATTTATGTCCATATTGATGAGTTTTTCCTACACGAGTGTAGGGAATTTGCTTCAAATATGGGCATGAATTTCTCTAGTGGTCATTACGGCCATTAGGCCATTAGGCCATTACGTATACTTGCATTATACAAGTGAATTGCTTCAAAATGCTCTGTTCTGACAGAAAAAAATCTCACAATGTATACGCAACTTCATATTGCAAATTTTTTTTGACGATTTCTTTTATTCAAAAGTTTGAAAAGCTTCAAAATCAAAGAAAATCTAAACAAGAGTTTAAGATTTAGATATAGGGACTAACCTAAGATTTTTTCAGTACCATACTTCGAAATCGTTCGATCAGTTAGCTGAGATTCTTTATTTTAGAGGCACAATATTTTTAGTTCTATTCGTTGATTTTCTTTTTAAATAAGGACACAATCACATTGACAGTCACAGTTAAAGCCTTACCGTATTTCTTTAATTTACGCATTTTCATTGCAATTCTTTCGCAAATCCTCAATTACCGTATTACCTTATCTTATACTTTGAGGCACTAGGTGAAAATAATATAAGAAAATTTAAGATATAAAACGAAAATGCAATAAACTGTGAGCAGAAAAAAAACTAGTTTTACTAGTGCGTCAGAGTATAAGATAAGGTAATACGGTAATTGCGAATTTGCGAAAGAATTGCAATGAAAATGCACAAATTAAGGAAATACTGTGATCATTTTACTATCAATGTGATTCTGCCCTAAAGTTGATTTAGAATTATATTTTATAGCATATGAGGTTTTCTTTTTATTCGTCTTTTCGTGATGATCAGTTTTTTTGGCTTTTTATATAATATTATTTCCTTAAATTTTTAAAACCGTAAAAAAACCCAAACAGTAGTTTTCGAATTATCAAACTACTCAAGTTTAGTAAATCAAGTTTCAAACTACTTAACTCAGTATAAATATTTTTTTTAAGTAGGGTAAGTGTGCCAAATTCCGGCCAGCTTGTAATTTCGGCCACATTTTTTGTTCCTCGAATTTCATTGAATTTTTCGTTTTTTTATACTCTATAAATAATACAATGAAAAAAAATAACAAAAAATGTCGCTTCGACGAACAAGATGATTTAAAAAAGACATTAGAAGAGTTCCAGAAGGGCAAGGAACTGTGAAAATGAAGGTGGCCGAAATAGGCCACAAATGTAATGTCTGCATTTTTATGCATTTTAGAATGTATTAAGAGTGAATTTAGAGAAAATAAAGACGATAGACTGCCTAAAAGGTTCTAAGGAACACTCTTTATAAAAAAGTAACAAATAAATTCAATTTGTATTAAAAATATTACATTTCAAACATAAGACTTTGGCGCTTGCATGCAACTATGCCGAAATTTGGTACACTTATCCTAGGTAATTAAAACGATTTCGGAAATTCTTGGTGACAAAATTAGAGTAAAGTCATGGCAAGATACAAATAAGTTGTGACTTATCTTTAGTATGATAGACTTTGATATATTTTGAAACAGAAGAATCACTGATATCATATGTTAAAATAGGCTTACCACTGACTTTCTCGTGCCTCTGGAAATTCCTTGTAAATTATACTTTTCTTATTATAGCCCATAAAATCACTCGAAAAGTCAGTGACTTGTGAACTGAATACAGTCGATACCTCGGATACAATTGCAATAAGAGTAAAAGTGAGTTAAATTTTTCCTCTTTTTTTCTTGTTCTTGTCATTTTGCACCGTAATTGAAAATGCTGCAGGTGATTGCAGAGCAAAAGCGGAAAGATGACCTCGAATATTGTGGAGTTCTATCGCGGGAAGAATCTATTTATTACGGGTGGCACTGGATTCTTGGGAATAGCATTGATTGAGAAACTTTTGCGATCATGTCCAGATGTAGGACAAATTTATCTGCTCATGAGATCGAAGAAGGGGAAGACCATTGAACAGCGTCTTGAAGAATTGTGCAAGAATACCGTAAGTGTTTGAAAATAAAATGAACTCTGTGATTTTTTTTTTGCTGACCCAAGATTTTTATTCTATCGTCCAGATCTTTGAGACACTCTTGGAGAAGAGTAGTCCAGATATATTCAAAAAACTCATTCCTGTAACTGGAGATGTTGGTGATGAAGATCTTGGTCTATCACCAGCTGATCGTCAGCGTTTGGTTGATAATGTGAATGTTGTATTTCATTCAGCGGCAACGCTCGATTTTCAAGCATCTCTCAAGCCCACTGTCAACATCAACTTACTTGGGACGAGACGCGTGATGGAATTGTGTCAACAAATTAGGAATATGAAGGTGGGTATGTTCATTCAATGGGAAGTTAATGCTAAAGATGTATTTTATCTTAGTTTTGTGAAAGAGTGAGGGAAAATTGACTACACACGCCCGATATCAATATCACATTCACTTTTATTTAACCAAAAAACTATAGCATAAATCACATTATTTAAATGATCATCTCATCCCATGGCAGAAATAGCTCTACGATGTGTAGTTTTTTGAATATGCAAAGTAAAGATTATTGTGTTCATCTTCCATTTACTACACAGGAAAAAAATCAATTCAATTGAGATCAGAGTTTGGCAAATTTAATTGCATTTCATTAGGCACTATTTAGATAGTTGGAAACTCTAAGTAAATTTCTTAATTGGATGAATTGTAATTTTTTACGGAACCGAAACTGTAATGATAAAACATATACAAAGTTTTGTGGTGAAAATAAACATAAATTACACATTTTTTGCAAAATTTATATGGGCGCTTTGAATTGAATTTATTGGTGCTTACTTTTTTTTAAAGATCATTAAGTCTAAGTAAAAATATAGACAACGTTGCTTTGAGAATTTATTAGGCTTAATTAAAAGTTTAGCAACGATGCCACACTGAGAAAAAAGAGGGTGCGATTAACTTTTTTTCCTTATAACTTTAACACTTTTTAGGTGTAAAAATATATCAACATTTTTTAATGTTAATTTTACACTTTTTTAAGGGTAAAATTAATATGAAAAAGGGTGACTTTAACCCCTAATACACCTAAAAAGGGTACACCGATTTCGGATCAATACTGCAGGGTAAAATTAACATTTCCTGAATGTTATTTTAATTTAACTTTTTCGGATTTCTCAGTGCGGTTACAAGATTTACCTTGAATATCAGAGCAAAAGAGCATAAGTTTACACCGTTTACACGAACATGAATTTCAGTGCTAAGTGCAACAGAAAATTTATGTCTGTGAACTTGAGATAGGTTTCGTGGTTTTTAAGGGAAAGTAAGGGCATCTTGCAGACCTACGGCTTAATGGAAAATTTATGGAAACGTAGTTTTAATTAATCCGATTATAAAAATTACAGTAAATCAATTTTATTTTGTATATTGGTTTTTTTTAAAGGATTTTTAATAATTCGTTCAATGGCGTTTTCTGATTGCCAACAGCTCAAACTTAAACCTTTTCCAGCCAGAGAAAATACAAAGAGACTGAATTATTGAAATTAATATTTACTTAATCTAAATAATGCCTTACAATAGTTATAACAAAAAATGTTCTTAGTAAAATATTGTTATGATAATGAAAGTATTCCTGCAAATTTAAAATTCAAAATAATTTTGTTTGCAATCCTACATTTTAAATACAAACGATTATCCTGTTTTTTTTTTCTTTATTTAATTTTACCTCCTTATCAAACTGAAATCAAAATTGAAATTTCAATTTATATTTTTATGGCGCTGGCTGCACCTTTTCAATTTAGTGAAATTCAATCGATTGAAATTTTACTTCTTACTCTTTGAAGTTAAACTTGTTCTTTCTGTCAAATGAAAATTGGAATTCCAATTTCATTTTCAATTTGACAGAGAACTTGAATTTAAAATTAATTTGAAATTTCTATTTCAATTTTAATTTGACAAAAAAAGACAGCTACATCTGATTTCAGTTTCAAAGAATTAGATGTAAAATTTCAATCGATTGAATTTCACTCAATTTAAAAGGTGTGCCAGCGCCATTAATATTTTATTTTTTTTAAACACTTAATAAATAAATAAAATAAAAAATAAATATTTCACTTAATGTTATGACCGCACAATAACTTTTGTTTGTGAAATGTCCCATGAGGTTGAACGAGATGACTAGATCTAGATCTCTTTCACTCTCATTGAAATGTCAAAAAAATGTTTACTAAAAAAAAATAGGGGAGACTGGGGCAAAAATTCACAAATCGAAAAATTCAAAATTCAATATCTTCCAAGGTAAAAAAGATAGCGGCTCAATTTTTTTCTATAGATAGCCTCCATAGACAATCTTCAATGTCGTAAGTTTCTTAGAATTCGAACAAGGAATTTAAAAAATAAAAAATATCGAAATTTTTAGCCCTATTTTTGAAATATTTTCCGTGCAGTAGATAACAATTATTACCTACGTATTTTCCAAAATTGATGCACTGGTGAATATTTGCTATATAATTTGGATTCTTTGAATACTTAATCCGCTATCTATTTTAGAATTTCAGAAAGGTTCTTTTCTCCAGAAATCCTTTTATTAAAAATGGCAAAGAAAAGAAACGTCATTACCATGTCTCGCCGCTTGTTTGCATTGGTCAAACGATTTGCAGTCTTGTGTGTTTTTTTTCTAAAATAGCTTGAAAAGCGCTTTTCTCGTTTTCTCGCAGAGAAAACGGTGTTTTACAAAGGTGTAGATGAATAAATTTTCTATGAAAATATATCCTCTCGGTATTTTTTCAATTTTACGAAAGCCCGTATTAAAGCGAATCAAATTATGATAATACTCCATGTCTGGTACTATTTGTCCCAGCATTTTTGAGAATGGTCACAAAATTATCTTTTAGAAATCGGCTCGATAAACGTATTTCCTTACAAAATAGAGGAATATTACTTTCACAAAGTTGTAGAGCGGTAAATTTCCTATAAAAGTGCGCTAATTAGAAATTTTTGAAGCGATCGAGTAGCTTGTAAAAAAATAAAATATCCGTTTTGTGACTTTTTGCTCCAGTCTCCTCTATTGTGCGTTGGGTATTATGCCCAACGCACAATAACTTTTGTTTGTAAACATGTTTTCAAAATTTTCTACGGGAGAGAGGGAGATGACTAGATCTCTGTTCCATGCACCCTCCTTGAAATGTAAAAAAACATGTTTAGAAAGCAAAATTTATTGTGCGTTGAATATAAAAGTTTGAAGAATAGGTCTAATACCTATTTCACAATTTTCTTAATACCTATTTCACAATTCACAAAGTAACACAATTTTCTTTAAAATATAAAAGAAAATGTATTCAAAATTCTTGCAATAGAATATTTAAAAATTTTGTTCACTCAAAATAAGTTTTTTTTTTGATTTTTTTAGAGGTTATGTTAGTTCCAATTAGCAGTGTTCAACGTATTAATGAAACTGACCTATTTTTTCAGAAATGGTTGACTTAAGACTAGCTAATAAAATATATTACCATAGAATAGATACTCTGAAAAAAAGTCTTGTTAAACGGACAAATGGATTTCGTTCAATTTTTGTCAAAAAGATGTTATTTACCAATTTGAAATAACTTTTTCTCATATTTTACATGGGGAAACATCCTTTTGACAAACTTAACAAAATTCAGTTGGCAACCGATTTGACAAAACTTTCCCATATTCTATATGAAAGAACATCCTTTTGACAAATATTTCTTGTTAATTTGAAAAGATTAATTTCATAGTATTATAGATTTATTAAATAAATATAAGAAAACAATGAAGTGTTAGAAGCTAGAGCGTGTGCGAAGCCTAAAAGCTTATCCCTATTTCTTTTGACAGATGTCTACAGTCTTTTTCATTTTTCTGGTTTTATCAACTTTTATTAATTCAACAAATTGTTTTTCTCAGTGTAGTAAATGACCAAATAATGCAGTGCAAAATAGATTGCAATCGAACAACATTATTGCAGCATTTTTAAAACACTAAATCATTTTGTGAACAAAGTGAAAATACATTACAATGAAATTGAACACTAAAAGGGAATTTCCATTTAATTTATACGATTAGGGTTAAGAAAGACAAGTGAGATAGGCATCGAAGAATTGCTAAAGAATTAATTTATCTTTAAATGATCCACAATGTAGGCAATGGTGCATGTATCGAGTGCATACGTTAACTCATTTCTGCTGGAGACCCATGAGCAACTGTATCCAGCTCCTGAGATTGCTGAAAAGGTGATTGACTTGGCACAGACACTATCTGATGAAGCTGTTGATGAATTAACACCCGGACTTCTCAAAGATCACCCAAATACATACACATTTACCAAGCACTTGGCTGAGCATGAGGTTAATAACTGTGCTAAGAGATTCCCCTGTGGAATTGTCAGGCCCAGCATGATAACAGCAGCCTGGAAGGAACCAGTACCAGGTTGGACAAATTCCAAGAATGGCCCTCAGGGATTTCTCATGGGAGCATCCAAGGGAGTAATTCGACGTTTGCCGGTGGGATTGGATTTGGTATATGACTACATTCCTGTGGATGTGGTGGTCAATCAGCTGATTGTAGTGGCTGAGCAGATTTCGAGGAAGGGACCTGGGGAGACGGCTATCTTCCACTGCACTTCCAGCACTTACAATCCTTTCAGGTGGGCTTCTGTCTCAAAGAAGGTCAATGGATATCTCCACAAATACCCTCTGAAATCTGCTGTTTGGTATCCGCATCTGAGATTTGTCCAGAGTCTTCTACTCTTCAAGGTATCAGCGATTTTCATTCACTTTCTCCCAGCCTACATTCTCGATGGAATCACCAAAATTGCCGGAGGAAGACCAATGTAAGTTCAAATTGTATTTTACAGCTCGAACTCCTCATTTTTGAGGTATGTAGGGGAAAGTATTCTCCCTTCGAACGTTCATGCCTTCGAATAATGTGATTTTTTTATCTTTTTCGTAAGAGATTTACACTAAATTATCACATAGGGGAAAGGCTCATAATTTTGTCCAGTTTCTTATTTTGGACACTTTGAAGATAAAATTGGACACTAAAAATAAATTGATTAAAATGATGGATTTTAATTCCAATATTTGGTGAAAAATGAATTCTATCTAAATATTTGTTCTTTTTGGAAGATTTTAACACTAAATACGTTAAATTTTGAATATGATT